>NC_086003.1:25031667-25338827 GCF_030014385.1 Trichomycterus rosablanca | reverse complement strand
ACATACAGACAACACAGAGGGAATGGGAAATTTCCATACACACACTCAAAATTTTTCCAGAATATGAAGGTCAGAAAGAGAGCTGCTTTTACTCAGAACAGAACCTATGCTTCATTAATTAAACTCTCTTTTTTTAATCATGTTAGAGAATTCTTTTGTAAATTGTTCTAAAGGTGTTCTGTAAGTGTTTTAGGATGGAACTTCAAATTCAATTCAGCTATTTCCATTCGTTTCCCAAGTCTGAAACCTGAACAACAAAGTCTAAAATAAAAGTATTTTAAATTAAATAAAACACATTTAGTTTATAATGCTCATTGGTACCACTGGATATTAGCCCATCATTAGTATACAGTATACTACTCACAGGCATTTAACAGTCTTTTTGCATCAAATAGAACTTCTGTATTTTTTATTAATTTTAGGCTTGGTCAAAGACCTATGAACATGAACATGAGCATGAACTTGTTAAACATTCAATTTCAAATCCATGAACAATGATGTGAAAGTTCTGGAGCATGACTATGAGAATCTGTGTCACTTGTGAGTTTACTTATGTTGGACAAGCTGGCCTGGCTTGCAATTAATTTCAACGGTGCCATCATCAAGCCATGTGTTTATGGACCTTGCTTTGTACACAATCATGCTGGACCAGGAAACGGAAGCATATGCTTTATGTTGTACACCATTTAGTAATGGATGTGGCTGTAACATCTAAACTCAATAATTATTATTAATAATAAATTAACTAATAAATTATTATTGATTTTTAATTTGTATAAACTTGCACAAGCGTATTTATTTGCAAATCCGGGCTTGTCAGCGAATTCAACCATTTTCGGTACACGAAGGGAGATGGTAGCTGACATGCCAGCGCACTGTGCCACCTCATCCCATTGGTTTGGATGGCATGATGCAAACTTAGTAATTAGATTAGCTGTCTAAGTAGCGCGTTCAAATAACCTGCCTTATAAGTCAATGACTTATTAGAATCCTCTCTACTGAGGCAGCTGCACATGTAGGCAGTAAGACAGCAAGGCAGCTCACTAGGTTTTCGAACACACCCATTGTCAATATTTTAGGTCGTAAACCCTGAAATGGTTTTAAATGCCACACTATGTAAACTTTCTTTCTCTATTTGAAAGTAAAACCTGAACTGTTGTAAGTTATCAGCACTTCACTTTAAACAATACAGCCAACAAAAAGAGAAGTCTTCAAGATCGCTGTATTATTAAGTGTTATGAAGTTACATAATTGGCAACATGTATACTATTTTTCCAATATGAACATAATTCTTGCACTTAAAGCTTAAAGTATGCCAAATGAACCAATAAACCATAAACCATGTAGCAATGGTTACTCTTCTATATGTTTATGGTCATTTCTGTATGTTTTAGCTAGGGATGCATCAATACCATTTTTTCCCAACCGAGTACGAGTACAAGTACATGTATTTTTGTACTTGCCGATACCGATACCGATACCAATACCTATTTAGAATACCGTTTTTTTTTTTAAACAAAAACACACGTGAGAAGTGACGAGAAGTTTACTGATACCACGTCCAAAAATGCACGTCAACAAGTAGCGAGTGATCAAAGTGTTTGTGCGCTGATGTGATGAAATCAAGGAGGAAAAATAAATGAATCTGAGTGGATTTGGCAACACGAGCAGCATGGATTGTTCTGTAGTGAGTTGGAGGTTAATAAATATTTTTGCAATGTTGGTGTTTTGTTGTTATGTTTTGTAGAGAACGATCAGGTCAGAAATACTGTAAAACGTGTGTGTGTGTGTGCTGATGTATTCTGATATAAACTATATTATCCCCCTGTCCCACCTGTTTACACTCCTCTCCTGCGTTTCCCCTCACACCGTATCCTGCGTTCTCATTGGCTGTTCGACATGTCACTCATTCCCAGTCGCACATCTCAGATCAGATATCTGACGTGCTAGAAAACTCGATCTGGTCGCCGAGCGGTCGGCGAGCCGGTCGGATCGAGTTGTTGGATAGTTCACACTTAGCGATCGAGAGCCGAGTTTTGATCGCAGAGCGAACGCCGAGTCGCTCCCGAGCCGGCAAATCTAGCACCGACCAGCCGCCGAGCGAAAATCAGGGCAAAAGTTGTGTAGTGTGAACTAGGCATAACGCAGCAACGTGCACTAGGCACACGGTATCGGATGTTTAGTATCGGAGCCTCGTTTGCGAGTACGAGTACAAGTTAATGAGCGCGGTATCGGGCAAATACCCGACACCAGTATCGGTACTCGTGCATCTCTAGTTTTAGCCTATTGTCCACATAAAGTCGCCTGGTATATAAAACAAATAAAAAGCCACACCTGACAGTAAATCTGTACCAGGTACACAAGCTCCTTCGACTCCAGGCCATTCCGGCTTACTTCACTCTGCTCTTCTGCCAGGCTCAGCTGAAACACAGAGAAAAGAGAAATAAATGAAACAATCTGTTAAGGTGATGACTTGAAAATGTAAGACATTAGAAGTTCAGCCTCCTTCTGTCTTTTGCTAAATGTGAAGTCTAGTGCACACTACACAATTTTAAGCCAAATGTTGTGAGTAGATGCTCTAGAGTGCACCAGTCTACATTCACAAAATAAAAACTATGTCAAGTAAACTAGGCTTTAAAAAGTGTGCTACAGGCTTATATGTGCTACAAGGCCAGATAAGAAAGTGTTGGATGATTTGTCACCAGCTGAGCATTTTGCACATATTTTATGAATAATAGATGAAGATAAATGGGATTACTGCAGCACTGTTAAACCAGCACAGCTCTAGATTGCTGCTATTCTATCACCATGACAGCCTAAAGTGCACACAAATCAAACCAGTCAAGGCATGGCATTCATTAAAAAATGAGGTGATAGAGTAAAACCAACTGTGTAGATGTCTGGACGGCCAATGGTACCAGGCGTCGAAGCGGCCTATTACACTAGTCCACCACCAGAGTGCCATTGTGAAGAAATGTACATCTAAAACTAAATGTAAAAAACTTACAGTAACTAGTTGGTTGTATTTTGTGCTGTAAAAAGAATAAACGATCATAAAAAGTTTATGTATGATTCTCAAAGAATAAACTTCTCATTTGAGAAATGTTAAAATGTCAATGTTAAAAGCTGATGCTGCCTATGGCCAAAAGTATGTGAACAGGTTTTTAAGACATACCTACTGCTAACAAGTGTATAAGAACAATATGACTGTTATGATCATGTCCATAAAGACATGGTTTGACAAGTTTGGTGAGGAGGAACATCTTGTATATACTTGATATTATTATTATTACTAAATATTACAATGATGACTTTACAAAGTATCTCCTCTAACACATAGACATCATTTAAAGCTTACATTTCCCCTCAGGTGGGTAATGTAAATGTCAATGTGAATTTGTGTGTTAAAGTCAGCCTAAATTTTTATCTGACATGACAGCTACTAACCTTGGGGAAAGGTGAACCAGTGCTTCCTCTAAGAGACAACAAAGCAGCCATCACCTTTTTCGAACTGCTTATTGTGTAACAGCTGGCTGAGCAGCTAGAGTTTATTTGGTTGATAGGGGAGAGAGGAATGCCAATCACAGTGTTAGTGCTGAACCACTTGGGAAAACAGGTTTGAGCTTTTTGCTGTATCCACAGTATGGCAGAAGATATCTACAATATGTCACAGAGCATCAGGGCTGTATTCACACGTTTACACTAGTGTGTGTGTGTGTGTGTGTGTGCGTGTGTGTGTGTGTGTGTGTGTGTGTGAGCGCATGCATGTCCGTGCATGTTTACGTGTAGAATTTTCTCTCCTCTGCACTGTGATTGACAGTTATGATGGTGGTTCTCACAAAGAAAGTTTAGAGATGCACATAAGCAGCACTTTTTAACAGAGGCATCCAACCACCCACCCCAACTCACACTCACATGTAAACATGCAAACCCACAAACACAAAACCACATGCTACTCTAGAAAAAATGTCGGCTAAATCGACTTAAAAGACCTAAAAAGCTAAACAAATCTGAGTCTGCCCATATGTCAAATGCAGCCCACAGACAAGTTCTAGCTTTAATACATCTATGGAAGGCAAAACTTGCTGGTACTCTTTAAAACCTAAATGACAACAGTTTATTCTGGTAAGTTGAGGGTCTTGCTTTAAAACAAACACAACTTTTAAATATGTTACATTTAGACACACAACTTTTAAAAAATTTAGTTTATGTCTTTATGTCTAAAATGTTTAGTCCTAATGTGTTTTAAAGATTCAGTATATTTTTACAATTGTTATTTTTACCAGAATCCTCTTGTCCTAGCACCCTGTTTCTCACAATGGAAATGACGTATTGTTAAGTAGTTGGCATTTAACAGTGTCCCACACCTGAGTAAAACTTAATGCCCTCAGTGCTGTGCACAAAGAAAGAAAAGTTTGAGCTGCTGGCAAATCTATTGGGAAAAAAGGTCTAACAGCTAAAGAAAGGATCAGAGCCCAGTTCATGGCAGGAAAACACATGGCCGTGGTCTATTAGTAAACCTACAGTTTTAGCCAGCTGAGCTGCAGTAATCATCATGCCACATGTGAGCCAGAGTGGCTCTTATGAAAACACAAGGCAATATGAGAACGTATGACCTAGATATCCTGAACAGCTCGATATGGCCACTAAAAAACTAAACTACAGCTCAATACTGCAGTCAGGAAAAAACAAACCAAATACAAATGAATAAGAAAAAAACAAGCCTTACACAGCTGTATATATGCACAAAAATACACACACGTGTGTTTGTAGCATACATCAGTGAATTAAAAAATAGGATAGGTAAAACTTGTGATCTTTTTACAACTTTTACAATAACAGATAATCTGTATTCACACTCACTGACCCTTTTATACCAACAGATCATCTTTCCTTTTCATACTACAATATCAACTATACCCACACTTACTTACCCTCACACTACCAGATCATGTGTCCCCAAATTTGTATAGCCTTGCACAAGACCAAAGCCCGTACTGGGGAACAGCGAGTGCCAGACAGGAATACACCCTGAACCTAAAACCAACTTACTACAGGGCACAATGCACTGACAGAATTAAAACAACACAAAACAACTGAATACTTTGCCTTTGACCACAGAGGTTCTGTTTAAGTAGTGCTAGCATCTACCAATATTCTTTTATTGCACATGCATTGCTGTATTATCAGAAGACCCACAAAGTGGTTCAAAACTCTGCATGTGCTAATTAAAAAATACAAAGATGTCAAAAATACAATTTAAAAGGTGCAAGCAAACATGCAAAGATCCAGCACTGCAGAACTTTGCTGAAGTAAACAGCACTACACAAAGTGACAGCTAGCTTTTATTCCAATATACTGCAACTAAAACCAGAATCTTTCCACAGCAGTAAGTGAAGAAATGGGGCCAGGAAAGCAAAGTGAGACTCACAGAGACGCAGCGTCCTGTCTGCACCGGCTGAAGCAGTTAAACCAATCTATTGTTCCTTACTAAAGCTTCCTCCCCCTCAGCCCACCTTCCATCCCCATCACTTAGTAGAAGAGATGTAGATGGGGCACATTGTCGTTTCTGTCCAACACAAATTCCACTTAGAAGACTATTATTGGTATTGTTTCTCCAGAGCTCTGTCCCAGTGCAGTATTAAAAGTGTCCTCCCACTGACGTATTTGTACAAACACAGAGCAGAATGTTGAATTCCACAGGACCTTCATGGTTCCTCAGTGCTGCTGACTTGTTATTCCCATTACTCCAATAATATTTGATGTATCTGAACATCTCCATACTCCAAGTCCAAGTCCTGTTCCAGGCAAGACAGCATCAGAGAAAGCCCAGTTTACTTTCTGAAAAATGTATGACCAAACAGATAGTGATAAACCAGCAGTTCTTGCCTTTGTACCACCGTGCTCAGCAGCACATGCTCGTGCTTTCTCCTACCTCCCCGTCACTGCACCCTCCAGCACCTCCCCCCACTCTTTTGCATTGGTACGGTCCACAGGACAAAGCAGAGATCTGGTGCAGCAATAGAAGGGAACTGCCCTTGCAGCAGCCCAGAGAGCTTCCAGCATGAGCCCTTGCTTGCTTTTATTTTCTCTTTAGGGATCAGAGTTGGCCAGACAGCAGGAACATAGTGAAAGAGACAAATGCAACCCGTCTCACCAGCAGAAAGTGAGACCAACAGAAATGTAACTGCTTGGCTGGAAAGGAAATAAAATCAAGAATGCACGATGCCTATTTATGCAACTACAAGAGAATAAGCACAGTAATATAAACATCTGAAAGCTTCTAGATTACTTACAACTAAAAACAGGCTGCTTTCAATCTATGTTTTATTTTTTATCAGGACAATATGAGAGCACACGAGTCCAGCTGGCTGTGCACAGACGTCAGCGGCAGACATGCAATACTCAAAAAGGACTTAACCTATAACACCATCAGACACCACCAGGGAGAAAAAAAACCCTAAAAATAGCTTGAAATTTTGGAGAATTTAAAATTATGTAAATTTTGTAACTTGTTTTATAGTTCACAAAATTACCAAGTAAATGCAACTGTTGTCAAATATACCAGCCTGGAAATTATCTAATTGCAAAACAAATGGCATATTAAAAAATCTTTGTACAGTGTTGGACCATTACTTGCCACTTCATTGCAACCTGGCATCCACAAGCCTCAGAATCTGTACTGTAGATACAAGAAACCATTCTCTGAAAGAGCTGGTCATTTAATGGGAATCATCAAAACCAGGCCACTTCGTCTTAAAAGTGGTTTTCTCATCAGTGTGAGGTTCCTCATTGCCTGATCCAAAAATTATATTTAAGGATGAAGTAAAAGGTAATGCTGTCTATGTTTGCACACAACCGGCCTGAAATGAAAATAATTATTACATTTTTTTTATGCCTGTTGTATCTGATGACTTTTTTCATTAACATGGACATTTCTTAATAACTTCAATTCACAACTAAAATGAAATGCATCATGCTAATCACTCTGTACTCCTCAACCGCTTGTGCTACCGCCTGTTTTCCTGCTGCATTCAATATAGGTACAAACTGCAGTTTAAAATAAGATACTCCAGTTCACAGTAAACTATCAGTCCAGGGCCATTTTATTTTGGCTCATGGTGACTAAAAATAACCCTGTCTGGGAGTCCAACCAAATCTGGCACAGTTTAAATGCATCAGTACTGACCAGTGCTTCAAAACTGAGAAAAAATAACCCAACAGTCAAGATAGAGAATAGAAGAACCTGCTGGATGGACAACCATCTCTGCAGTTCCCCGTAAATTAGGTCCTTACGGCTAAGTGGAAAGACGGAAGCCACTGTTGAGCCAGAAGTCTGCTAAATGTTATGTCAAGATTCTCTAAGTGTGATGAGACCAAAATTGAACACTTTGGGCAAAACAGTACAAACTATCAAAACAGCCAAAAAAACAGGCACTGCGTGCGGCTAATCCCATCCCTACAGTGAAACATGGTGGTGGCAGCATCATGCTAGGATCATGCTTCTCAGCAGCTGGAACAGAAGACTGGTAAAAACTGAGGGATGGATAAATGCAACCAAATACAGTAACATCCTTGGATAACACTTTCTCCAGAGCACAAACAAACTCAGACTGGACCTTTTAACATGACAATGACTCAAAGTGGACAGTTGAAACACACTCAAGCGGCTTTAGCGCAAGTCTTTAAATGTCCTTAACTGCTTTAATCCAAGTGTGTAAAGCTTCTTTAGAGCTTTAGTTTTTGATTTTTAATTAATTTTCAAAAATTGACACAATAACAACACAATAAAGTGTGAAAAAATTCAAGCCAAGCGATCTAAATTTTGTCTAAGTCCACTGTAAGTGCATGTCAAATGGATGCACTCCACACACACAGAGAGAGAGAGAGGAAGACATACAAAGACACACACTGTAAAATAAAATCTGCCACAACAGCAATGGTGTGAGTCATACAATCACATCTGAGGATGATTAAAAAGACTTTCCTGGAGGAGCCTCAAGACATTGAGCAGACACACGTAACACAAGAAAGAGCCAAGAAACCAGGCTAGCCGACATTCACAAGTAAAGAATCTCTCCCAGTAAACTGTTACTGTGAGAAAGTATCCCCATGACACTAAGGCATGACGTGTTTGTGAAAAAAAATACATTACACTAACTAATGTTACTACACTAGTTCCTAATGTTATCATAAACTAAAAGATCTTGCAGACCAAAAACTAGAACTCGCTGTACACTGGCATCTATTTTCCTACATGTGAATTAAAGCATTTAGATTATTCGTGACTGACCTAAAAAAGGTCTTGCATAAGCAAAGTCACATTACTGGATATAGAGGCAGGCCTGCAGGTAAGCAGATATGTCATTTTGCTGAACAATCTCGCTCCCACAAAAAGATCCCACAATTAATATATTTCATTTGTAGTGTCCAGCGGTATAGACTGCAGTGTTGCGATGCGGAAACAAGGATCAAAGATGACAGAAGCTTATGTGATTGTTTAATAATAGGTTTTCTTTTAAATCTTTTTAAATATTAAAATTGAAGCTTTTAATGTGCTCAAGACTTGAATAAAATTTGACTTGAAAAGGACAAATTTTTTCAGCTTTAATACTCATACTGTGCAAGAGTTGAAAATGAAACTAATACATCCCTGGGCTTAACAGCTGGAACAATCAATGTTAAAACAAATGTTACATTAGAAAATAATTTCTTCCATGCTCTAACTGTAGCAAGCTTTTGGTACATGAAGCCATAAAAGTGTCTTTCTTAAAACGATGTATAAACTCTCTTTAAACCAGCAGCAAACCGTAGACCTATTAATAAAGAATACTTGGTTACAATACTGCCAAAGACAGCACAGTTCTAAAAGTCCAGTAGAAGTCTTCATTCACACCCTATTTATGCTGGTAGTGAAGACTTTGTACTTTTTCCACTAACACTAAAAGTCACATTAAACAATTATGCACGACTTCATTATGCAGACTTTAATGCATAAACCGTGTGTGAAAACAAATGACCAGTGAGTCAGGTAGGTCATATTTATTCGGCACATACATAGCTTTACAAATATCTACTCAAATAACATAGAGCAGGATGCAGATGTTTTTAGAATGATGACTTTTCAAGAACAAGCCTCTTGTGTGATTTGTACCAGTGTTTGTACCTTTTCCTTTTTGAGCTTGTGTGAGTTTAATTAATACTCTTTACAGCTTTGTAGGCTTTGTCTTTGTCGATTTAACAGAGAAATTTTACAGGTATAATAAAATACTAAGCCTTGCTCTGCACAGATAAAGCTTTGAGCCACCAGATATCAAACAGATACAGCAGAAACTCTATTATTAGAAGCTCAACCTAGATTCACTGCAGTAATTCAAAATTAGAGCCCTGTATTCTGGGACACTCAGCTGTGTAAATGTGCATACACACATTTACACAGCTAGGTACACATTTACACAGTTACAGAGTTAGTACGTTTAAGAGCTTAGTTATTGAAGGTGCAACAGTGTACTATGATACATAAAATGTGCATCACAAATATGTGTAAAATGATTTAGATATCAGGTCAGTTAATGATGCCACATTATTCATTTGAAATTCAAAGGTTGCAATTAACCTAACCAAGCACAGCATATGACCAATCATTTGTGTTAACACTTGGTTCAGAGTATTTATTTGTTCATGTTTAACTCTAATTTTTTTTTCCTTTTTTAAATGTCTGTCTGTATTTGTAGCTAACAACAGTTGCTAAGATATAATCAAAAGAAGTTTAGTTATAACAAAGTTTGTAAACTGTATGTACTTTGAACATAAATGTATGTTGATTTTGAAGAAGATGCCACAGTGTTAAGATGCTAATAACAGCATCTTCAGAATAGAAAAAAGAAGGCTTTAAAGGGGTGTAGCACACAGTGGTCAAGCAGAGACTGGTAAAGAGCACAGCTGCAGCAAAATTGCGTAATGCAGTACAGGAAAGATGTGAGAACAGCACACAGTAAAACAACCAAACACTATAGCGAAGTGTGCTTCAATGAGGGAAGGTTGTGGAAGTGTGGCTGTCGGATTTACAAAAGTCTGGATAATTGACAGTAACAAGGTTTGCCCATAATGTCTTTCATCACCAAAACCCTAGTACAAACCCGCCACTGAATCTACTGAGTAAAATTTGTTCAATCACTGATGGTAAATGTAGAGCATATCACAAATGTCTAATAGACAAAATGTACAGAATCTAAAAGATGCATGGCAAAATGCCATGCATCTACTAGAGCAAATGCAATTTTGGCTCTAGTAGTTAAAAGGTTAACAACAGCTGGGGATCGTCCCCTCCCATCCACAACAATACTCCTGGGGGCATGTCTATAACTGTCAGGAATATTTCAAATATTCAGTGTAGATTTCTAAGGACTTTAATACACTTATTACTAACTATCTAAACTATATTTATACTAAGAACAGCAAAATACTGATCATCGCACCTTTAATGGTATAAAACACAGAAACAGAATTCATCCATGACTTTGTACAAAGCAAAAAAATATGCCAACATTATACTGTTTACATTAGAAATAACATTAGACTGGATCTTTACAATATTTAAAATGTAATTCAATACTCGATCCAGTCTTTAAGCCAAAATCAATCCAATAACAAAAGTCTACTGAATCCGTGCACTGCTAAGGAAATACACATTCTAACCAATGTCACAGCTTTATTTTCAGGTCCACAAAGAATGCACAGTGCCATCTTATTTCCACATCACATAAACTCTTATTACAGCTTGTCTTGTTATTATGCTCTGCTTGTGCCTACAGTACATGCTATTTGAATAACAGTTATTCCAGCTCTAGCAATTGTAACTAAAAAGAAAATGTGGTCACCACTGTGTAATATGCATCCAATCAAAGACACATTTTAAGGCATTACAGTATATAAACGTAAGCTGCTATGTAGTTCTAGTTTAAACAGGGAATCGTTTATTGACTAAGCTTTGTTTGCAGATTGAAGAAGAGGGTAGGATCAAGAACAGATCTGCAACTATAAACCCCTCCCCCGACTCATTTCACGAGCCATTTGCTTTCTCCATCAGTATCTAAATGCACCAGCTAAGGTACGATGTCATTACAATGTGTACACAGGACTAGATTAATGTACATGACAGTGCACACATGGACAGATGTGCACCTCCACTGCAGCTCTGCTGAAATACTCAGAGTAAGATAAGAACATCTTTCATGCTGGCAGGTTTTGATAAAGCACTTTTCTTGGGAGTTCGAGCATAAATTATGAGGGAACTAAGTTCCATGGACAATAACAGTAGCCCTTTCGAATAACTATGAAGAGAAATTAGATAGAACTAAAAAAATTTAGAACTAATAGCACAACCGTATGTATTTACATATAAATGTATGTACATATAAAATGCAGTGCTACGAATACACAACCTAAACCAGCGCTCAAATTAAAAATAAGCATGTCACAACTATTATGATTAAAAACTGATGCTGGTAGTAAGACTCTTTTGGGGTCAGTATGAGTTCATATGTCACATACAGTGTATCACAAAAGTGAGTACAGCCCTCACATTTCTGCAAATATTTCATTATATCTTTTCATGGGACAACACTATAGACATGAAACTTGGATATAACTTAGAGTAGTCAGTGTACAGCTTGTATAGCAGTGTAGATTTACTGTCTTCTGAAAATAGCTCAACACACAGCCATTAATGTCTAAATAGCTGGCAACATAAGTGAGTACACCCCACAATGAACATGTCCAAATTGTGCCCAAATGTGTCGTTGTCCCTCCCTGGTGTCATGTGTCAAGGTCCCAGGTGTAAATGGGGAGCAGGGCTGTTAAATTTGGTGTTTTGGGTACAATTCTCTCATACTGGCCACTGGATATTCAACATGGCACCTCATGGCAAAGAACTCTCTGAGGATGTGAGAAATAGAATTGTTGCTCTCCACAAAGATGGCCTGGGCTATAAGAAGATTGCTAACACCCTGAAACTGAGCTACAGCATGGTGGCCAAGGTCATACAGCGGTTTTCCAGGACAGGTTCCACTCGGAACAGGCTTCGCCAGGGTCGACCAAAGAAGTTGAGTCCACGTGTTCGGCGTCATATCCAGAGGTTGGCTTTAAAAAATAGACACATGAGTGCTGCCAGCATTGCTGCAGAGGTTGAAGACGTGGGAGGTCAGCCTGTCAGTGCTCAGACCATACGCAACATACTGCATCAACTCGGTCTGCATGGTCGTCATCCCAGAAGGAAGCTGACGCACAAGAAAGCCCGCAAACAGTTTGCTGAAGACAAGCAGTCCAAGAACATGGATTACTGGAATGCCCTGTGGTCTGACGAGACCAAGATAAACTTGTTTGGCTCAGATGGTGTCCAGCATGTGTGGCGGCGCCCTGGTGAGAAGTACCAAGACAACTGTATCTTGCCTACAGTCAAGCATGGTGGTGGTAGCATCATGGTCTTGGGCTGCATGAGTGTTGCTGGCACTGGGGAGCTGCAGTTCATTGAGGGAAACATGAATTCCAACATGTACTGTGACATTCTGAAACAGAGCATGATCCCCTCCCTTCGAAAACTGGGCCTCATGGCAGTTTTCCAACAGGATAACGACCCCAAACACAACCTCCAAGATGACAACTGCCTTGCTGAGGAAGCTGAAGGTAAAGGTGATGGACTAAACCCAATTGAGCACCTGTGGCGCATCCTCAAGTGGAAGGTGGAGGAGTTCAAGGTGTCTAACATCCACCAGCTCCGTGATGTCATCATGGAGGAGTGGAAGAGGATTCCAGTAGCAACCTGTGCAGCTCTGGTGAATTCCATGCCCAGGAGGGTTAAGGCAGTGCTGGATAATAATGGTGGTCACACAAAATATTGACACTTTGGGCACAATTTGGACATGTTCACTGTGGGGTGTACTCACTTATGTTGCCAGCCATTTAGACATTAATGGCTGTGTGTTGAGTTATTTTCAGAAGACAGTAAATCTACACTGCTATACAAGCTGTACACTGACTACTCTAAGTTATATCCAAGTTTCATGTCTATAGTGTTGTCCCATGAAAAGATATAATGAAATATTTGCAGAAATGTGAGGGGTGTACTCACTTTTGTGATACACTGTATATAATAATGAAATTGCTGAATCAATTTCAAAGAACAATTAAAAGCCATAAATAAAGTATAGAATAAAATCAATGACAGCAAAGAAAAAACTGCTGGCCCATGAGAAGCTGAAAGGGCATCTATACCATAAGCAAAACACTTAATTAAAACCACATAGAGGAAAAAAAAAAAAAGCAATAGATTTGTCCACTGAAAAAATGCCAAATTGCCAATTGTGGGATTAAACACTAGAAAAGCTTCTCTGAAACAAAATAATATAAATATTTCGTCACTTAAAAGCAAAATGTAACCAACTTCTTCAATGCCTTTAAAAACACAGGCAGCCAAATTAACTGTACTGACTTCATCTACTCCCTTTCCCCTTAATCTTAATGCCTGCTGTATTATTGCACCTTATTAGATGTTAAACGTTTAATTAATAAATCTTTAAAACAATGTCATTCTGGGTAAGGTTTTTTTCCTTTTGGGCTTTCACTTGCCCTCACAAAACACTTGTTTTTTACAATAATACTGTCCTAAAAATAAACAGATGACCACTCCAAACAAAGCAAAACAACTCAACTGGTCTGAAGACCAAGGACATCACCCACTCTTTTTTCTTTAATCAGCCAGTTTTAAAGGATGAGCGTTATGATCTGGTGCTAAGTGATTACACTTGAGAAAGAAAATCTCTCCATGCAGTGTAATATCAAACTGATGAGTGAGAGTTGACAGTGACCATTATGACCCCCGGGGAGAAGGCTGCCTTTCGCTGCCTTTAACGTTAGGCTGTCTAACAACTTAAAAGAGTGCACATGCTTTTGGAGACAGCTGAGAGGTGAAAGTGGTTGACTTTCCAAAGGGGCCATATAAATATCACACACGGTGAGTAAATACTTAGGGCTACAGCTACAGTAACAGATCAGATAAGATTGCTGGAATGTTTCTGGCCTAAGCTACAACTGCACTGAATCAAGTTAGTATGAGATTGAAACCACTGCTTGATACATTGCATATGAAATGAAAATGAAAAATGAAATGAAACTTTATCAAGTGTGGCAAAGAAATTGGTATTTTTATCATTTGCCCAATTGTTATTGCACAGGAAATGTATTTCTTTACAGATTACATGATAAGGTTTTTAAAGACTCAAGCCCTCTAGTTCATCTCTCATGAGTGCTATTAACTTGGTCTGGCATCCAACAGGCACAATCAGACAAAGGAAAGGTGGTCAACTAGGTTCCTCATTGTTGCTACAAATGCAACCTCTACTGGCTATTGCATGAATGGCGGACTATTCACGGAGCACACAGCGTGACTTTCCGTACGCAATGCGGCTCTCTGTGAGAGCCTGCGAATACACAGTTAACTCAAATCATTCATGAAACTTGTTTACTTGAATAAAAAACAATTTTAAGGACAAAAATATGGAAAGTTTGAGGTCATTAATGGCTGAACAAAAGGTGACAAAAGGGAAATGCCTGTTTTTAAAGGAAACATTAGGTGAGGAGGATATTTAAGGACCTTTTAGTATATGTGGTAGCTGCTATGTCATTGTAAGAAGTGTCAGGCTAGCCTGTGTATATTAGTATGAATAAGGAAGAAAGTAAAAGCTAAATGAAAACTAGTAAAGTAAAGCAGATGTAGAAAAAACAGCTTTTATGTTAAAGCACATATCATTTAAGAGCAGGTGTAAGGGTATCTGATTGAAGGGTCTGCCTGTGCACTAAAGGTGCTACACATCTAACCGTGTATTCAGGAGTCATATATCTAGGGAAATGTGCTGGAGTACTATATCAGCTCAAAGCAAATGTGGGTAGGGGCAGCACATGGCCCAGTAACAGAACCACTTTAAACCCTCAAAGCCAGTGCCTGCTTTTATTTACTTACTAATTCACTTATTCACTAAACAGCAGAAATGGAGGGAAACCCATGAAAGCTATGTACTGTGGATTAACAGAGAACGAAAGCCTACAAGGGGGTAAACATACACCAAACTGCAGCCTTAGCTGTGACAGTTACTGTCTATTTTCTGTAGTTTCAGGCTTGGCTGTAATTAAATCTAAGTGGCACTTATGGTGAGTCATTGTGGTTCTTGTGAAGTGCCAGGTACCATGCTACATGGTTCCAGGCCCGAGCTGAGTGATGGCTTCTAAAAGATCTACAACACAAGCCTTTTATTGTGCACCACAGGAAAGCTGGAGACAATAAACCACCATGTTCACTGGCTCCTTTGTTTATTAATATGTGGAATGCAAAGCTTCAGAGTACCCATACTGTCTGCTTATCAAGGAGTGGAAATTTAATCCTAATCCACAACACACCAAAAAAGTTGTTATGCTTGATGGAGGGTTGCAGCACAAAGCTATTCAGAGTTCATTAAAGTTATGACCATATGCCCATTTAGACTGCAATAACAATCAATGACGAAGCCCAGAAGAGTTCAAAACCAAAGGCTATAAATGTCCACTGGTTTAGAATTTAGTTTTAGATGGAAACAAAGTCCATTAACAGGACACGGTTTCTGACTGCAGGCATTTTAACAAGGCTGCAAAGTCATTGTTGCCACCTCTGGTTAAAGAAATGCAATACATTGAGTACAAAGCTGCAATATAAAGCTCACAGGTTGAGTGCTGTGAACAGAGAAAGGCTCTGTGACTGCAACTAAGTTCAAGGCCTGTAATTCCAAGCCAATCATAAAGCACCACATGCAGTGCTACAGCAGAAATCAGAGTGGCAAACACAGCTGGAAAACCTGCACCAAAGCAGACACAGCACCACTATGGTGACTCATTTTTTCTGAGGATTAATACTGGAGCTGTGCTTGATACTGGAGTGTTAAATTATAGACCCTGGTGCTCAATGTCAGCTACTGTCAGCTACTGCCCTCTGATGGAAGCTCGTAGATAACACATTTGATTTTCCAAATTTCAGGACACATCGATTCATATAATCAGTTCATAACTTTAGGCAGTTAAAAAATATTTTGACTTCTGCCTAGGTTTTGCTAATATATTGAAATTAAGAGTGTGCCACGCAGAAATGCATGGAAAACGAACAAATCAGCAAGCGAGGATTTGAAAACTTTAATGTTTTACACTTCTAATTTTGTCAGTTTGTACACTGCATTTAGTAGGTTTAAGATGTGTGAGAGCAGTTTTTAAACTTGAGTGTTTTAATGCTCATTAAAATAGAGGTATACAGTTCTCATGTGGTGTACCTATTAGTGGGAACTTTGCAATGATTTCTTGCACAGCATAAGTGAGATAAACATTGCAATCCACATTAATGCTAAATGTACAGGTGTGTGTTTTAACCAAAACACTTCAGTATTGTTAATTTGTTTACTGGACAACTGCAGTGCTTTTTTCATGAAAACGTTTCCTTTTCATAATTTATTACTTTTGTGTGAAATTCATTAGCAAAACCCAGATAGTATGCTGAACAAATAAATACCATCAACAAATATAAAAAATATTACCACTTGTGCTAAAACCTAAACTTTCTTTTTTTTTAAATCTTCTGACATTTCCATGCAGAGAAACTCAACATTTTGATAAAAACAGGTGAAACCCCTAATAACAGTTGGTGTTGTCCAGACTAGTTTTTTCTCTTCAGGATTAGTATTCTAAGCAGAACCCCCCTGCTCTGTTCCCACCCAGAGCTTCCCCAGCTATTATCTTTTACTGTGTGTACTCCATTATAATCACTAATCCCTAACAAGAGCCGAGCACTGGAGTCCTTCAGAGTTCCTCACCACATTCTGTGTCCATGCAACAAGTCTCTATTCACAACTACCAATCCTTTTAGGCTTTTCTATACAGTGCTTCTAGAGCTGTGAAAATAGAAATGTAAAACAAGCAGGATTTCAAGAAAAAAAAGGGGGAATGTAAAACACTAGTGTAAAAAGGGGAGCTGTAATAGTGAATCATGCAAAACTGAAGCCTGGTAAAGATGAGTTTTTGTGTCCAAGTACAAGGTAACATCTTACATATCATACAAATACTTTGAGCTACAAGGGCAGGCTAAACTAAACAAGACCAGTTGGTCAAAAATAAGCCACTAACCCTGGTCATTAATTTCATTCACACTTCACATTAAATAGGCCTGGAAAATACTGGCAAGAACAAAACCGTAAAACCTGTACTAAAGCCACAAATGTGTAATGATGCACAGAGAGGGGGAAGTAACAGCTGGAAAAATGCATGTTAATTATATCATTTGTTGCTTTCCACTCCACTGGAAGCCAGATGTTTGTGAGGCTCACACCGCCGCTACATACTATATAACCAAATCAGTGCACACTTAACATTGGAATGTTCGCTAATCTTCTCTAGCATTTTAGCAGTGCGTCTTTGCCAGGCATGTAAACTATGAGTGGATCAACTGTGATAAACACCAGCAGATAAGCACCACTCACAGATCTTACCTGTATGGTACCAAAGTCTACATTTTCATAGTGGAAGTGGGCACATTCTGCTAATTTTGGAAAGTGGCCCTTCGTAAACGAAAGTCTGTAAAACACAAAGGGAAATGTTTAGTAAATATAAAAATGTAACATTCAAATGTGCAGAGAGATGCTCAATATAGTCCAAGTCCTTTATGATAGTACAATTGTTTTTCATAGTAATAGTAAATACAAATACTATACTTATTCATACATGCAAGCAAATTTTATCACATAGGTCAACATCATTTTGAGCTGAAATGAAAAACATCTAGTTCTCTCGTAAATGTTTATGTGCACTATTATTCAACCTCCAGCCTCAGTACTTGGTGGAACATTATTTTGCTTTGATAACCTTTTTTGATATTGGCTAAGTGCTAACAAGCTTCTGAGACCTCCTTTGTAAATTCTAAACCCACTGTTTTAATGCAAAAGCTTCCAGCTCAATTAGGTTTAATGGTCCAATGAGGTTTGATGGTAGTTTCTTTGGTACAAAGGAACCGATGCGGTAAATTTTACAAATGTGCTTACTTGCTTTTCTGCTTTTAAGTAGTGCCAAATACATATAACGATTCCACTTTTTACTTATATTTTGCAGGTGTTTTTATTTGTAATGAAAAACATTGTATTTTTAGCCAAAAGTTTACAATAATGACAGGCCTACACACAAGCAAAAGAGAAATAACAATTTGGGTGGTTGTGCATAGACTTAGACATCTACAAGTCTGTGGCACATTTTCTACTTGTCCACACCTCCAAAAGTAGCACAGTATATCATACTTCCCACCTTAACATCCCCTCCTGTTCTATTGCGCAAAACTTGGCCCAAATGGAGGTACTGTAAATGCTTTCGCATTAGTATACAACAATGTAATATATAACACATTTCTTCTCTAGCCGACAGAATTTTGAAGGTGTTTTATACTTAGCGCTAGCAAACCATTCAGAAAATATACTGTATGAGTAAAAAAATAGGAGTCCACTTACTTTTTAACATTCTTGACCTTTATGCTGGCAGTGCTGCTGCAGGACCGAAGCAGCGGCTGACAGGTCAGTTCAGGGACTTCTGCACTCCGTGCCTGAAGAATACACAGCACAAGCACAGCATGTTAACTAGTGTCTTAAAAACATTTGAAACTTTTTGTGCTTTAAGGCAAGAAAAATATAAAACACCTACACAAATAATTAAATAAACTACGTAGTTCTATTTCTTTGACTAAAATAATTCATCAAGGCTTTTTAACCGTGAGTCAGCCAAGTTTAATGTCAAACTGGATTTTTTTTGTTTACTTATTCAATGTAGTACCAGCAATACTGTAGACTAACAGGATTTATGTCTTTGTAACCATGTGGCAAGTCAACACTTTTCACATCCTCAGTGTAGATACTACTTTACAGAAAAATTACAGATTTATTTGTGCTTCTAACAATAACCCATTAATAAGGGACAGTGGTAGCCTAGTGGGTAGAAGCTTTGGGCTATCAACCGGAAGATTGGCGGTTCAAATCCAGGCTCTGCTATGCAGCCACTGTTGGGTCCTTGAGCAGGGCCCTTAACCCTTTCTGCTCCAGGGGCGCCATATGATGGCTGACCCTGCGCTCTGACCCCAGCTTCCAAACAAGCTGGGATATGCGAAGAAATAATTTAATTGTACTGTACATCTGTATATGTACAGTGTATCACAAAAGTGAGTACACCCCTCACATTTCTGCAAATATTTCATTATATCTTTTCATGGGACAACACTATAGACATGAAACTTGGATATAACTTAGAGTAGTCAGTGTACAGCTTGTATAGCAGTGTAGATTTACTGTCTTCTGAAAATAACTCAACACACAGCCATTAATGTCTAAATAGCTGGCAACATAAGTGAGTACACCCCACAGTGAACATGTCCAAATTGTGCCCAAATGTGTCGTTGTCCCTCCCTGGTGTCATGTGTCAAGGTCCCAGGTGTAAATGGGGAGCAGGGCTGTTAAATTTGGTGTTTTGGGTACAATTCTCTCATACTGGCCACTGGATATTCAACATGGCACCTCATGGCAAAGAACTCTCTGAGGATGTGAGAAATAGAATTGTTGCTCTCCACAAAGATGGCCTGGGCTATAAGAAGATTGCTAACACCCTGAAACTGAGCTACAGCATGGTGGCCAAGGTCATACAGCGGTTTTCCAGGACAGGTTCCACTCGGAATAGGCTTCGCCAGGGTCGACCAAAGAAGTTGAGTCCACGTGTTCGGCGTCATATCCAGAGGTTGGCTTTAAAAAATAGACACATGAGTGCTGCCAGCATTGCTGCAGAGGTTGAAGACGTGGGAGGTCAGCCTGTCAGTGCTCAGACCATACGCCGCACACTGCATCAACTCGGTCTGCATGGTCGTCATCCCAGAAGGAAGCTGACGCACAAGAAAGCCCGCAAACAGTTTGCTGAAGACAAGCAGTCCAAGAACATGGATTACTGGAATGCCCTGTGGTCTGACGAGACCAAGATAAACTTGTTTGGCTCAGATGGTGTCCAGCATGTGTGGCGGCGCCCTGGTGAGAAGTACCAAGACAACTGTATCTTGCCTACAGTCAAGCATGGTGGTGGTAGCATCATGGTCTTGGGCTGCATGAGTGTTGCTGGCACTGGGGAGCTGCAGTTCATTGAGGGAAACATGAATTCCAACATGTACTGTGACATTCTGAAACAGAGCATGATCCCCTCCCTTCGAAAACTGGGCCTCATGGCAGTTTTCCAGCAGGATAACGACCTCAAACACAACCTCCAAGATGACAACTGCCTTGCTGAGGAAGCTGAAGGTAAAGGTGATGGACTAAACCCAATTGAGCACCTGTGGCGCATCCTCAAGTGGAAGGTGGAGGAGTTCAAGGTGTCTAACATCCACCAGCTCCGTGATGTCATCATGGAGGAGTGGAAGAGGATTCCAGTAGCAACCTGTGCAGCTCTGGTGAATTCCATGCCCAGGAGGGTTAAGGTAGTGATAATGATGGTGGTCACACAAAATATTGACACTTTGGGCACAATTTGGACATGTTCACTGTGGGGTGTACTCACTTATGTTGCCAGCTATTTAGACATTAATGGCTGTGTGTTGAGTTATTTTCAGAAGACAGTAAATCTACACTGCTATACAAGTTGTACACTGACTACTCTAAGTTATATCCAAGTTTTATTTCTATAGTGTTGTCCCATGAAAAGATATAATAAAATATTTGCAGAAATGTGAGGGGTGTACTCACTTTTGTGATACACTGTATATATGACAACTAAAGTATATCTTCTTCTTCTTCTTAATGTAGCCTTTGACAAAATATACCAATAGTCCAAATTCAATTCGATTAAAAAGCATACCACTGTGGCTAGTCAGTTAACCATGCACTATGGGCTTGTATTTACAGGGTTTCATTTCTATTTTCAGCACAAGAAAACATTTAGATATGTGACCTTGAATACAAGCCGTACACTACAGACAGAGGTGGAGCTTGAGCAAATAATATGAGAAATCAGTATTTCCTTTATTAGTAATTAGGAAACTACAATAACGTTCTACCCGAGTATAAATGTTTGCTTAAAACAAATAAATAAAATTATTTAATTATAATTTAAGCAGTAAATTAAACATGCAGAATGCAGCAGCCACATCTTTAGATGGTAAGTCACAGAAGACAGAAAAGGCCACTGAAGAGGACAAAATAGAACAAGAGGACAGAAGCCTTTAACGAAAGCTTAATGGCACTTAGTATGCAGTTAATGTCAACTTTTTGTTGTGAGGTCGAAGTAATGTTAGGCCTCCTGCTGGGATTTTGTTTTTAACAGGTGTGCCTTCTAAACCTGCTACCAGTCAACCCAAAATCTAGCAAACTGCAATGCAGACATGATTATCTGGCATGATGGCCACAGCAATTCCAAAACTCTTCTAATTTAAAAATACACATAATCCTTGTGGAGGCTTCACACCAAAAATCAACTCATCGAAAATCCTTCTAACTGTAGCTGGTACAAACATGTTGCTGTGTGACAGAATAAGTACTGTCCTAATTAAAAGAGCAGGTTAATGGATGAGGCTGAAAACTGTCAGGTCAGAGTGTGTCTGCAAACTGCAGTTTAATACAAACTACTTCAAATTCATAGACCGAGCGATGAGTATCTAATAAAGCAATAAGCCACGAGAGGCCGTGCATTACTGTGATTTTAGCACGGGGATGACGTTTTTGTCAGTTTTCTAAAACTTCTTTCCCCGTGCTAAAATCATAACAGTAATGCACGGTCTCGAGTGGCTTATTGCTTTTATAAAACGGCGGTCAACATAAAATATAATAAATACAACAATGTTTAATTCATAAATGTATTTATTGTGTATAAACTTACAATAAAGCATTCTTCCGCGACGCAAAATAGTTCGATTAACAGTGTTGCTAGGCAACATGAGGGCGAAAATAACATTAACTTTTGTATTCAGTGGCGTATTAATATGGAATGATGTGAGGTGGTCCTAGGTGTGCGTTTATCGGGGATTTTACAACGGCTTCGAACGCGATTTTAGGACCGGAACTATCCGTTTTATAATTGTAAATTCATATTAGTATAATTATGCACCCAAAACTGCACTTACTGTCATACAAAAGTAATGGCTTATCCACATCCTGTCTGCACCTTATCATTTTGTCCTGCTCAAGTGCATCCCAGACTTCCTTACAATGTTCTGTTTTCACAATTTAGTTATGTATTTTTCAGAAATGCATCACTGACTTCACATCACTTAATTGCAACAAAGTTTGGCAAGCTAAGGGTAAACACATACAGGTAATACAAGTAATAGTTTAACATAATCAAAATACAACTTTTAAGTTGGTAAACTTTTAAGTCTAGTTCATATAACTGCAAACTGAGTTTTCTGTGGGTACTACCTTGGAAGGCAAAGAAAACAAACAAATCAATCGTTGACAAAATGAAATCTAACCTTTCACTTAACGGAAGTGTATACAAAACGAGATCAATCTGATATCAATAACTATGTAAACAACTACACAGCATTAAAAAAAATTGACAATCCTAATCGGGGCGCACAGGCCAGAAGTACTGGGTAAAAGCCAGAATACATTCTGGACGTTGCCAATTCAAGGCAGGCCATCACACTTAATAATTCTCTTCTTTATTCATACAACGGGACAATTTCAAGTAGATATTTTGTGCTACTTTCACTCGGCTGCTTTATCACCTACTCCTGTTTGCAGCCCTCTGAATCAGCCCTACAGCCTGAGCTCTTGCGCTGGCACCTACGAACACTCTGCGAGTCCTGATAAAAAGCTTTTTACACCTATCTTGTTCTATATCCTATACTTACTGCCCATTTAACCTGTTACGGTTTTTATTTTGTTTAATATGGGTGTACTTTGCAAGTATATTTAATTAACTCCAGTATAACTGCTGCATGCAAAGTCTAACAGTTGTGTTATTCTCAGAACATAGCTAAAAAGATACAACCACAGAACCTCAGCAAGTATTATTTCAAAGGAGGACCTAAAGTCACCAGTCTGAAAAATGTGTTATTAAACTTCTTCAGCACTGCTGCGCCCAATACATATGTACCAGCAACACACAGGCTTGCATGGTTAAGTGTCACTATTGTTTAATCTTTCACAAAACATTTCGTCTATGACTGTGCTATGGTGGTGCATTAATAGACTGGGTTAAGAGGTTGGCAAATCATGCATAACATTATCTAAAAATTGCACTTAACAAGACAAGCAACATCCATCATTTTACTACCTTAGTGTGTAATTATTGACTTCAGCTAAAATTATGGGATTGACATGCTGACTTAAAAAGTGTCAAACCAAAGCACAGCCTAGTCGATAATAGTGATTTTCTTGACATTTTGGTAAAAAGTCCCCAAATCTGTTTGTGCTCAAAACATCAGCTAACTGCAAGGTTGCCATGGAGACCAGGCTTATCCAGCTGCACTGAACACAGTGAAAGCTTATCATGGGTTGTCAGATTGGACATGGATCCCAATCACGAACACTTCAGCAGAAAATTAGGAACAAAATAATATCCTGAACTCTGCAAAAGAGAGGGCAGCTAACAGTCAGATTAGTCCCATTAAGCCTTTAGAATAAAACTCACCGACACTTAAATGTGCCATTTTGCAGATTTCAAATAGAATGAAGGTGGTAATGTAATTAGAATAATAACTTCACACAGAGCTGTGGGTGTGATGTACTATTGTACTGGATTATTAAACAGACCAAGAGGCAATCTGTAATCATTAGACTATCACAAATTTTTAAGCAGTATCTTAAAGATCAGATTATTTGTGTGCTGAGTGTATATAAATGCAGTGGGTGGATTTGTGTGTATGTGTGAAGAACGTGGCTCTCACCATGGCACTGATGGTTTCCTCCCAGTCAGGCCTTTCCCGCGGGTGGATGCTCCTGGCAAGCTCAGGCACAATGTCGTCAGCTTCCAGGTTGCGACCAGGCGTCAGTCCCCTTAAGAAAAGTGAAGACAAAATCATAGAAGGAGATAAATATGAGAACATATATGAAAATGGGCAAGACAATGCAAGAATATGCTTAACATTTATGGGTTTTTTTTTTATTAAACTAAAATTAATAATAAAAAGAAAAATAAGATCTGCATCTTGAACACAATTAATGTAAAAGATTGTGAGAAAATACACTTCTAAACTGTTTGAATTGGAAAACCATAAAATATTAGAGGCTTCTTTGTCGTAAATGTGGCATTAACCTATTCTATATGTGCATTTGGTCCATTTCAATAGGGGCTCTCTGTGTACCTGCTTTGCCTCCAACACAATGCTTCTGTACATACGCCCAGCCAAAAAAAAAAAAAAAAAAAAAAGCCAAAATCCTTTTTTCACTACTTATATAATAGTATAATATCATAATGGTACATATCCCGGTACAGTACACTTGTAGTTGTAAACGTCAAAACAAGAAGTCTGTCTAGGAAAGTCTGTCTAGGTAGCATTTTAGCATATAACCTAGCCAGTTAGGGTATATGTTCTTACAAAATTCTGATTATTTGTCTTTGTAGCCCAAAAATATTTTATCAAGTTTAAAGAAAGAATTTCCTCAGGGCAAAATAAAATGATGCCTGGACATTTGTGTTTTGTGAGAGCTATACTAACAGAATGTATTAAACAGAAGCTTAGACATCACATTACCAACAAGACTAAAGTTGAACTTCTTAAAGCATTAAGTATAATGAGTCTAGACTGTGCTATTTTCTAATTGTTAATACCTGTTAAAATCATTTAGTTACAAGTACAAGACCACTAAAACACGAAAATAAAAAAATAGGTGTGTTAGAAATATAGGATTAACACAAAACCAGACAAAAGGCACAAATGCTTCCTAGAGATACGCATCTAAATGTGTAAAATCAATGTGTTTATGTTATTAAAAAGCTTTTTTCAGAAAACGTGTAACAGGGATGGCCAGATACAAAGCTGCACCAGGGCCACAGAGTAAAGATTACACCTAAAATGACAAATGATAGACATGACAAAATGCAATCTACAGTGAGTAAATCTTACAACCTCATATTCCCTCAGCTCTAACCTAGTCTGCATAATGATGCTCACAGTAAGTGATATTGCACCTTGCTGAGGCTGATACAAAAATAACAGCAGAGGAGACACATTATTTGCATCAGACTTGCACAAATGATGACATAAGGTCTGAGAGTATTATACAGACTATTAAGACAAAGTTAGTTCATGTTTTTAACTTTTTGACCCTATGTTTACAACACCTTTTATTGTTTTTAGCTTTAGTTTTTTTAACCTTATGCTCCCACTAGCAGACAAGATGTTGCAAGGAGACACTCAAAACATAGCTTTGTCTTGCGGTTCTAGACAGTAAATGAGTAGTCACCCGAGTTGTCAACCGCTAGTGTGAGCGCAGGGTAAGAACGAACAGATCACTCCAGTCCAGTCTGATCATTATTATTTTACAAATAATTTTGCAAATGCTGACTTTTGCTTTGGGTAGAGCATTTGTGAAAAGTGCCACAAGTCACAGTCCTGCATACTAAGCCCATGCAGGACAAAAATACAGCTTAAGCAGAAATGTAAGTAAATGCAAGAAAATGGACTGAACACAGACAAAAAGTGTACAAATGATTCTTAACAATATTAAACATTATTTTTTTGCTAAATTAGCTAGTTGTCCAAACAATAGGTATTATTAAAGATATTTAAAAAAAAAAGATATGCCTTGATGCCTGTAAACAATTTTAAAAAACTAAAAAGTTGACAATTATAATCCCTTAACGTGTGCTTAACTCCAGCCTAAGCAGGGACTTATGTCTATCCTGGGGCTTATCAATATCTGTCTGCAGGGTAGTATATATGGCTGGCTATATGGCATTTTAGTAATATTTTATTGTGTACATAGCAAATTATAAAATACTTTCATTATTTGCAAAATGATAGGTATAGATAAGAATGGCCATGTGTGATGCAAGATTTTAGGTCATAAAAAGAGACGTCTGGAGGCATGTGATTTTTTTGTGGCAGAAAGGTGCAATTATTGTGTTTCGTTTACTTTCTCTGTACATCAGTTTACTCTTTGCTGTGGTGAAAAATAAGAGTTCCCTCTAAAACACTGCAATGCAATTTATTTTAGTTGTCTGTCATCAGTATGTGTACATTATCCACGTCATGGTCCAATACCCAACTAAACCCCACTGTGAACAAGGAGCCTTCACGCTTACTTAACTTATGAAATTATTTTCTTTCCCAAAACAACTTCCAATATAATGAGATATATACCTTAAACTCTAAACCAATGTAGACTTAATGTGTGACAACAAAAAGTGCTTAAAAAATCAGTTTCTGTTTGCTACAAGCAGATAAACTCATTCATCTCTGACACAAATTTCCTTCAGGCTACAAGCTCCTGAGAAAAATAACAAATAAAAATATGAGGTTTTAGAATGAGGATGGCATTGAGAACAGAACATACATCTAATCCAACTGAAAACAAATTCCTATCTAATGAGAGCTAGCCTACATAGTGCAGGCTGCACTCAATCCCATGTTTACAGCCAGCTCTTGTGAACACATACACATCCCCACAAAATTCCCACACCCAATTCACTATAGACGCAAAGCTGACCTCAAACTGTCAGCTTTGATGCTGGTCTCAAACTGAGCAGTTTGCATCTCTGATCACTGAGCTAAAGGGTGATCAGAGAGAATTCAGTATTATAAAAAAATTGGAGCCTCGGACTGTTTCTGTTGCAGCCCTGCTACATAAATGCTGCTAAAAACTGGAGAAGGCAGCAAATTCTGTGTTGAATTATGCAGACTGTGCAAATCAGCAATCCGATAATGAGTAAGTTTTGAGGGCTGATAACAAAAATATTATGATCAGATTTATCACAATTTTCAAAACAATATACTGACAAGTTTAATACTGCTAATTTGGTGTTGCCTGGCATTATACAGTTTTAGAAGTCTGGGCAATTCTTAGTATTGGTTTCATATTAAAACCTTTGAAATAATTAAAAAGGAATGAATCAGATGTGGCAGCGGCTTCTACTGTATATTTCTCTGTGAATTATAACGTGCCAGCATGTTATTGGTATGTGCTCTAACATTTAGATTATTGAAGAAATCATAAAAACTAAGGGGAATAAAGTGCTCGTTTATTTATTTATTATTTATAAGGATTTTAATGTCATGTTTTTACACACTTACGGTGGTAAAAACATATGGTTACATTGATCACAGGACAGGTAATTACTGGTTACACAAGAATGCATGGGCACTTGGACTGGTCTGCGACTATGCAGCCCCATACACAGAAGGTTTTGATGTGTGTTGTGAGACATTCACCTCATCACCAGTATAACAATTATCTGCAGTTTCAGCCACAGTAGCTTTTCTGTTGGTCTGCACCATACGCCACAGCCTTAATGTCCTTTGGCATCAATACGCCTTGTCGAAGGTTCATGGCTTGTCCCTCCTCAGAACACTGTCTGTAGGTACACACCACAGCTGCCTGTGAACAACCCTTGCTTTTTGCAGATACTTCAACCCAATTATATGGTCATAACAACTTGGCCCTTATCAGTGTCACTCAAATCAAATCAAGATTTATTTGTCACATACAGTCATACACAGTACAACTGGCAGTGAAATGCTCAGATCTTCATGCTGCATTCAAAACATGTACTGTAGGTTACTATCAACATTAGACCGACATTAAATAAATCCTTGAACATGACATACACCATTATTATGAAATAAAAATAGCCATGCACATTTTGCAGGGTGATCACTATGTTTTGGTCTACTGTATTACACTCTAGTTTCTGGGGAAAATTGACACCATTGCAGTATGGTGTTTTCTTTACACAGCCTGTACTATTCAGTTTTCCGATTCAAACTGCCTATAAACTTCATGTGTGTTTCAGCAATAAACAGAAAGAGTCATTAGCACCTGTAAGCAAAGCTTAATAATCAAAACATCAAAACAACCACCAGGGTCATGCTGGTTTTCCCTGTTCAACTTTTAAATAAGGACACACAGAAGATAGCTCACCAACAGAGCGGTCCACTCATGTGTTGTAGGTCTATCTAAAAACTTCAGCAGCAGGGTGACAGCAGGGTAATGCGATTCAGACACCTGGGTCAGACTACACAGAGGGACACTTTATAACTTACTGATACTAACCACCTTGAGAATAAGAAGCAGTCAACCGGAGCATTGTTTTGTGTTTTATTGTTTATATGAAAATACGCTACTATTTGCTCTCCCCTTTTTTACAGAGGGTTCTAGGAGAGTACATCATGCCTAAAGTGCTTTTACAAATCTCAACCACACGACAGCAATTTTCAAATCACACCTCTGCAAGCCATAACTACTAGCCTTTGCAAAAATTATATGCTTAACAGCCACGCTTAACCTGCAATCTTTTAAGCACCAGGGGATTAAGCCATGTGAAACTGAATTAACTGTACTTACACACCTGATGACAAGTCATTTTTCACTGAGGGGGGGTAATGGTTAAAATAAGAGTGACAGTTAAACTGGAGACAGGATTTTGTCTGTATAATTATGTGTTTCAAATAAGCTATCCTCCTCATGCAACAGTGCTCGGGAACGCTTTTATTTCTTTCTATTACCACACACACACACACACACACACACTCACACTCACACACACACAATTCAATTTCTGTCTGCTTAAGGAAACAAATCACATTAATGTACCAGGCATTACTCTTATGTATAACAAGGGGTGCAACAATACACTCACGCATTACACAATACACACTACCTTGCTGTTTATATGGCATAAATTAGACAAATTTAGACAAATTAAATAATATTAAATTTATTAACAACCTTTTTGTAAATTAATAAACTTGATACGGTAACGCCTTGTGCTGTTTTCAATTAAATAACTGTATGAGTAGAGAGTTTATAAATCAATGTTTTGATTTGATGTTTTGATGTAAATTCAGTCATTAGAATTCATTTAGTTAAATCGATGTGTCTCTGCAGTGATGCAGCTCTCTCTGAGACTTGGTGAAAAGATGCAGCCAGTGACTACACTGAGGCTGTTAAGGGGGGTTTGGAATTGGAACCACGATGCGAACACAACCACAGAGACAGGAGCAGGGTTTAAGTGATTTATTAAGAATAATAGTCCAGAAAGAGAACCAGGGAACGAGGGTGAAGGCGAGGGTACGAGTGGCTACGCTTGGGGGTAGGAGGCTGACAGGAACCGCAGGTGGCAGGTGGATGAGAGATCCAGGGACCAGGCAGGGAAGGCAGGAACACAGGAACAGAGAGCCGGTGAGGGATCCAGGAACCAGGCAGAGAAGTCAGGAACACAGGAACAGATAGCAGGCGCAAGGGAAACCAGACAGTGTGCATAGCAAACAACAACTGACAATCTGGTCCTGACTGAGAGGAAGGCATGGGCTTATAACCAGGAGGCTGATG
This sequence comes from Trichomycterus rosablanca, assembly GCF_030014385.1. Classification (NCBI taxonomy): domain Eukaryota; kingdom Metazoa; phylum Chordata; class Actinopteri; order Siluriformes; family Trichomycteridae; genus Trichomycterus; species Trichomycterus rosablanca. The sequence continues at coordinate 25,309,260 of NC_086003.1, read as the reverse complement.
AGAAGGTAATTAGGGCCAGGTGAGTCAAATTAGGCAGGGGAGAGATCTATTGGCTGGAATGGGAGGAGAAGTACCTTCAGCCACCGCTAGATGTCACCAAAACCACCAGAGGAGCGGCCACAGAGAACAGCAGCTCAGGAGGAGCTCTTAACAGTACCCTCCCCTTTAACGGCGCCTCTAGGCGACCTACCAGGCTTGTCGGGGTTGTCCCGGTGAAATTCCCGAATAAGGTGAGGGTCCAAAATGGCAGAGCGGGGAATCCAGGAGCGTTCCTCTGGACCATAGCCTTCCCAGTCCACCAGATATTGGAGGCCCCGGCCGCGGCGTCTGGAATCCAGGAGGCGGCGGACTGTGTAGGCCGGGTGCCCATCAATAAGTCGGGCGGGTGGAGGGGGTTTGGACGGAGGGCACAGATTGGACTGTTTGACCGGTTTCAACTGCGAGACGTGGAAAGTAGGATGAATCCGCATATGTTTGGGCAACGTGAGCCGGACAGCAGTGGGGTTAATGATCCTTTGGATGGTATAAGGTCCAATAAAACGAGGCGCCAGCTTCCTGGACTCAGAGTGTAGGGGTATGTTTCTGGAGGACAACCAAACAGACTGGCCCGGGAGATACTGCGGACTGGGTCTTCTGTGGCGGTTGGCCGAACGCTGGGTGACGGTCTGGGACTTAAGCAGGGTAGCTCGTACGGACCTCCAGATCTTCCTGCAGCGCCGTAAGTGGTGCTCAACTGAGGGAACTGCCACCTCTGCCTCTTGTTCAGAGAATAGTGGTGGCTGGTAGCCAAGGGAGGCCTCAAACGGGGATCGGCCGGTGGCAGAGCAGATGAGGGTATTATGGGCATATTCGGCCCAGGCGAGGTGGGTGCTCCAGAGAGAGGGGCTGTTGGCCGACATACAACGCAGGGCGGCTTCCACCTCCTGGTTAGCTCTTTCCGCTTGCCCGTTGGATTGGGGGTGGAAACCGGACGAGAGGCTGACTGTGGCTCCCAGGGCTTTACAAAAAGCACGCCAGACCTGGGACACGAATTGGGGACCCCGGTCGGATACAATGTCCAGGGGAATACCGTGGATCTTGAAGACTTGGTCAAATAAGAGCTGAGCCATTTCAAGGGCTGAAGGGAGCTTGGGTAAGGCTACCAGCCGAACCGCCTTGGAGAAACGGTCCACTACCGTCAAAATGGTCGTCATTCCCTGAGACTCCGGAAGGCCAGTGACGAAATCCAGGGCGATGTGAGACCAGGGACGTCCAGGGACAGAAAGAGGCTGGAGCAGACCCGCAGGGGGTGTGTGGGAGGACTTACTGCGGGCGCAGGTGGCGCAGGCAGCCACAAACTGCCTGGTGTCTGCTTCCAGGGAAGGCCACCAGAAATGGCACTTAAGGAGGGACTCAGTGCGATTAGCTCCAGGATGGCTGGCGAAATTGGAGCAGTGGCCCCATCTGAGGACAGCCGGTCGTACAGCAGTCGGGACAAACAGGCGGTTGGAAGGCCCATCTCCAGGGTCGGGTTCCTGTTCTAGGGCCTCTTTAATAGCTTCCTGGATATCCCAGGTGACACCGGCTAGGACGCAATTGGGAGGCAAGATGGAGTCGTCGGAGGGTGGAGTGTCCTCGGAAATGAACTGGCGCGAGAGCGCGTCAGGTTTGGTGTTGCGGGAGCCTGGGCGGTAAGTCAGGGTAAAGTCGAAACGACTAAAGAATAGAGCCCATCTGGCTTGGCGGGAGTTCAGCCGTTTTGCTGTCTGGACATAAGAAAGATTCTTATGATCCGTGCAGACCACAAAAGGCTGTCTTGCTCCCTCCAGCAAGTGCCTCCACTCTTCCAGGGCGAGTTTGACTGCCAGGAGCTCGCGATTACCCACATCGTAATTGACCTCCGAGGGGGTGAGCCGTTTGGAGAAGAATGCACAGGGATGAAACTTGTTGTCCGGGCTAGAGCGTTGGGAAAGGACCGCTCCAACTCCACAAGAAGATGCGTCAACCTCCACAAGGAATTGCTTCGAGGGATCTGGTTGAGAAAGAACGGGAGCAGAGGTGAACAGAACCTTGAGACGGTCAAAGGCGGCCTGAGCTTCCAGGGGCCAGGAGAAGGGGACTTTGCCGGAGGTCAAGTTTACTAAAAATGACAGCACCCTGCAGAGATTCGAAAACAGAGGATGAAAGTGGAAGGGGATACTTGTTCCTGACCGTGATCTGGTTCAGCGCCCGATAGTCTATGCAAGGCCTCAATGACTTATCCTTCTTCTCCACAAAGAAGAACCCTGCACCGAGGGGAGAGGAGGAAGGACGGATGAGACCAGTTTCGAGACACTCAGAGATGTAATTCTCCATGGCTTCACGCTCCGGATGAGACAGGTGGTAAAGACGACTGGTGGGAAGTGTGGTTCCGGAGAGGAGATCGATAGCGCAGTCGTAGGGCCGGTGGGGAGGAAGAGATCGAGCTCGGTCCTTACTAAATACTTCCCGAAGATCATGATACTTGGAGGGGACCTGGGAGAGGTCAACATCATCGATGAAAGGAGGGGGGTCGGTACGAGGGCTAGAAGGATGGACTGCTGACTGTAAACACCGGGAGTGGCAGAGATCGCTCCAAGCAGTGATCTTACCCTGCTGCCAATCAAGTTGAGGATTATGTGTTGAGAGCCATGGGAATCCCAAAACCAGAGGGGACTTGGGAGTCTTGACTACCGAGAAACGGATGGACTCGCGATGATTGCCCGAAAGGACTAGGGTTAACGGGGCCGTACGGTGAGTAATACGAGCGAGCATGCGCCCATCCAGAGCAAAAGCGGTTACAGGGGTGTCGAGAACCTCCTAGACGCACCCTTTCTGGGTAACAAGACTTTCATCGATAAGATTGTCCTCCGATCCGGAGTCGACGAGTGCAAGGAGGGACACTGGATTCCCGGGGAAGCATAGGGTAGCAGGGACCTGGAGGCGAGGACGAAGAGGTGGGGTTGTGGTTCTTGAGCTCGTCAGAATCCCCACTCCTACTGGCGAGCTCCCCCTTTTGGGCGTATGGGGCACGAAGCGAGAAGGTGCCCGGTTTGGCCACAATAGAGGCATTCGCCCGAACGCAATCTTTTTAGACGTTCCTCTGGGGCGAGCCGGGCTCGTCCAAGCTGCATGGGTTCGTCCCCCTCAGCAGTGGGGGAAGCTGGAAAAGGAACAGGCGTTTCATGAAGGGAGGATCTAGGAAGAACTGGCCTCGGGGTCAGAGCAGGACGTGACGACCGCTCCCGGCGGCGCTCCCGGAGCCGGCCGTCCAGACGAATAGCCAGGTCAATGAGACCCTGAAGACTAGAAGGCTCATCCCGGGCTGCCAACTCATCTTTAAGACGCTCTTCTAGGCCACGGCGGAAAGCTCCCCGGAGGGCGGCGTCATTCCAGCCGGCATCAGCCGCAAGCGTCCAGAACTCAACGGCATAATCAGCAACAGACCGGGAGCCCTGGTGTAGCCCCAAAAGACGACTGGCCGCATCTCCGGCATGATTCGGGTGATCGAACACCGCCTGAAACCGACAGAGGAAATCTTCATAAGAACCCACATGTGGACCCACAGATGACTGGGCGGCCTCGGCCCAAGTTAGGGCTCTTCCCCTGAGGAGTCCAATCACATAGGCTATCTTGCTAGCGTCGTTGGAGAAGGTGGTGGGTCGCTGGCTAAAGACCAGGCCGCACTGGTACAGGAAACCCCGGCATTTATCCAACTCACCATGGTAAGGCTCCGGATGGGTGGTGAGACCCTCAGCCAGGGACGGGGCTGGGGAACCAAACTCGGAAACAGGTACGTGTGGCGCGGTGCTGGGGTTCAGGGACGAGATAGGTTGGGCGGAGGTAAGGGCTTCAACCTGCCGGGAGACCTGCCCTAATTGCTGCACAAGCTGGCGGTTGCTCTCAATGAGAGACCTGAGCAATTGGTCGTGCTGAACCAGCTGAGTGGCCTGGTGGCTCAGCAGGGACTCCAGGGTTCCCTGTCCATCTGTGGAAGGGTTCGCGGGTTCCATAGTGATGACCAGATTGTACTGTTAAGGGGGGTTTGGAATTGGAACCACGATGCGAACACAACCACAGAGACAGGAGCAGGGTTTAAGTGATTTATTAAGAATAATAGTCCAGAAAGAGAACCAGGGAACGAGGGTGAAGGCGAGGGTACGAGTGGCTACGCTTGGGGGTAGGAGGCTGACAGGAACCGCAGGTGGCAGGTGGATGAGAGATCCAGGGACCAGGCAGGGAAGGCAGGAACACAGGAACAGAGAGCCGGTGAGGGATCCAGGAACCAGGCAGAGAAGTCAGGAACACAGGAACAGATAGCAGGCGCAAGGGAAACCAGACAGTGTGCATAGCAAACAACAACTGACAATCTGGTCCTGACTGAGAGGAAGGCATGGGCTTATAACCAGGAGGCTGATGAGAAGGTAATTAGGGCCAGGTGAGTCAAATTAGGCAGGGGAGAGATCTATTGGCTGGAATGGGAGGAGAAGTACCTTCAGCCACCGCTAGATGTCACCAAAACCACCAGAGGAGCGGCCACAGAGAACAGCAGCTCAGGAGGAGCTCTTAACAGAGGCGGCCTGTGATAGTCTTAGCCCTCTATGGTCAGGGTAAGGGGTGGTGCTGGTGGCATAATTCCAATGGGAGCAAATTGGAGCCAACTAGAATGGCAGCATAGATAGGGGAAATAAAAAAAAGAAAGGCTGATATGAGTAGGTCAGATCAGTAGGTTGTGATGATGGTTTATCATATTTTACGTAAAACACAATCTAAGCACGAGTACTACATTATATATAAGTTACAATAGCAAATGTAAGGTGATAACCGTTCTGATATTATTCCAAGTCAAAGCCATTTTTTAAAACTCTCAGCCGTTCCTTGTGTCTGTGCTGCAGTGTGATGTTTTATATGCTTGAGCAGAGGCTAGTTAGTGAGTTAATAAATTAGCTTTACCCAGTGTACAGTCAGTGAGATGAAATTCAGTCTGCTTATTGCAAACAGTAAACCAGTGATCATAAACATTAGGCTTCAAGTGTACTGATCACTTTTCAGAACAGACACAGAATTGTGACAGAATGTGTGTGAAAATTGGAAAACGTACTAAAACAGGTGCACATGAAAATACAGCCAGAATCAGAGAACATGCCAAAGTTGCCCGTCATTCAACAGAGTTACTCGCCCGTGAAAATTCTGACTTACATTTGGCAGCTGGGCGAATGTTAATTTCAAGTCCTGTTTGTAACACTTTGCTAGATTTGATGCAACAGGGCTGCTTTTCTACCCGCATTTGGTAGATGTGTGGGTGTTAAATTTCTGTATGGTATTTTGCTAAGGAAAAAAAACAATAACAATACAGTCCTTTTAAAAAGATGTGCACTAGCATGCTTTAACATTTGGATTTTACATTTGTAAAAACATTTAGCATGTTTTTACACCAGCAACATGGTACCAGCAACACAGCATTGAGCCTATTCAAGCTTCCATAAGACAAAAGCTAGACAAAGATTGTTTGTCAATACCAAACTTTATTAGAAAAAAGAATGTTGCAGCATCTGCCATCTAAAACACAGACAGGCCAATTACAGTTTATTTAAAATTTCAGTATATTGTGTTAGTATGTACTTAGTATGCTGTTATAAGAGGCATAGTGACACTACAAGTAATGTTGGTGATGCACGGCTCAACTGATTCAGGTTTAAGCCCTGCCTTTTATCAATAGTCGTGTGTAAACTTCCTAAGTCCGGGCAGTGGTAGCACAGCGGTTAGGGTACAGGACTAGTAATCAGAAGGTTGCTGGTTCAAGCCGGACATCAGCAAGCTTGCCGCTGTTGGGCCCTTGAACAAGGCCCTTAACCCTTAATTGCTTGCAATGTATACTGTCTCAATTGTAAGTTGCTTTGGATAAAAGCGTGTGCCAAATGCTGAAAATGTAAATGTAAATGAAAATGTAAGTCAGCATGAGTTTCAGGCTTTCCTCCTTTTGTACAAGTGGTATTCCCACCTTGCACCCCCCCGTTACTGAACAGCCTCTGGACCAAGCGCAACCCACCCAAGGATAAGCTGTTAGTGAGGATGCTCTATATTCTATACAAACCTGTCAATCTTTAGACACCAAGCAGACCTATTACCAAATATCCAGCTGTGTGTTAAGAACTGATGAGAAATCATTATCAGACTGGCTGGTGGGTGAGCAATGCTGCACATTAGTATGCATCTCATACACCACTGTAGCCTTATGTTATAAAGGTCGTAACTTGCATTTGGCCTTGCCATCATTGACTTAGAGCTGTTTAAAGTCAGAGCCAAGCTGGAGAGACTTAGAGCTTAAGATGTGCACAAAGAGCATTGACAGGACACCAGTATTTATTGGGGCTCCTGGCAGTACCTTGGGTCACTACTGTGCACAACAGGCGCAGAACACTAAGGCTTGAATACTGTTACATTTCCAAAGCAAGAAGCAAGCACACTGGCTACAACTGATGCAGAGTCGCTCACACGATGAAAAGAAAGAAAAAAAAACCTTCTTTTTAACTCTGTAATGTTGTGCTAATATCTAATGTATGCTAAGCCGTAGCTGCCATGGCAACTCTGTTCAGATGAGGCAGGGGACTAAAAAGAGGCTGGACAATAATCCTTAAACACAGACAATTCCTGCCTTGGGCTTAAAACTGGTGGTGGCTAAGTTATCCTGAGAAAGGGATTCTACCCGGAATCTCAGAAAGGAAAGCCAGGAGAGAGTTCACACTGCAAAGAGTGCAGGCATTTGTGAGCTCTTGTGATCATGTGACTTTCACTCAGCACTGTGCTTCAGATGTCTTTCACTGAGAGTGGGTGGGAGTGCACAGACATTTCAATAGTATGTGCTGTAAGTGTCTGGCTAAGCCATAGTACAAATCATGACAGAGTGGGAATTACCTGTGTTATTACATGCATGAAAATCTGTTAGGTGAGACCACTTGCAGCTGATTGACAGAGTTGTCATTTCAGCATGTGGATCAATCACAGCAGCTCCGAGCTTGGCTGAAAACTCCCTGCTCTTAACTGACCACTGCTCTACAGCTGGTGAAAAATCGATGAATCTCTGAAGGCAGAGTTACCACCAATCATTCCTGTTCCTCACATTGGGCATTTCTGCTCTAACCTCAAGAGAGGGATCAAATATACAATCCTAACATTCAGCTCCAATATACAACCCTATGCCAGGAACACATTCATCATATCTCCAATATTCTTTTTCACAAATACAGCACAAAAATGCTCAACACAAAAAGCACCCGAGCTAACCATCATTATATTCTTATCTTAATCCTCATGAATGGAAGATCAGAGGAACACCCCCCCCCCACACACACACACGCACACAGACACACATATGTGTTATGTGTGTGAATGGTGTGAATAGCCCTCGTAAGGCTGGTGGAGCAGCGTGGGAGGAAGAGAAATAAGTCTTACCTGTCAGAGATATCATGACTCCCTGTAGCTGTGAACAGTCCTAGCGCTGTATTCCCCACCACTGCAGCAGCCCCGCTGCCTGCCTCCATGATACTGACTCACTGCAGGAACAGCCTGCCAGAGAGAAAAAGAGAGAGGAGAAGTGGGGAGGGGTAAGAGAACCAGCGATGAGCAGAATCAAGAAGATGTGGTGTCACAGAGACAGAGATATAGCAGGCTAACTCAAAATAGTCTGGTTGATGCACAATGTAGGGCTGGGCATATAGTACAGATACATACTCTAGTACTGACCAAAACCAAAATCTTGATTGTGATGGTATGGTGTGATCAGCTCTGGCAAAAAAGAAATTTGTGATTCATTTTAGTTTTGCCCAATTCATAAATGCATAAAAGCAAATTCAATTTCAGAAACTACTTTAGTAGTGTTTTATACAGTGAGGCTTTGTGCACCAGTTTAAGTCAGCTGTTAGCAAGCTAAGCTAACTCGGCACCTGTAACAAGTATAAGACATTTTGTACACCAATATTTGTATCAAGTCATTAACAGATACATAGCTATAGTTTACACTTTCACGTTTATGAATCAACATGGATCAAAGTTTTGCCTCATCAGAGGTCAACAATGCAATGCAGCTATGAAGTTCAGTATTGCTCTGTAGTTAAAAATTTTTGAGTGTTTTGTTTGTCTTACAAAAATTATGTGGATATTTTGCATCATGTTCCAGTATAAGGGTCAAACTCTTGTAATGAACTGTCCACCATCGCTCACAGTGTTTACAGTCAACTTACTGTTCAAAATTACTCTCATGTTTACTGCTGACATGTTTTTTCAATAAAGCATGAAAGACATTTTATATCGTAATAGGACACAATAAGCTTGTCGGTTATCGGTTAACCATTAACTAATGACTGCTGGTTATTAGTTAAAACAAAAACATTTGAAAGTGGCAACCAGTAAAAATCTGAATCTGCTGTTATATTGTGTTATAAAACATTATAGCTGTGCTGTACAATGTCACAAAACAGTTCTACCTTTCCCAAAAAAACCTGTATATTTACCATCATTTCCATGTGAGGAAAACATAATGACAAAAAAAGTTTATGTCCAACGCTAGGCAGATGTAAGTGCTGTCCAAGCTATTTCACTGCTTTAAATCTGTAACTTTGTGTTTATTGCTTCATTTAATTTAACACACTGGGGAAAAACAAAACAGATTAAATACTAATTGTGCCAAAATTGTGCCAATTTGAACGTCACTTTTTTGATTTGTTCCAATATGATAAATTCAGCAAAGAGACAGTAATTGTGCAGTAAAAGCTGCAGAAGTTTATTTCCTGTAGCAGTGTTATTTGCTAACTTTGCTAATGTATGTCTAACGATAACAACAACCTCCAAGCAGTACATCTTAAAAGCTAGCAAATAAAAACAATAGTGCATTAACTAGCTATCCAAAAGAGTTAACTAGCTACAACAGCAACTACAATGAAAATGTTAGCAATTTGGTAACAGTTTAACCCAAAATAGTGAGTATTTTGTTGTTAAGGTATGGCCAGGTTAAAACCTGCAGAAGAAAGACAATTAGCCATGAAAAAAACAAGGGTATTTTTCAACTAACAAATTCCTAATGAAAATGCACCCTCAAATAATGTCTGTAGTGCAGTGGGTGGTAAGTTTGACAAGCTATGCTACCAAGAAGAACACAAACCAAGTGTGTAACTGTCACACTAGGAGCCTTTGTGTGCTCCAGTGTGCCTAGTTGCCACACCCTCTCTTTCGATTGGTTCCCAAGGACTAATGGGCTCCAGCTGCCCTCTATTTAAGAGGTGTGCTGGAGCACAAACATTGGGAACTGTTTTGTTTTCATGTGGACTTTTGGTGAGCACGGTAGGGGTTTTGTTTCTAGCCTATGTTCCTAGCTTATGTTTAGCCTATGTTCCTAGCTTATGCTTAGCCTATGTTCCTAGCTTATGCTTAGCCTATGTTCCTAGCTTATGTTTAGCCAGTGTTCCTAGCCTGTGTTTAGCCAGTGTTCTTAGCCTGTGTTTCTAGCCTATGTTCCTAGCTTATGTTTAGCCTATGTTCCTAGCTTATGTTTAGCCTATGTTCCTAGCTTATGTTTAACCAATGTTCCTAGCTTATGTTTAGCCAATGTGCCTAGCCTATGTTTAGCCTATGTTACCAACGATGTTCTTAGTTTATGCTCATGTCAAGTCATGTTAGTAGTTTATGCTCATGTCAAGTCATGTTAGTAGTTTATGCTCATGTCAAGTCATGTTAGTAGTTTATGCTCATGTCAAGTCATGTTAGTAGTTTATGCTCATGTCAAGTCATGTTAGTAGTTTATGCTCATGTCAAGTCATGTTAGTAGTTTATGCTCATGTCAAGTCATGGTAGATAGCACTGTTCTTTATTAATAAATATATTAGTAGACATCTCTGCGTGTGTGTCCGCCCCCTTTTGCCTCGGTCCGTTGACCCCGCGTGACAGTAACATTCAAAACATCCAAAAAAATAAGTTTAGCAGGTGCAATCAGTATAAAGCAGGGCTTTTTGTAGTTAATGACTGTAAGAAAAAAAACTAACAACATTATCTAGTAAACTTACTGGGCTACTTGTCCACTTCACATTGATACTCAAACACATTATCTGATTCTCTAACACAGGGGTGTCAAACTCACGGCCCGCGGGCCAGATCCGGCCAGCCACTTCATTTGATCCGGCCCGCGAGAGCTTAAACGACTGTATGATTGTTGTGATGGTTCGAGTCGTTACAGAGACGCACTTATAATTTAATGGGACACCTGCGCCTGTAAGGGCATCCGGTGACATCGTAGTCATGGCAACTAACTTTGACCTTCGCTGAGAAGCCATGTGACTTTTACGGCAAAAGAACGTGGGCAGTAATGTAAACAATAATAATAAATATAAATAATTATCTTGCAGTATAATACCAAAGCATCGTCTGTAAGTAGTGGCGTTTATATTCTCAGTTGTTTGTAAATGTTTAGTGAGTATATCACAGCGTTTTAGTTACAAATTTACCATAATTAAATACTGTTGTTACCGTTACTATAGCAATTAGTATCTTTACACAAAATGCTAACTCGTTAGCGCTATTTTACGTTTGGTTCAATCTCGTATTGTACCAGATGTAACACTTGACTACAGCTGTGTGCTTTTACTGTATTAGGTTCTTTATTGTTTTTATTGTTTGTATTTTTACTTCATTCTGGTGAACACAGTGTATCACACAGCTGGGAAGCAAATAAAGGGAGCTGTCTGTCTGTCTGCCTGTCTGTCTGTCTGTCTGTCTGTCTAGCTGAGCAAGGGGGATAAACTATTAGTGAGGGCAAAACAATTGTCTTAAAATACACTGTAAAATCCTACATAAACTGCATCTCTCAAAATGCATGCTGATTTTGTGACCTGCAAAGTGACACATCCCGCCAGTAGATGATGTTAAGAAATATTTACACATAATCCCAAAATGTACAAGAAGATAAGTAAGAAAATTAAGCAGAAGGAGGAAATTTAATGAAGGTGAAAACAAGTTTGTGCTTCAGGAAGAGAAACCGGTGCGTCTCTTGTGTTATGAGGCCGTGTCTGTGGTAAAGGAGGACAATATAAATGCAGAATTCAGCCTCCAAGAAAAACAACAGACTGCAATCACAGCAGGATACGTTACAATCGGCCCTTTGAGGGCCACCATAATGCTGATGTGGCCCTCGGTGAAAATGAGTTTGACACCCCTGCTCTAACATATGCCCTCAAGCCTAATAATTTCTCTAGCTCTAAAACAATTGAAAAATATTAAAAGTATCACATGATCTTAAAGGACATTGTCTTAAAAACACTATTTGACTTATTTGCTTGTCACATTCTGGCAGCTGCCAATAAAAGAACAAACAGCTGGGAAGGAAAGCCGTGGTCTGGGAGTTGCCCCAGGTTTCATGAACGGCAGAAAAAGAAGTGAAACGTTTTATCCTGCCAGTCAATCACGCTGTCATCAATTTAGAAAGCTTCCCTACTTGGACTAGCATTTAGATATGTAGCTTACACAACAAATGAATGTGGATTTTTGAGGAAGGGGGTAGAATTGGTTAGATTTTGCAAATATTCAAATTCCTACTACAGTCCTTCAATTCCAGTTAATAGCAGTAAATAATGAGTGGCCGCAAACAAGGTGCATGTCCATGACAAACTCCCACTCTGCAGCTTGGCATGTTGTATGATTGAATTTAGGCGAAAGCAGCGGGTAATAAACAGCTTAAATGCAAAACTATTTAAAAGAACACTAATAGAACTTTAAACCCACATAACATTCATCCCATCCCTGTCACTAAGCATGTACACATCACATGATAAATGTCAGGCAGAGAAATAGGAGGAGGCATAAAACACCCCATGCAATGCAAAAGCAGCTGGTCATCAGTGTGACAGAAGAGGGGTCGTTATCCCTCTATTGCTTGCTGTGAAAGAGCATCATCCGAATGTACCAGAATCCAAACCGCTATAAAAGCCTTAATTTAAAGTCCATTCAGGAACTTTTACGAATGACTCAGCAGAACTGTTGGTGGAGTTAAAGCAGTTGGCTAATTGATACGCCTGGCCTTATTGTGTCTTTTGCTTGACTGAACCTGGAGTGCCCAAACAGGACTTTAAATGAGTAGTACATCTTGTATAGAGAATCTCAATCCAGTACAGCCAACCACACTACATGTACACAGATACTTCAGCATAACATTGTCATAACATGGAAATGAACAGGCATCTCAACAGAGTATTAAGCATTAAAGCACCTCAAAATATTCAAGTAAATATTTACATTTATAGTACTTTTTATCTAGCACAAATGTCAATCAGCCATTTGACCTTTGCTTTACTTTATTGTACTTGAATGTAGCTAGTAAATAATGGAAGTCCCAAAACTGTAGTGATTAACTTATTATTAATATGAATTATAAAATAAATAATTGCTCCAGCTGTTCTTGTAATAAAAAACAATTTTAATTTTTGTAGTCAGACCTAATGTCCCAACCAAGGTGTTGATGCATTTGTTCGACTCAATCTGGCTGACGTAATTCCTTCGTCAAAATCTAAGATTTTTGTTTTGATGAACCAGTCATCTTCATTACATCTGGGAATAAAAATGTGCAGAAGTTTTTTCACGGACTATTTTCTAAAGCAGTGATGAAAAAGCATTTAGGTACAAGGTAACCCCCATAAAATCAATGTTTAAATAGCTGTACATAGGCCACACTAAAAGTATACACTAAGAGCATGTCAGTGGAAAAGCAGACACAATCGCTCTTCATTATAGGCTTCTTTTCAAGTGTTTGGTTCTTTTAAATATGTGAAAGGCTGCTGGGTTCTCTTTCCATGATATTTACTCATTCAATGATATTAACTCTATCCCCACTAATTTCACTTAACATTTAACATGATTTAAATTACTGTGCCAGGACTTAATATACTACACAAAAAAACTAAAATATGGACAAACCTCTCAACACTTAATTACCAATCAATCTCTTGTCATTTGTCACTGTGTGGGCTTTCAGTCTATTATCACAATGAGTCCCCCTTTCTTTCTAACAAACAGAACAAAAGTCTAAAAAGAGAAAACCGCTTATTCTCCAACAATTTGTCAGTAATTACAGAGATATGCAAATAAAACATGTCACATGAATAGGGCAAAGCAACTCCAGTTGATATTTGGCTATTATGAATTGTAGTTTGCAACATTCAGAAATTTAAAGATGCTGGTGTACGTTTTTTCCAGTCTTTAGTATGTGATTCAGTGACACATGCCTGCTGACCTTGTGCAGTCATACCAGTATTAAAGCAATAGAATGTAACAAAGCGGACAAGAATCATTCATTCTTTAAAAAGAAAATGCTCAAGAAACTGTAATGTACAGTGACCGAAAACAGAATGACCTTTAGCAACCTAAAGTGGGCAGAGCCCGTAACACATCAAACCTGAGAAGACATTAACTTTATGCAAATGAGAAGCAAAGCTACCACGCAAGCAGCCCCCCCTGCAAAACTTGAATGAATGAATTACAAACCAGGTCCATCAGGTCAATCAACAATCAATTTTTGAATTGTTTGTAATTCTTGTAGGTTTCCTCAATTTAAACTAAAATTATTGGCTGACACCATTAGTGAGGCAGCACGTAGAGAGAGAGTGACTAGGTGACACAGAGCTCCAAAGACTCATGTGTAATCTCCACCCCCACAATTTCACTATGTCCACATAGGTTTTCTCCAAGTACGCCTTTCCTTCCACTTCTCAAAAATGTCACATGTTAAGTGATACATGACAGGCACTGCATTACTATGACCCTGGACTGAACTAGGTGGTTAGTAAAGAGACATAAACAAATGATTTTACCCAAAACAAAACCGAGAAAATTTTTCATATGCTGCATTTCAGTTTTGTCTTCAATATTTACATAATGTAGTGCATGATCTCATTCTTACATTTCACTTGATTGATAATTTTAATGCAAAACAAATGCAGAGCATGAGTATTTAATTTCTTTTTGTAACACTGAAACCTCTATATATCACAAATGATCTAAGACCTTGGTTCACATGCAGTGTTGTTGTAAAGCCACCAGTGTGTCTGCTTTAAGATGTAGCTGTGTGTATTACAGTGTATTAAGAGGCTAGGGGTTGGTTTACATTAGCGCCAGAGTTTGGTTTGGTCTCTACTGACTATTACCTCATCCTGAGTAACACAAGACCAATTTGCCAGACAGCTGAACAGTAAGGTTGGATCAATGTTATAAATGTACTGTAAGATAATTGTGCCAATTCTGCAATGTTCAAAAAGTTCCCAAAGCACCCACCCTTTTAAAAAACGCAAAGAAAATGTAGTCAAGGTCTGACTTAAGTGAATCATTGGAGCATTTTTCATCACCGTTATTTCTAGTCTTCTCCAGTACCAACACACTAAAGGTGGGGCATAAAGTAGCATATATATATATATTTTTATTTTATTTTTATTATATACATTTTATACATATTTTCCAAATGTAATTATAACTGGTGGTTGAGAGACTAGACTAGACTCATTGCTAATATTCAGTCAAGCAAAAATAGATTTATTTTAACCGTTAATTTTAATTTTATAAAATTAAATCAGAGTTTTAGTTTTCTTAGTTAGATTGAAACTAGAAATTTCTCAGACACGTACATTGAAGCACTTGGGTTGAGCACCACTGAGATATCAGCCATTTAAGTGCTTATACTGACATGACTGGCTTTGTCTGAGGGTCAAGTGTTTCCTGGTGGAACCAGACCTGACGCGACCCTTATAAAGTGGCTGATAAAAATAAAATAAAAAATGTACATTGTAAGGCCTGAATGTCAGCTATTTGACACATTACCTTGATCAACTATCGTGTTTGGGGCAAAGTCAAAGTAATTTACTTTAAAACAGAACAGTTATGCTGAAGAGTGAACTTGTGCTTTGTAAATATGCAAATGTTGGGTCTAGTGTATAGCACAGAGGGGAAAAATTCTGGATGCATGACTGTCTGAGGTTTTTTTTAAAGTGAGGCAACTACAAAAGAAGTCCTGCCTCACCACAGCTCAAACAAATACAGCTTTGAAAATATTTCTACATTGACCCATTTTCCTAAGATATAAACAATAAATTCATGTACATCCAGACAAAAGCAGATACTTATGGTAAAAGGTAAAATGGTTCCATAATTCAGATAAGGTCACAAATGCATCAGCTCATAGTTGCCATCATCACTACTGCCCTAGTGTTAATAACTCTTTTATTTGTCAAATGTAGGTCACAAACTTGCCACTTCAAACATTTTAAGGCCAAGGAGCTGTAATCAGACAAAAGATTACAATCATCAGTGCTTGCTGATTAATTTGGCAAAAAACTTAACATGTAACAATCATTTCACTAAAATTAACATTACTCATTAATATTCTCTAACTTGTAATATGGAACATCCCGTTCTGCCATAAAACAATTAGCACAATTCAAAAAGCTTAGTCTATATTAGAGTCTAGCTTATTGCTAATTAGTCTGGGAAAACAAAAGGGCACAGTGCACTGTTAATGCTTACGATGTGGGCACAATTCCCAGTATGTCTCACCAAAGAAAAATTATCAGAAACTGAACAATTGGCAGTTATCATGTATACAGTGCAGTGTTTCTACAGATCAGGAATAAACTATATAGCCAAAAATATGTGGGTGCCTCTTAGGGCTGCAACGATTAGTCGACGTAATCGATAACGTCGACTATAAAAATTTGTCAACGTGGAATTTCATTGTCGACGCGTTGTTATTATTGCAATGCACTAAAGGGACTGCAGGGGCCGCAGCATCACTTCCATGGCGCAGCGGGGAGTTTATGAAGACAGAGGCAAAGATAAAGAGACTGAAACTTTCTAAAGTATTTCAGCCAAAATAACCCAAAGAAACGAGCTGGACGCAGACACTACAAAGTAGAGTTATGGTTTCACGCCAGCACTACGGTGAAACGCCTTGCAGCCGTGATGAGCAGCGTTATTCCGGTAAGTTTTTACACCGCTTTGTGCTTTAACCAACGTAGTTAATGTTTGTTAATGCTAGAGTACTTGTCGGAAAACTATCTAAGAGATCGCTATTTTTCAGGTTTGTTTGCTAGCTAACTCATTAAGTACAATAGTTAATCAGTCATTTATATGAGTAACGTTATATAACTTAACATTATAGCCTAACGTTACCCTGTCTCCTCTTAAATATTTTTTGCTCTCGTTAATGAGAGCATTCATTCTAAATAATAAGCCCCCTCCACTTAATGATAGCTAGTTAGCTCAGCAGATAATTCAGTTAAGATATTTAACCTGTTATGGTTTAATTGGCATAGCCAGTAAACTATTTGTAATAAACTATGATACATAGCCTTCAGTTTGTGATAATTAATACAGCTTTCTCTTTTGCTCTTTCTATTAATAGCACTAAGCAATGGAGTGTGGATGAGAAGAGAAGAGGTTCATGCACCCCTCAAATGGCTGAGGTCTTCACAGACAGCATTCACATGTTTCTCACCCACATGTTATAAATGTTTTTGATTTCCAGAGTGATAACTTCTGAAACATAACAGTTTCTAATGCTGTCCAAAGCTATCTTATTTAATTTAATTTAATTAAACTATCAAGCTTAAGTTTCATATTCATGTTTCATGGGTCATTATTTTTATTTGATATTGGACCTTAAATAACATAACAGGGTTTTGTTATGTTAAGGCAGAGATGGAGGGTATGACATAAATAATCGTTAACTAGTCGACTAATCGAAAAAATAATCGTCAGATTAGTCGACTACTAAAATAATCGTTAGTTGCAGCCCTAGTGCCCCTACTAATTACTAAGTTCAGGTATTTCATCCACATCATTTGTATGTTGTTTAACAGAATAAGTATATTATTTAAACTTAGAGGCAACAGTTGAAGGAACGGCCTTCCTGTTCCAACATCTACTGACAGTGTTTAAGCTCCTTTTACTGTTCTACATTACTGACTCATTCACTGTTGTGTTTTGATACAAGAAAACATAAAAACTGGTTGATCAGTGAAGCGTTTTGTATATTGATGGGATGCTATAAGCTTGTCAATTAAAGGTTAAAACAAATTAAAATTTGAATCCCTATTTCACTATGCGTTTTTAGAATTTCAGTGCTTTTGTTTGTTACTTAAGGTCTGCATTTAAGTTAGATACAAATCTTATTACATAGACAATTCCCCCAGCTTTTAGTTCACTTGTTACCGAGTCCCTCCCTGCAGTCATGCTATCCGACACTAAATCAATAGGCATAAAAGCATGAGGAATTCTCCTTTAGTATTCCTTCCCTGTCCTTTGCAATTTGATCCCATGCTTAAGCCTCTATAGTAGAGAAATTCGAGCTGTTCCTGCTGCATAAATGAATCCCTTACAGCACCAATAGGGTAACTTGTCATATAGTCTACTTGGTAAACAATTTAGCAGCAATTAATTTATAACAGGCTAATAACACAATAGTTCACCCTTAAACTGTGGACATCCCGCAGAAATACACTGCTTCCAGCACATGGCAGCACATGGTGCATTCTGTCAAAAAGTTTCTTTAAAAAGTTGATACTGCTTTTGGAAACAAAGGCAAATACTGTCAAAATGCAAATAACCGATTTAAAAGCTTCTTTAGAGAAATGATTAATAAATGCAGTAGCAATATTTAACCATTTCTACTAATTACCATTTCTACTACTGTACCATATAGTAGTACATTGTCAATATTAAATACCTTGGTATATCACAAAAAACGTGTAAAATCAAACATAATCTAAACAGTAATAAATAATAATTTAATCTTTATATTAAATAACTACGAATTTCATCCTCGTATGGGACAATACTGACATCGCATTTTGGGACTGGGCTGATCTATACCTGAAACTCATTCTGGGGTTACTACGAACATTGACTTATCTCACTTGTCCATGACTGTGTAATGCTGCTAGGATGCTAATGATGACTGCTTCCAAAGAACCAAATAAAAAAAAGCAAAACAAAAAAACCTGTAGCACGGCTTAGCAGTAAATGTCATCTTTGCAAACACATTAGCAAACTTTGTTACAGAAAATGTGGCCTACTTTGTACATCTGGGTTTTCTAAGACATTTTTATACCTCAGACTTCTAAACACAGAAAATGCTAATGAATAACATTGGATGAAAGAAAGCTAAACTGTCGAAAATCAATACTTCTTCAAACATCTAGGTAGTATAAACTGGAAGCCAGTTAAAACTGAAATGCCAGCCCACACTTGTCTTTCTGCCTTTTGTAACTGTAAGAGCAACTTACAAATAAATGCAAGGTTTATTTGCAGAGAAAAGGAAATCATTGATTACATGAATATTACAATTATATATACTGAAAAAAGAGTCAATAACAGACTGTAATGTCATTCTCTAGCACTGCAGTTCCTCTTGCTTTTGAAAGTGTACTGACATCAACATTATGCTACACTGTCAACAGAGAGCTCTTCTGTGCAGGGATTAGACAAATAAAAATGAGAAAGCAGTAAAAAGCAGTTCTGTCAGAGAGCCAAATGTACCCTAACCTTATCAGCTAGAGCTAACAAAACTGACATATTTTATACCAAAATTATGCATGGACGAGAAATTTCCACATTATTTAAAACAACTGCTAGAGTAAAACACTGTTCCTTAAAATAAAAAAACCCTAGAAAGCAGATTTTTAAAAAAAGTAAACTAAAACAGGTGCAATCTGAAAATCTACAGACTAAAAATAAAAGTATTACTTAAGATACAGATACTGAATAAAAACGAAATGCCATTAACATGTTGGAAAAGTTAAAAGGAGGAGCACGTAGGTCAATATGAAAATATAGGAGTTTAAATATATAAAGCAATTGAGGCCATCTTGGCACATATAAATGTGAGTGAGAGGGTGTATAAAGCCAAGAAGGGCATAAGAGATGTGATGGGGCTAGCAGCAGCACATCAATACAGCTTTTGAGAGGGGAGCTTAAGGGTCCAGAGTCTAGCAGGAGTACATCACAAATGCCCTGGTCTTTTCACAACACACTGAGCAGATGTTCGCCTGGACCAGTTTTAGGTGCCAATATCTGATCAAAGAGAACAAAAAGCCTACTGCATTGGACATCATGCAAAGCAGGAATAGGGCAAATATGTATTTTGCACTGCTGGGGAGCAATAAAGCAGACAAAGAAAAAAGAAAAAGAAAGTCTTTAATATGTAATATGGATGTTAATGACCAACCAAGAAGTCACTGTTCGATAAATACTTTTGGTTAAAAAAATAATTGAAATAATCTCCAACATGTGATGCTTGATTTAAAGTAAGACAAGAGCTAGTAATCATAAATAACAGGACTAGTAAACATTAAAATGAAAGTAGCTGTTTTTTCTAAATGCATGATGAACCCTGCACATGTGGATTTGTGTAACACCCCCCCTCACACACACACACACACACACACACACAAAAATGATGTGAATATTTTGAATCATGTCCCAGTTTAAAGGTAGAACTATGTTTATCATCTTATAATAACTACACTAAAGTTTTCAGGCATCCTTATTAATTGTGATAAGCATGTCTAGTTAACGCCGGTATGGACTGTTTGCTACCAGCTACAATTTAAAGTCTACAAACTGAATGCTGAACAGAGAGACATAAAACATTAAATGTCAGATTTCTTAAAGTCTAGTGCACACAACACAGTTTTAAATTAGATGTAAAAAAAAACCCAGCAACAGAGTTATGACCAACCCAGGACTAGAGAGAACTGGGGTGCCATTCTATGCTTCCTGTTTTCGTTTTGCTTTGTTGTTTGTTTGTTTTTTTCGAAGCACCATTGATGAAGCACCATTTGATATAAGAACCATTTAATATAAATTTTAAAAAATAAAGTTATGACTTTTTGTTTATTTCCAGACATCTTTGTATTTATTGACTTTTTGAGGCTTTATATGTAATTTTGCACCAGGCCATACCTTAAGGGAAAGAATGGGATGTAAAAAATACAAAGTCTGATTTCTGCATATATGACATTAATTTGAAGACATATTAAATAAGAAAAGAAATAAAGATTTGCTTGTCATTAAAAATGTAGGGAGACATCAGTGGAGGATTTGCCGTTCTTTAGTGTCTTTTCCTTATTAACAGCTCAATGTGTCCCAATTCTGTCATTCACTGCTGCTTTTATGAATTTGGAAAATTCCTCCACAGTGAAGGAAAAATATTTATATGCTTCACTCAGTCTTAAAATATGAAATTTGAAGTTTTATATGACAAACTACAAATTGGTATTAAGATACCAATAAACAAACACAAATAATTTGGCAGCAAAAATCATTCATTGGTAAATTACAAAAATTCCAATAAAACTTACATTTTAAAATATGCACAGTAGGCCTGTCTGCATTATACAGTGGATTAAAGCAGTCTTTTAAAGATGAAAGCAATTTAAAAGAAAAAAGCTGTCTAAACAAAAAAAAAAATTTATTTCTGTGTGTGATAACTGCAATGTGTCTCTGCAAAAAAGTTCAGACAATCACAGATCAATGTTTTTTGTTTTTATTGCATTTCACAAAAAAATCCCAACTTTTTAAGAATGGAGTTTGTAGAATTGCACCCTATACTGCGCAGAATTCTAGCTAACATTTGAGGGAATCTAAGGATTTTTTTGTGAACAAAGAGTAAGGCCAAAATCCTGTGTGCTATTATTCAGACCTTTTAGAATTGCGTGGATAGCAATACCAACGCCTAGTAGATGCAAATGCTTTTCATGCTCTGTGCAATTTAGACATGTTCCTTTCTATTACAGGTGTTCTGTGAAAGAACTACTGTAATTATTGGATATGCAGCCTGAAATGACAAAGTGCTAATTACTGCTCAAAGCATGCACAGTATTTAAAGCCTTAAGTTGCAGGTCATTACAGGCTTTATGCTTTATGTGCAACGTCAATGGTTTTTAAATAGACAATAGATTCTGGTAGCATGTCTTTCACGAGAAAATCACTGCACATATGCTGGGCCATCCACATGATATTGGAGAAAATATTGATATTGGGAGATTCAAACCAGCCAATCCTCTTTCATTGCTTACATGCCTAGTTCCAATGCCTGTGTGCCAATTATATGTGTTTGGTATTAAATAGGCTTTGCCATGCACATTTTGGGTGCACATTCCTAATGTTTTGCTCACCAGGGTATTTATAGGGATTTTTTCCCATTTCTTCCACATGTTTTGGCTTATCTGTGTGTATGAATGTTTAAATTCAACAACGCTGGCAGTAATTAATCATGGGGTGTTTAGTCTAATTAAACCCAATACATAACTACAAAGCTGTATGTTGTGTTTATTGAAGTTGTCTCTGTCTCATTATTTTTTGTTAAAAGATATGAAACAGTTAAGTGAAACATATTGAAAAATTAAAGAAATTATTTATTTATTGCATAGACCCAAAAAAACTCCACAAATTTGTCCAGAAGTCTCATCAGACAATCATAATGCTGTAGTCAGCAAAAGATATACAACAGTTATAACGGCACATAACAGCTATAAACAGAAACCAGTTTGACCACTGACCACACACACAGCAGAGAGGGAATAAGAGAATAGTAAACACTGGGTGCTGAGTGCATGCCCCACTCCTAAAGGTGAGCAAGCAGTCATTGCACAGCACTTTTATTTGGTTAGGCTGCAATGCAACAGACTGCAATCTGGCCACCTCAGAACAACTCTGGCTCAGTTTCTTCTGCGTCAGCTTCTATGAAAGCAATTCCACAGCCTAAATGCTGCATACTTCTCACTTACTGCCAGGCAATTATAAAATATGCAAAGCTGATGATATATATAACATTAGCTTTTTATTTACAAGGTAGCACTGATATGATTTTTTATTTAATTAACATAAAATACATTTTAAATTCGAGTGGTTTTCTCACTTAGTACTAAGCCACGTGGCACATCAAGTGTGTTTATATGAACATTAAAAATCTGATAAAGCTCAGGTTCTGGCAATGATCTTACTATTTAAAGGGTCATGTAAACAGTATACTTTTTTATTATGAAGCATTTTGATTACTAATTGTTTTCTGCAACTGCAAATGTGTGAGAAAACCCCTGTTGGCCAAAATCATGCATCAATCTAACAACGTTTATGAAGTTTTTTCCCTTCCAATAGCCCTGGAAGAAAAAGGCCACTCACTAGCACTCAATCCCTTCCAACAGATGAGCAGTCACTAGCGTCTTCTTTTGGGCTGTCAGAGGTGGAATCTCACAAAGAGAGGTGTTATGCAAAAAGCAGCTATGCTCTTCCATACACCACCATTCTTGTCAGTGCCTTGACCAGCCTATAGAGGTCAAATTTGCTGCAGCACTAAGGAACCCAAACAGCCTTCCTTCCTCAGGCATAAAAATAGCAGTGACTAAAGCACCTCACCATTAGAAAGTGTAATTAATTAACAGTTTTACTACGTACAGAAATGCTCCTAAAAGATGCCAGTGTAAATCCAATTGGAATTCCACTGACTATTTTTTAAATTAGGGGACACACATGCTCCTAAAAAATGAATGTGAGGGTAGAGCCTGTGTGTAGCTAGACCAATGGCTGCAGACATAGTGTCTTTGTTGTTTTGAAGCAATACTCTACCAGAACCTGTCCAGTACAGGAGGCAAAGAACAAAACTTCTATCACATACAGAGTTTATAATGTCAGGTTTATACAAAATCATAAATGTACACCTGCATAATTCATTCTAATATTATTTTCAGACCTATAGATCTTGTCTTGTGTACAGAATGAAAAACCCTGAGAAAATATCAAGCAAACGGAAAACCATAAAAGAACTTGTTACGAATAAGGATCGAGACCTGAATATTGCAAGTTTGAACCTGAGGAACGGCCACTTACTGATTAGCCACAGTTGGGTCCTTACATAAGGCTTTTAATTCTGAACTATTAACAGGACTACGTAATATGGCTGACCGACCTGTCTATATGGCTATACCATACATTGTTTGTTAGTCGTTTCTTAGGTGTGGTTATTGTCAGCTACAACAATGACTTTTGCAAAAGACTGTAAATTACAAATGAGCTGTCTTAAACAGTAATGTAATGTACTGTGTAATCTCAGAAGTTACAATTTTGTTAACTAAAGTGTGTGTTTTTTTAGTGTAGCAATGGATCGGTCTAAAAGCTATGAATTTCAGTCAAATGAACACAGGGAGACCTTAATCTTTAACAGTTCTTTCTTTGAATTTAATACAATTTCAGGCATTTTGTGGATGTCATAGAAATAACAATATGCTATTACTGCCCACATTGTGAAACCCTAGTTTATATGTGTAATTGTCAATAAACAACTCGTTCAGCTGCTTATCTGGACTGTATTTGGACTGAAATGTACGTAAGTGCAATAAAATTCTTTCTAAATTATATTACATTTTAAAAATAACCAAAATAAACTTTGCAACAGACACTATCCACTTAGGCAGGGCTATGAAAAGACATTGGTGGCCTGAAACATGCCAACAAGAGGAATTTGCATATCTTCCAGCCACACCTACGAAGTCACAATGGAAGCTTTGATCTCATGCGCATATTCCGCACTGACCTAACAGCTTCATTTGTAATTGACATTAAACCTTACTTGTATTACAATGCAACAATTCTAGCAAGTTTGACGCAATGGCACTTAGTAAAATATTTTGAATTCTTGTATAATTCACAGAGTCGTGATAGGAACTGAAGGCATTCATCATGCACACAACAAAACATGCAAATACTCAGGCTAGTGAAATAGCCTGAAACACAAAACAAGAAAAGATCCACAGCTGCACAAATAGGCTACAGCTTGTAAACCTAGCGACTGTGATTTTTTTCAGTGAGCAAAAGCAGATGTGCAGCATTGTCAATTGTTTGATTAGCTTAATATTATTAGTAGCACACCACTGTTTTTTTAATTCTTTAGGATCCAGTGTGTACAACGAATGGACAACTCTATGGGCCAATATAGGCATAATTCATTAAGTAATTTTAACAAATAATTGGGGATTTTAATAGTAAATGTAGACTGTTTCATTAACATACTCTATCATGAATACTGTGTTTAATGTTTTTGGTTTGACATAATTATGAAACAAGGTTAACTTACTAACTCAATACAGTTATATGAGCACAAAACTAACCTGCTGTGTCTCTGTCTTTTAGTCACTTCAGAAATTTGCAATTGCAAGATCCATGCAAATTCAGCTAATTACCACAATAATTACAAGTTTTTAACACGACTGCAATTCAGCACAACACTATTTTAGTTGCATGTCAGCAAGGAAAGAGATAACTAACTTAGCTTATTGCAGGAAAACATTACCCATTTTATATTAAATTTTTCCACATTAAACATCCTTGTGCAGAGCAATCCTAGTGCATTCATTTATAGACATGAACAAAGAAGAGACAATCAGCTTCCAGCCCGAACTGACTTGCATGATAACAAGGCCATAACTTACAAATGACAGGAAAAACATTTACATTTATGGCATTCATCACACACTTTTATTCAAAGACTTACAGCTGTGACTGTATACAATACAAGAAACTGAGGCTTAAGGGCCTTGATCAGTAGCCCAACACTTGCCTAAACCAGCAATGTTATGATCACTAGTCCATTACCTTGATCCTTGAGCTACCACTGCCCTTTAGGCATTCTACTGTAATAAACAATAATCACCAAAATCCACATTTTATGTTTAGTCTAAAACAATACAAAGTAGAGATTCTGGTGAGATGAGTTAATTGTTTCATTGCACTAGGTTTTATATTAAACCGGTTGGTAAAGATGGGTGTGAGAAAGGTGTTTATATGCATTGTACTATTTTTATTACAACATATACTTATCCAAAATTATTTATTAATATATGTGCTCATTAAATAATGACCACATATGTCTGACTTGAGTTTAAATAAAAAATAAACACAAAACAATCTTGTCCTCACACATAACATTGCTGCAGTAACAAGCATCTCACTAATCTTTATTAGAGTGAGTACCCAACGTATGTAGGGCAGAGCTTAATGCGTTATTCTGCAGGAAGCTCCCAAGTTAAAGAATAGATGAGCTTTTGAAAAATGGCTTTGATCTTTTGCCTGTTGGGAAATGAGAAACCAGAATCATATTTTTATGTTTGGGAGACAGATAAGTGCGTAAGACTAATCCTTAGAATACCATCAAACAAAGCAATGACAAAAATCAGTCACTGAAGCAGGTATAGGATATAATACATGATGTGACTTTAATCTGAAAAACACAGGACAAAAAATGTACAACTTGCTACACTATTATGTAAAACATTAATCATTAATAAAAAAAAACTTAGTTTTGCTTAAAATAAAAAGTACACAGTAGGGACGTTTATGATTGACCTGTTAACCGATAACCGACAGTCAGCGTTTAAAACATTTTTGCCCATTAAAAATGACTTTTCAAGTTTATTTCCAACTGCCAACAAATTGAGAGCACAGCTAAAAATCTCTACAGAAAAAAGTGCCAATATGAAACACAACCTCAACCCACTCTCAATGCTCTGCTTACAAAAACAATTTTGAGATTTTAATCTAAACAGGAAAACCTTATGCATTTATATTATTTAAATGATGGAACAGTGGAACTATTACACATCACAAACAGGGGTGCCGTGTGTCAGTAGGGTGTTTGTGTCAGTATGAAGTCTTTGCACACATGAATCTATAAGTAACTCCATGTGAAACAAAAATAATGTGGATATTTTGTGCTCCAGTATAAAGGCAGGACTCTTATATTATAATAACTGCATTATAGTCTCAGGAAAAGCTTTAAGATAAAGACCTTTTTATTTAATTAACATGTTATGAGCTTGTAATTAACTGTTCGCTACTGGCTACTGCACTGGTTTTGCAAAAATGTGTCAGCAGAAAATAATGTCAAATAAATAAATATCAACATTAGGTCTAGACAGGCCTACTTAATTGATACAATGTCAAATTCACTTGCTTTTCCTACACTGCTAAACCTGACAACTGAAAAAGTCAGCTTGGTTACTTACTTAAAGGGTTTTTTTGTGTATGCAATACTTACATACTATATTTGACACATTAAACATGTATTAGAGTTTTATTTGTTCAATTAGATGATCTTTAAACTACTGAGCATTTCTATCACATAAAGCTCCTGCCTGGTTAGTATGAAAACTTTAAGCCAGACCAGCCTTTACTGACCGGATTTAATACTGGTTTTATACCTAATGGATAAATGTTACATAACCAGTAAATACATGTAAACCACTATTCCCATGCAACAACCTAGGGCAGTGATAGCTCGGTGGTTAAGGTACTGGACTAGTAAACAGAAGGTTGCCGGTTCAAGCCCCGCCACCACCAAGTTGCCACTGTTGGGTCCCTGAGCAAGGCCCTTAACCCTCAGTTGCTCATTGTGTATGTCGCTTTGGATAAAAGCGTCTGCTAAATGCTGTAAATGTAAATGTAAAAATGTAACAACCTACAAGTTTTTTTCTCAGTCCACGTTCTTAAAAGAACCTTTTCCTGCATATTTTAATGCTTTAACTCACCTGATTAAACTCACAAACTAAGTAACAAGATCTAATATGGTTAATGATGGTGTGCAAGAAGAGAAAAGAGAAACACTGAATATGCCAAACTGGGTTACTTCAGGGCCATGAAACAGTGATCTACAACACAGCATGCATTCATCTCTTGTGTACAAAAGACAATGCATTCAGCAACACCAACTGAAGCTTGGCTTTACCAATTAAACCAGCGTTCTTATCTAGTCAAATTACAGCAGCACACGAATCCCAGTATTGAAGAATTCTTCCAATGCAAACATGAACCTCAGAATAAGGGTGTAAAATCTTGTCTATTTAGGTACAGGACAGGACCAATGACCGCAGACATCAGCATAAACACATTTACAGTCTACAGGCGAAACATAGTTGTGAGGTTGTGCGTACCTGCGCGCGTTCGATTTGCAGATTTAGTATCACTGTGGCTTAGCAGACACCCAGCCGGGAAATCCAGTCCTCCAGAGACCTCATAGCCAGCTCAGATGGCTAAACGCCGTAAACCAGTCCAGATCAGATAGATGTAAGTCCGTTGGAACAGGCGTCGTGTTTAGCTACAACCAAGCGACCAGCTATGTGTCACCCTGCTGTGGCTTTAAAATGCGCACGTATTTAAAACAACGGCCGTCCATTCATTTGGGTTTGTTACCGACTGGTGCTTTTTTGTTCATGCAAACTCCCAAACAGCCCTGTAAAATAAGGTTAAGAATATCGCACATGCAGCCGCTCGCAACAGGGTACTTTCACCCAGCATTCAAAATCGTGAACGCGCACCGGAGTGCACGGAGCTCGCCGCCAGCGTGACGTCACGACAAAGTGAGGATTAGACTGGGACAGATGGCAGTAAAGTCGCGCTCATCTGGACGACGCTGGTACTTCGTTTTTTCTCAAACTGTATTCATCGATTAGTTTTTTATTCTAACTACCATATTTACCCGTTTCTACAAGGTCTGACTATACCGTAAAACATTTTCTATATGTTAAATGTTCCATGCACTTAAGTTTTATAATCATACAGTTTTATATTAGGTCGATAAAATAACAACAAATTCAAACACAATTTATCATATTTACCTGAATATCTTAGTGGTGGTACTCAAGCGGCCTGCACAGAGCTCTGACCTACTGTACATCATTCAACATCATTGTCTGACCTCACAAATGACTACTTGACTGAATGTGCACAAATCCCCACAGACACACTTTAAAACTGTGTGTGTTATTACATTCAAATGTAAAACTACAATTATAAAATGAATAGATCTGGTCGTAAAATCTGATTGGCTGAGCCGCGTTCGAAGCCGTTGTAAAATCCCCGATAAACGCACACCTATGAGCACCTCACATCATTCCATATTAATACGCCAGTGAAAAGAAAAAGTACTTGGTTGATCCCTATTTTAAGTCATGTACTACACATGGAAATGTCCAGATTAATATAAACAGTAATCCTGATCATTAAGCGGGTGTTTCGTCTAAGAAATAGTGTAATAGTGTTTGTGGAGGAATGTTTATTGCGAATGTTATGTTCGCCCTCATGCTGCCTAGCAACACTGTTAACGGACTATCTGATTTCGCGGAAGAATGCTTTTTGTAAGTGTTTTTGTAAATAAAAACATTTATAAACTGAACATTGTTGTATTTTATTATATTTTATGTTGACCGCCATTTTATAAAAGCAATAAACCACTCGAGACCGTGCGTTACTGCTATGATTTTATCACGGGGAAAGACGTTTTAGGCACTCCGCTTCACGTCATGCCAAAACATCCTTCCCTGTGATAAAATCGCAGTAACGCACGGTCTCGAGTGGCTTATTGCTTTATTTTTTCAATGACTTAAGCATTTGTTATTTTTGAAAAAGTAATCTAAGGTCACATTATTTTTGTGCATTGTAGACAACTATGAGGGGACAAGTTCACACTAAAATGAATTTATTAGATATGGACTTAACTTTTTATTATTTTTGTACAGGACATATGGGTTCCCTCCAATTACAAAAAATAATTGTAAAAATTAACCATGTCTGTCACTTGTGTGTGTGATATACAGAACACTGTGGCCTCACTTTAACTTACTTTGAGGTACTTGACCAGTAATCATAAGGTAGCTGGTTTAAGACCAGCAAAACTCTTAACCCTCAGTGGCTTGCTTTTTGGTCTATAAAAACATTTTCACCCACACAAAACGATAATAAAGTTAATTATAAAGCTGCAGCAAACATACTGTAACAGTAAACATGATAAAGGCTTCGAGGAACACTGTGACCTTACTTTAATATAAAACTCGATAAAGCTGTACTGTATGAAACACTGTGACCTTACTGTAACATGATAAGCAGAGGTGGATTCTAATTTAAGGTGGGCTGTATGGAAGACTGTGAATTTACTGTAATAAAAGATAACTCCTAATAGTGATGTGTACGGAACATTGTGACCTTAATTCAATACAACACTTGAGAAAGGGGGACTGTACGGAACACTGTGACCTTACTGTAATGAAAAAATTCTTTAAGGTGGACTGTATGGAAGACGGTGAATTTACTGTTAAAAAAAACACCCGAAAAAGGTGTACTGTATGAAACACTGAGACCTTACTGTAATAAAAAAAATAATTTAAGGTGGGCTGTATGGAAGACTGAATTTACTGTAATAAAAGTAGTGCCTAATAGTGAGGTGTACGGAACACTGTGACCTTACTTTAATAGAAAACTCGATGAAGGTGGACTGTATGAAACACTGTGACCTTACTGTAACATGATAAACAGAGGTGGACTCTACATGGAACACTGTGACCTCACTGTAATGCAAAAATAATTTAAAGAAAAATCCTAAAGGTGAGGTGTACGGAACACTGTGACCTTAACTTAATACAAAACTCGAGAAAGGTGGACTGTACGGAACACTGTGACCATACTGTAATAACTTGCCTTATTTTACTCTATTGTTGGTGAAAAAAGAAAACGGAACAATACACATTGTTATATTTGTTGTAAAATACTTACAGACTTCGGCGTTCAATTACTTGATGGCATTCCTTTCCATTATTCCTTAGCATAGTTAGCAAGCCTACTGGTAGTAGTAACACATAGCGACAAAACGAACAAAGGCGGTTTAAAACTAGTCTCAGATGTACATTTGTGTATGTAGGACGAAACCTACATTAATAAATTTACTTTTAAACAAATATATAATAGTTTTGTCAATACATTTAGGTACAAATACGTCTCTCCAAACACACACCTGGATATATTCATTACTCTGAAGCGTTAACCGTTTACTGACAACGAAGTTTGAATTTTTAACGGTCGCTCACGAGCTGTCAGAAAGGTGCAGCAGCAGCAGCGCGTGAGAAAGTGCAGCTCACAACCTGTGCATGCATGCTACTAAATACAGGGGGTAAATATTTAAGTCCACATAGAGCTGGGCGGTATGACCAAAAATGTTTATTTTACCAAGTATACACCGATCAGCCATAACATTAAAACCACCTCCATTTTATCAGCTCCACTTGCCATATAGAAGCACTTAGTAGTTCTACAATTACTGACCGAAGTCCATCTGTTTCTCTGCATGCTTTGTTAGCCCCCTTTCATGCTGTTCTTCAATAGTCAGGACTCTCCCAGGACCACCACTGTATAAGCAGGTATTATTTGGGTGATGGATCATTCTCAGCACTGCAGTGACACTGACATGGTGGTGGTGTGTTAGTGTGTGTTGTGCTGGTATGAGTGGATCAGACACAGCAGCGCTGCTGGAGTTTTTAAATACCGTGTCCACTCACTGTCCACTCTATTAGACACTCCTACCTAGTTGGTCCACCTTGTAGATGTAAAGTCAGAGACGATCGCTCATCTATTGCTGCTGTTTGAGTTGGTCATCTTCTAGACCTTCATCGGTGGTCACAGGACGCTGCCCACGGTGTTGCTGGTATAATGTCAGTACAGCAATTAAACTGAAGTATTTTTGCCCCGGTAGTAACGACGCTTAACCGTTTGCTTCTACAGTATACAGTGTTTTAGTCTGTGTCGGAACAAAAAAAAAAACCTCTAAAATGCCAATACTGCTAATTTCTTTGCTGAATAACGAGGGAGCACCCGTTGCTTCCTTAGCAATGAAGGCAATCCCAGCATTCACTGCGGCACAACTTTTCTCACAAACAATACAAATATGGCGGATGAATGCGGAGCAACCAACAGAGTTATTTTTAAATGTAAATAAATTCTCTGGGATTTTTGATTTGTATAAACATGTACAAGTGTGATTTATTTGCAAGTTCGGGCTCGTCAGTGACAATTTAACCGTTTTCGGTACACGGAGGGAGATGTTAGCTGGCATGCTAGCGTGTTGTGCCACCTTATCCCACTGTGTTACCTTAGTAAGTTAAAACTGATGTAATCGCTGTCTAAGTAGTGCGTTTAAATAACCTGACTTATAATTCGTATAATATGACTTATGATTAGAATCCTCTCTACTGAGGCAGCTGCATATGTAGGCAGTAGACAGCAAGGCAGCTCTAGGTTTTTGAACAGTCCCAATATGATCTGCTGCCTTTATGAAGCTTAAAGCTTGTTGTATTAATTGTGCTACGGTATGGCAGTATTTGAAAAATCCATACCATATGAGGAATCAAAAACGGTACCGAATGTACCATCATACCGCCCAGCTCTAAATCCACATATAACATACTCTTATTAAACTATGCCTATGTGTTATATAAACTTTGAAATAATATAAACATTTGACAAATGAATAATCTGTAATCTACAGACATTCTAGAAGGATTAGTGATGGCTGTGAGGTGAAGCAAGAAAGAATCAAATAAGATTTTGTCTTCATTCTTTTATTATATCAAAATACAAAACATTTCTAAAGCAAAGTAAAGGTTACATAACAGTTTGCGAATGTGGCAACACAATGAGCTTTACCCAGCATGGTGCATGTAAAATAAAAGGTCAGCTCAGTATTTTAGATGTAAGAGCACCTTTTTATCAGGGCTACAAGTTTCAAATGGCATGCATGGCATTAAATTATAGGTCGATACATCTGCCCCGAGACATTCCATTTGCACAGAAATCTGAATCACATTCCCAGTCCTGAATTACTGAATTACATTCCTAAATCCCACCTCCCTGAATTACATTCCCACAGTCCTGAATTACTGA
The DNA here is from genome assembly GCF_030014385.1 of Trichomycterus rosablanca. Lineage (NCBI taxonomy): Eukaryota > Metazoa > Chordata > Actinopteri > Siluriformes > Trichomycteridae > Trichomycterus > Trichomycterus rosablanca. Next base: position 25,277,484 of record NC_086003.1, on the reverse strand, counting down.
GTTACATGAATCATTGAAATACATTGTTACCTCCCTGAATCAAATTTCCATAGTCCTGACTCACTAAATCACATTCCCACAGTGATTCACACTAATCACTTAAGCATGAATATGGAATAACATTTACAAATCAATAAATTACTAAGGATTCTCCTAAATACAAATCAGACTCGGTGAATAATAATTTTTTCAGAATCCTGAACTACCATTTCCTGAAATACCTACTAACTGTCTTCTGATTATGAAACACTTTCTTAGAGAACTAAAGTTTGTTTTGTCCACTAGACACTGAATCTGAGCTATTAAAGTTATAAAAACACTATGGAAAAATATGGTTATTTGGTTTGACAAATGGTACAAAATTAAATATAAAATAACTGAAAATATGGCAGGTAGCACGGTGGCTTGGTGGGTAGCACTGTCGCCTCACAGCAAGAAGGTCCTGGGTTTGATCCCCAGGTGGGGTGGTCCGGGTCCTTTCTGTGCATGTTCTCCCAGTGTGCGTGGGTGTCCTCCAGGAGCTCTGGTTTCCTCCCACTGTCCAAAAACCCACAGTCAGGTTAGTTGGGGACACTAAATTGCCCTATAGGAGAACTGGTGTGTGTATGTGTGTGTTTGTGTATGTGTGTCTGCCCTGTGATAGACTGGCCAGGGTGTTACTGTGTGCCTTGCACCCATTAAAAAGCTGGGATAGGCTCCAGCACCTCCCCGCGACCCTAACTGGATAAGCAGTTAAGACAGTGAGTGAGTGAGTGAAAATATGGCACTGAAATAATATAAAATGTTAAGTCTGTCCAGTTCCTTGATGTTTTTGTACCATTTATATGCTGTATGGCTAAAGTACATAATCCTATTGGACATCACACTTTCAAAACAGTGTGCATTAATAAGGACCTCCCCCCAGAGCTATAACAGCAATGTTCATTTAAATTTGTACCCATGTAGGCTAAAGAGCATGTGAGTTTAATTGGGTTAAGATCTGTGGAGGTACCATGAGTGACGAGTGACATTATCTGAGTGACTTTATAAATTCTTGTACTCAACCTGCCCTATGTCTACATTCCAGGCTGCTATTTGTGGTGTAATGGTATGGGAAACTTTCTGGCCTTCATTAGACCGCAGCCTTAGCTTGATCTGATTTAAATATTGTTGCTCACATGAAACATCCCTTTAAATAAATATTTACCATCTCATAATATATGCGTGAAGCATGATAAAGTGTCATGTCCCAAAGTACAAGTCTTTTTAAACTGGATTTAATGTATTCAGTGTATTTCAGTGGCCTTCCCAGTCACCTAGTCTGAATAGAACCCCTATGTAATGTGGTCAGCATTAATGTGTTTGTTAATGTGCATCTGACAGCAATCATGTCATGTAATTATGTCAAGATCAACCAAAACAATCAACATTTCTAACTTGTTCTAGCTTGTGTAATTCATGCCATAAATGTGTGCCAAACATGCAAGAACAGAGGTTGATTGCATGTTATATACACAGTCATATGCAAGCCCAAAACTTCTTGGACACATTTTTTACTCTTGGAGAGCAAAGAGACACTTGTTACAATGCAAGCAATTAAGGGTTAAGGGCCTTGCTCAGGGGCCAACAGTGGCAACTTGGCAGTGGTTGGGCCTTAACCAGCAACCCTGTGATGACTTGTCCAGTACTGCTACCACTGCTACCACTACCACTGCCCCTATTTCCAGTGTTTTATTGATTTTCTAAGTGGAAATAAGTTAACATTCTTTTCATGGAACAATTTTCTGCACATTTGGTTCAGTGATTTGCTTAATTTAACATATTGCACAAAAATAAACCAGACAGTGACATGCAAATGTTATGGCACATTTATTATTTCACATTTGTTATATGTTTAATTTAGAAAAAAAAAAGAAAATGTGACAACTGTCATTGGCAAAAAAATGAATGCATCTAGGTTTTCTCATTGAGAATGTGTTCACTTATTTTCTCTCAGAAATTCTATGATTTGACCATGGATGTCCAGTTTTGCACAAAACTGTATACATAAAAGCCTAAACAAATGAAACATGACCAAAGGCTAACAAAAAAGCATGACGGGGCACAAATATATATATAATGTTAATTTTATAATGTGTTAATTTTATTTAATATACAGCTTTTTGTATCACACTTTTTTGTACATGTCATTGCTAACTCTGCTATAATACAAGTAACGGTGAGATGCATTTTTAGCACCAAGTACTAACACTTAGCCAGGCCTGTACTTCAAGTAGTCAAATTTGTCTAATCTAGACCACAAAAAATTAAATTCATTAACAGCACCATGTCATAATGTGGTTCATTAAGTTGGCTAAGTACACACACCACAATAACGTTAAGGTCAATTGAACTTTCTGCAAATGAACTATTAAAGCAGTTTGTAACCTGTTTAACAATCTCCTAATTATCACAGCTCTATTAATACAGAAACAGAAAAAAACATACACCTCTTCCTAAACCCTTAAATTAAATCACTTTTTTACTTTTACAAAATATACCCACATTTTCAACTTATATATATTTATAGATACATCTGTTTTTATACATACAGTACACTGTCAAAATATCTCTACTTTTATAGTCTGCTTGCTAGATAAATACAAGTTACACATATCTTACACTGTGCTGCTATACACGTTGTATCTCTTATTTATTCCTTCCACTCATTATACCTGCACCTATTTTTTAATTCAAATGCTATTGAAGTAAATGGGATGGGAATCATTTGCAGACACAACACTGACTTAACATTACAGCATAACAGAGCATTGTGAAAACGTTTAGAAAACAGCTAAAACTCCATCAATCAATCAATAATCAACCAGTCAGTATATAACAATGAAATCAGCAAATGAAAAAAGTAATTCTTATACTTCAGTCTTAACATGAATTACATATTTCGTCATGGGGGGAGCTCTAAATGTCATTTCTTATATGGTGCCAAGTATTGAAGGCAAATGAATGTGTCATAACTTTTTGGTACACTTAGTTTTAGTCTTACTGCTTCACTCAAACATTCTCTTTAAGAGCCTTTAGGGTTATAATACTCTAACAATGAAGTCAATACATTGTGTTGTTAGGAGCAGAGCTGTAAATGTAGATCAAATAGTGAACATAAAGATGAAATATGAAAAATATGATGAAATACTAGACACCGCAATCCCCTTTTAGATAATAATTCACATCATTGTACCATTTGCATTATAGTAATATAGTTATATAGGCTATACCCCAAAATGAGGCCCTGCTACATGTTTCTATAAAACTGAATTATTATATAGACCGATACAATTTCTCTTTTTTAAAATTATCCACAGTGTGCAATAATTTTCCTTTTCAAAAAATAGATATTGAGCGATATTGTGTTTATTTACAGCATGTGGTTGTGTTTATTTACAGCAGGTTTTACTGGTTTGTGTGTAATTCTGATAATATCTATGTATTATGTGCTAGTGCAGAAAGCACCATGTGAGGACAAGCATCCCATAAACCCCCATTTTTCATGTTGTGCTGATATCACCCACCCCTCCCAAGGTAAGCAGCATGATTATGTTTAAATCCCTGATGTTCTACAGGAAGCCAGTTTTCAAGCAGGCAGTTTGCAAATTGGTTTGTTTCACATTTGTGTTGTTTCAAAAAACTTGCCAAGCAATGCACATGATAATTCTATACAAAATCTACAGATGTGATATATATATTCATGGGACAGTTTAAAACTATTTTAAGCACAACAAGAAGTAGTTTATTTATGGATTGATTTGCATTAACATTTAACTAAATTACTTAATTAATAAATGGATTGTATGTCATGTATTTGATAAACTATAAATACAGATTCATTTCTAGCTTATAAATACACCAATATGCCTAAAAAATGTGGGCACCTCACCAAGCATGTCAGACATCCTATTCCAAAACCTTCAAGCTTCTAGAAAGGCTTTCCACAGAATTTTGGATTGTGTATGAGTGAATTTAAGCCCATTGAGTAAAAAGCATTTGTGAGGTTATGCATTGATAGTGGACAAGACCACAAACGTAATAATCTTATTTTCTGTATGTATATATTTTGACCCAAGATATTGTCTGAAAACTCACATTAATTAATTAAAATTTGTGAAAGTTTGTTTTTGGACAAAGAAGTATCCCAATCATCCAGTCACTGAAAAAAACAGTAGCAGATGTCATTGCAATCTCAAAACTGCCATGAAATACAAGCATACGTAAATAAGTTAGTTTTTTAAATGTACTTGGTGTCCACACTTTTTTGGCTACATAAATTGCATGTATTTAATAGCAGGTGTTTTGACTGCAGTATTAAATATATTTTGACATTTGTTGGTCTAGTGTGGTGTTAGATTTAGGACAGTTGAAAACATGCAATGCTGGTAGTTTTTTTCTCATGACATTATCCCACCGTTTCTGCATCGCTATATGTAATATGAAACAAAATACCTCTGCACTCACTCTGAAACATATCAACTCTGGGTAACAGCATTTAACAAAATCCCTCCCCTAGTCATTATGTACAGCATAACATTAGAAAGCAGATAAAGTGCCAAGACGTTGCCAAGTAAACTATGTTTTAGTCAGTAAAACACATTTGTGCAGAAATAAAATAATTTGTGGCCCTGCTCTGTAATCTTATATGCATTTACAGTATGCACATATTCTAATGCCAGTGTTTGTAAGCCTTTCTTTAGTGCTCATTTGGCCTAAATCATTATCAGCAGACACAGTACCAGTGACAACTAATAACAAATATTTTCTTAAAGCTATAAACATAGCATTAGATCAAACACATGAATGAAGGGAAAATAAAAGAAAATAGGGGAAAATTGTGTTAAATCAAAACAAAGAGTCAAGCTTTACTAAGATGGTTTTATTCAAAATTATGCAGAGCCAAATTATGAATTGGAATGAAAAATGTTCATGTTAAAATAAACTGTCATAAATAACTAATAAAATGTTTATGTATACAGATATAAATGCAGTATAAAATAAATGTGATAGAAAATGTCATGCTTGTCACATTGCCATTCGTATAGCTACAATGCTACTGAAAGATGGTTGAATGGATTGTGAGCTATATACCCATGTGTGTATATATTTTATAAATTGTTTTGCAAGTTTTACTGTGCCAATTTTTGCTCAGCTTATTTTTAAAAAGATTTTTTAACACTTAAATGCATATCATGTTAGCATGCCACTATTAAAGAAATGGAAAATGTACTTAATAGTGCAACAAATATCTTCACTGTAAGTTAGGCAATACTTTTCTAGTTTATTGATAAAATATTTAGGATGGGCCCGATTCATTTTTCATATGCAGGGTCAACTAAAATGTTAAACAAGTCTTTTGAAAACAAAGCTCTGAAGTGACAAACTCTTAAAATGAGATACAAACAGTCACACAATGAATTCAAAATATGAGAATGTGTCATGAATATTTTCATCTGCGTGCATATATTGTCCAATTTATTCAAAATTACTAAAATTTTATCATACATTGTGCAATATATGCTATTATATACAGTCCTTCAACATTTTACAGTACATTCCTAGCATTTTGGATATTCTTTTAATATTACTCTTTAGAAACAATATTTCATTAAATAGTTCTATATCTTTTACAAAGCACCATAGTTGATCAAAAATCATCCAGTTAAATGTCTTGTAAATACTTGAGCACATGTTCAAAATGAACTACATGACTTATTGGAAAGATCTATCTAAACATATGTTGCCACTTGTTTTGTAGGTAATTGTCATCTAATCAGACAAGTACTTGAATTACAAATGGAACAGCAAAGTACAAACATTAAAAAGCATTTTTTGCAATGACTAAAAACCATTCTCAAATTATAAGTTGCATGATCCTAACCAGCACAATGTTTAGTGATGAATAAAAAGTGTAAAGCTTAAAGCTCAGTACATTACATCTAAAAGCTTTAAATGGTATATGACTAGCTGATAATCTTTTTTTGTCTAATAAAGACAGTATAAACAAAATGCCTACAAAGGGACACTTGTAATGCGCTGGTCTTACATAAGCAAAAATACATAAAAGGAACTCTTTTTTTTCTTTTCAAAGTGCAATCAACAAAGTAAAACTGAATCTCTATGCCAACACAGCAGGCAGATGATTTATTTATAATCTGCCCATGGTACAACACAGTTTCTTAACATCTAAACGCTTCTCAGTGTAGCTAAAATCATAAATGCTAATTAGTGATCACATTCAGCACCCAGATGCAAGTCAAGTATGAATATGAGGAAATCCTTACCTCTTAAAAATGCATTTTGATAAGACATTAGGTAGCAACCATCAAAATGCCACAGCAGACATTGGATGTTTGATCCAATGATTTGAATGATGTTAAAATCCTAACATATTAAATACTGTGGATATTAAGATGACAAGCAGCAGCCACATCTGCTGGAAGATCAACTTGGTGGAATTAAGTGATTTCAAGTGATTACAGTCTGAAGACTCCCAAAGTTTTATAGCACCCAGAGTAGGCTGTTAAAATGCCTTTATTGTATTAATTAACCTTTGGGAGGGGTCTAATCATAGCCAACACAATAATTTTGCACATCATCAACTTCTCTTAATTTTGGAGTTCCATCAGGAAAACTGACATAAATTATTTAGCCAACCAATGCCCTTGTGAGCTTTTTAGCACGTCCAAAAAACTGAAACATGTAAAGCACCAACTCTGACAAACACCAGCAAATTTTTTCGACTGGCCACCAAAGTGAACATACACATGCTTAGACATGTCTGTTGTGACAGTGTGAATACATAGTAACTGGTAGAAAAAAAGCACCCTTGGATGATAAATACACAATAAAAAACTTTGGCCACATGGGAAAGCCTTGCATCGTACAGGCATTTTCCCTAATGTCTTTCCAGAGGAGAGAGACAGGCGTTGGGGTGCTGTTTCTACCCTCAGCCAGGTTAAGACTTGAAACAAAAGGCTACACAAATGGCCCACAAAGGCAGTAGGTTTACTTTTTTTATAAACTGCTAAAATGAGAAGACTAAATCGAGCCAAGCTAGTAAGGCTTGAATATGTATTTTTGATGTAACTGGGGGTATTTTATATAATTAAAAATACTACAGTATAATATGGCACAAAATGCTATTCTTCTCACAGTACAGTACACTTAACAGATTTATTGATTAAGGAAACTGTAGTATTTTTGGCATTACTATAGTACTAAATAGGAGCTCACAAAATCAGGAAATGATAAATAAGCTTTAAATTAAACCGTAACAGTACAGTGATTTCCAAGATTTTGCTCCAACACAAAAAAGTAAAAAATTAACCAAGAATAGTGTACACACAAGCCATAGCAGCTTCTGGTTGTAGTGGAAATGAACCTGTGTGCATTTCTGGAAAACATTTTGTTTCCTTTTTGGAACATAATATTTCTAAATAGTCAGCAGTAGTACATAACTTTTTTTGAACAAACTGAAACTCGCCCTGAAAATAAAGTCACCCTTGAAAATAGAAATACTGATCATTCCACATTTCTGGATGAGCAAATTTAGACGCTTGTACTTTGTAAGATGAAAAGGACAATATCCACCGCACACACAATGCTTGTTATACACATTAGCACTGGTACCTTGAAAAAGTATTTAAACATTTATTTAATGTTTCACTGGCTTAGATAGCACATTTGAATAATAGTATAGTTAGCTTTTTAACTGTTGATTTATAAAATGGTGTATTGGCAAATTAAAAGAAAAAAAAAACATTTCTAATAATGAACTGAATCTCAAAGAGTAGTAAGATTGTAATAGTTTTTATTGCCACATTGCCTAGGACAAGCTATCCCTTGATTTTTTAAACAAGTTGATTGAAAATTTTTACACAAATAGTATATACAGTGGGGGAAATAAGTATTTGATCCCCTGCTGATTTTGATCCCCTTACAAAGACTTGAACAGTCTATAATTTTTATGGAAGGTTTATTTTAACAGAGAGAGACAGAATATCAACAAAAAATCCAGAAAAAAAACATTAAATAAAAGTTATAAATTAATTTGTATTTAATTAAGGGAAATAAGTATTTGATCCCCTACCAACCAGCAAGAATTCTGACCCCCACAGACCGGTTATGTGCCCATGAGGCACACAAATTAGTCCTGTCCCTGTATAAAAGACTCCTGTCACAGAATCAGTTTCTTCCGTTCAAATCTCTCAACCACCATGGGCAAGACCAAAGAGCTATCAAAGGACGTCAGGGACAAGATTGTAGACCTGCACAAGGCTGGAATGGGCTACAAGACCATCAGCAAGAAGCTTGGTGAGAAAGAGACCACTGTTGGTGCGATAATTCGAAAATGGAAGAAATACAAGATCACAGTCAATCACCCTCACTCTGGAGCTCCATTCAAGATCTTGTCAATGATCTCAAGGGAGCTGGGAGCAGAGAAATGCTGGATATGACCCCAAGAACACCATCCCCACCAGGCATTTCTTTGCCTCCAAACACGGCGAGTGGAGTTGATGCCAAAGAGCTCAATTTTGGTCTCATCTGACCATATCACATTCTCCCAAGCTTTCTCCGAATCATTCAGGTGTTCATTGGCAAACTTCAGACGGGCCTGTACATGAGCCTTCTTGAGCAAAGGGACTTTGCGGGCACTGCAGGATCTCAATCCATTACGGCGAAGTCTGTTACTAATGGTTTTCTTGGTGACTCTGCTCCCAGCTCCCTTGAGATCATTGACAAGCTCCTCCCGTGTAATTCTGGACTGACCTCACCTTTCTCAGAATCATTCTTACCCCACCAGCTGAGATCTTGCATGGAGCTCCAGAGTGAGGGTGATTGACTGTGATCTTGTATTTCTTCCATTTTCGAATTATCGCACCAACAGTGGTCTCTTTCTCACCAAGCTTCTTGCTGATGGTCTTGTAGCCCATTCCAGCCTTGTGCAGGTCTACAATCTTGTCCCTGACGTCCTTTGATAGCTCTTTGGTCTTGCCCATGGTGGTCGAGAGATTTGAACGGAAGAAACTGATTCTGTGACAGGAGTCTTTTATACAGGGACAGGACTAATTTGTGTGCCTCATGGGCACATAACCGGTCTGTGGGGGTCAGAATTCTTGCTGGTTGGTAGGGGATCAAATACTTATTTCCCTTAATTAAATAAAAATTTATAACTTTTATTTAATGTTTTTTTTCTGGATTTTTTGTTGATATTTTACATTTTCAGCATTTAGCAGACGCTTTTATCCAAAGCGACTTACACAATGAGCAGAAGAAGAGATATTCTGTCTCTCTCTGTTAAAATAAACCTTCCATAAAAATTATAGACTGTTCAAGTCTTTGTAAGGGGGTAAACTTACAAAATCAGCAGGGGATCAAATACTTATTTCCCCCACTGTATATATTAGCTATATCAGTTCATATAATTTTCTTATTCCTTATATTGTTATATAATTTTCTTTACTCCTTAAGTGGTGTAAAAATACTTTTTCAAGGCTCTTTACAAAACACTGTAGTGTTTTACTGTTTTGCCGACTTTTTAAACAATGTTAAACCATATCTAATAAAAAATGATTATAAACTAGTCAGTAATAGACTGTGAATGAACATTTAAAGCTGTTGAGAGGTTACTGAAGGTTTGTCTGTCCAGCAGTGTTGAGCTGATGAGTCTCGGGCGACTCTGAGGTATATCTGGTCTATGCATGAGAACCCTGTGTTCTAGTGAGACAGAGTGAGACTACTGGCAGAATGAAACAGGTGTAGACATGTGATGAGATCTGTAAAGCAAATAAATAAACCTTAACGCTTACACACGTCTGCTGGATGCGATATAACCATCTTATACAAAGCTAAAAAACTATCATAGAAAACGAATCATTTTTTATTGAAGGTAACCTTGCACTGGAGCAAAACCTTGGAACACTATCAACCAGTGTTACCTCATAATAGAGAATCTACAAGAAAACAAAGAGGAGCCAGACATAGAGTGTGGCTGGTTGAGCCAGTGAGGCAAGAAAATGCAGTGGGCTTTGGGAAGAGTGCAGCCTGCTCTCCAGGGCCTCAGAGAAAAGTGGCATGGTCTGTGTCCGCTGAGTCCATACTTGCCAGAATGGCTTTCTGGTCATCTCGTGGTGGGCGGCGGTACAGCAGGGCAGAGAAGCGGGCATATGGGTCCTGTCTGGTCAACTTTTTCTTCTTTTTGCGGAGGTAGACAGCTTCTTCTGGTGGGAGAACCTGAGAGGTGTGGGGCTGCTGGGTCTGAGAGGTTGGGACACCTTAATCCAGACAGGGGATTTGAGTCAACACACATACATCAAAATACACATACAAAAATACACATACAAAAATGGAAGCAAACATTCTGTATTTACATACAATGAATGCCCATCACAAGTGTATGTAATCTTTTGACCGTGTACTGTCAATTTAAAAAAGCATGAATGGAATCTCACCCATTTTCTTTCTGCCCTTGGAGTTGTTATTGTTTACTGCGAACTTCTTGGCTTTTTTGATGCGTTGGAATCTCAATGCTTCTATCCTCTCAGACCCTGCAGGGCCACTTGATGTACCCCGATGTTTTCTGTACAGAGGATAAAGACAGGGCAGGGGTATCACACAATAGGCACACAAAACTATTTACCAATAGTGGCTACTATTGGTAAAACACTGGTCACATATGGCTTGGCCCAATCCTCAAGTGCTGTCAGTGCCAAGCTATAAGCGCACCAGATTACCTATGAACCAGTCCAAGACATTCACACTTTCGGAATCGGGCAGCTGAATCAGCATGACAGTAATGGAGCCAAAAATTATTTGAGTGGAAAGATAGGTATACTCAGGGTCAAGGAGGTGCTCAGATGCCCCCATGACACAATTGAAAATCATTAAAGAATTTAAAATAAAAACTTTATTAATACTGTTAATTATAATCTCTATAAAAATGATACAATACTATGTTATATAAAACAATATCATCTTAAAATTCATATCTTGTTAAAGCAACACTATATACAGTGGGGGAAACCACTTTCATTTTCGTTATATATAATAAAATATACTTCCAGTGCATGTATTTACTATAAAATTAAAATTTTTACTTTTACGTAAATAAAAAGTAATTGTTTATAAGTATAAATAAAGCTATGTCTAAAAAATCAGTTTATGGGAGAGCACTCGGTTGGTGCAGCAGTTAATTACACTAGCCCACTACCGCTGGCATCGAAGGTTCGAATCTCCAGTAGTGCTATTGGCCAATCAGGCGTCTGAATACACCTGACTTGAGGCATCTAAGGGGTGGCCGAAGCCCCACGATGGATTGGCGGTCTGACCTGGATGTGTTACTGCATTGTCCTTAGTGATTCTGGGAAAACAGGACCAACCGCAACCCTGTCTTGGATAAGGCAGTGATCATACTTGAAAATTAAATAAAAACAAAGGTGGGGTGTATTCAGACACCAGATATTAATAGTACTGTTGCAAAGCTGTTGTGATAAGAAACAATAAGATATTTGTGGTAAGTTTAAAATCCCTCCGAAATTTTTATATGATAGGAAGATGCCATGCAATTACCGTCACCTTTTTAGATATTAAGCTCTAAAGTTCAAATCCCAAGTGGTGCTATGGACCTGGTTGGGTGTCCAAACAGGCAGAAATGGCTGGGCCTGAGAGATGGAGGCCGTTGGGCTTCACTGCTGCTGTTCAACTGCTATGTCTACTGTCTGGTTGAGGTGCCTGCACTAGTAATGGATGTTTATTTATTTATTTAATAGGATTTTAAGGTAATGCTTTACACATGACAGGACAGGTAGTGCCAGATTGCACATAATTCAAAGTTCAGTGTCAAACTCCATCATGGCCAATTTCTGAAGTAGATAAATGCACTGAAAGTATATTAAATACCTCAAACAAAAGTTGTTAAATACTTCTTTTACCCTCACTGTATATATGTTTTGGAGAAATGTAAAAATGTTGCTAAATAACAAGGAATACTAATACTATACGAATTAAATTACATTTGGGTTGTATTCACAGTCTTCCCATCCAAATACAGTTAGGAGGCACTTAAAACGCAGCCCACATATTCAGCCACACACACGCACAAGCACACCCACACACACACACACACCTCGGACGAGGCACGGTACAACAAGTATAAAAAGCATTATAGAGTGGTCATCCTTCTGCTAGGGCTGCCAAGAGAAATTGAAAGCCATTAGTAAAGGGGAACTTTACAGCTGGGGGACAAAGCATCTTCAAATGTGTTCATAGACATGAATACTGTCTACAATGGGCTTCACCATGCTGACAGGGGGAGAGATGGCGGGAGGGGAAAATGGCTATTCGGGAACAGTCACATAATGAAAAATAAAACAAGCCACTCAGACAACAAATGTAACAAGAATTTAATCAAAAATTTGTTTTTTTCCAACTGAAGAGCAATATTTAGCGATTGCATGCATGGAATTTTGCACATGGAACAGAACTTTAAAGGGGAATACTCTGAAAAGCACTCCACTGGGCAAATATTCACAAACAAGGGAATGTTTTGGTGCCCAGAGCCAGTAGTATTTTCCCCATTACAAAAAAAGAAAAAAAGAATTATGAGCTGTTTTGGCCGGATATTTTCTACATGTAGTAATAGTGGGTTCTGCAGTCCAGATTATTATGTATAAAGTGTGCATTTGGTTTCTTTCATGAATGTAATAATACAGCCATTTTTGATGTAATATTAACTTCACTTATCAAAAATCGAATTTCCAGTCTATATTAATGTCAAACTCTAAACAAAAATCCTGCTGGTAAATAATTAACTGATAAACTGTGAACAGTTTAATAGTTTCAGAATCAATAAGCTAGATCATAAGGGTTTATTTTTTATATTAACCCTAGATAATATAAATGGTTCTAAATGTTATTGTGTTCTCTTTAAAAGCTCTATCAGTTGTACGTTCTTAATTTAGTGTACAGTGACTAGTGCAAGGGTTCCCAATATGCATAATAAGGGTTAACCAGTAACTCTGTACTAAAGGCCTATTATTACACGAATTATTGCAGATGTGTGGCCTAGAAATTGTAAATTTGCTTTTATTTAATAATTAAGATGAAAAATCACATATGCATACCAAGATGAGAATGCATATAGGATTCAGGAATTCATTTGAGGTAAATGCTTAGTTAATTATAAAACAAAACAAAAAAGAAAAAAACAAATTTCAAGTCGGTGTAACAAACTAAAAAAATAAATCAAAATCCTCAGACTCGTATTCCCCTTTAAAGAACGAGGTGAATAAAAGCCCCACCTGCTGCCCCCCCCCTTTCAGACATGGATCCGACCCTTACCTATTGCGGTGTAGAGGACCTGGTCACAACAACGCTGCCCAGATAGCTGAGATCAATCAAAAACAAAGCAGGTAAGACTCCAGGAGTCATATAAAATGACCAACTGCCCCTAAATAAGATGATGACGACATTGCAACAGATGAAAGCGAACAGCCCCTGCAACGCAATTCGCCCAACAAGCCTCCCCCTGGCAGTTAGAACTGGGGTGACCTGGGAGATGGAGGGAGGAAGGTGTAGGAGAAGCATTTATGCATTCATATTACTGCTCTGCTGGAAACGACTAGTTCAACATCCACTTCAGACATACTGTAAACCATATTAAAAAGCCTGTTAGTCAAAACAGGGTTTCATTTTAATTGATAAAAGTCAATTGGGATGTGGGGTTCCTCCTGTTGGGTGAAAGGCAGGGTAAAGCATGACACAGAATGGAAAGGTTGGGGTCCAGTGGTGGCGTCCTTGGTTTTTAGACTCTTAAGAGGCTTTGTTGCTTGAATTTGACTTAATATTGTACTTATCCAGAGACTATGCCCCAAATGTATGTCAACATATCTATAAAGCAAATAATTCATCTAGCCTTAAGCTTTGTGTATTTGACATGACAGGGTGTCGTTATGTGCTTTACAGACCGTATGAATGAAAACTGATGTTTGACATGAAAAGCAGCATCAATGAGATTGGATAGTATAGCAACTTAGATCACAATTTATTCATGTAGAAAATGATGTTATATGGTCTGCAAAATGTAAGGAATCAAGGGCAGTTTACTTAAAAAGACATGACTTTAAAGTTATTTTCACTGGCAGAACTGCAACCTTTATGAGATGTTATCTAGATTTTTTTAGATATGCCACGTTTTTAGATTTGCAACTCCATTGTACCTACCCTGATAGTTGGGTTGGAGAGGGTTCTGATGGAAGAATCTCCTCCTCACTCCTTCTGCGGGTTGGCATCTGTCCGAAAAGGTTGCTGCTTTCCATAGGAGGTGATGGGGACTGGGACGGATAGCTTGCTGCTGAGGTGGAAAAAGTCATATGGGAACGGTAACTAGGACTTGCCCTTCGGCTGCCCTGGCCTTGAGCAGGAGAAGAAGACGGGGAGGATCTCTTTGAGAAGCTTACAGAAGAAGGAGGCTGCAGGGTTATTTCAGACATCTCAGGAGGAATAGGTGGTGGCACAACGCTAGGACGGGGCCGTGGACGCACTACAATCTCTGGTGAGCCTTCATGAGAGCTAATGGGGCTTTGAGTAAGAGGTGAAAGGCGGGATGGCTGGAGTACTACCATGCTGGGTTCCATCCTACGGGGCTGCCTGGGGCTGAGTCTGGGCATTAACTCATACCAGCGGGTATCCAGGCTTCCGAATGAGCTAGGACCAATGTGAGACGCTGGGTCAGGGTAAGGCAATACCGGCACACCCATACCGTGGCTTGTGTGTCTTAGCTGCCCTAGACTCTGTGCCTCTTGCATAGGTAAATGTCTGGCTGGAAGGCCCTGAGGCTTTACTCTGCTGGGAGACTTGCTTGGCCGACTTTTTGGGGCCTCCAGCTGTAGTATACCAGGGTAGGAAGGTATGTGAATAGAAGGGGGTGGGAGAGCACTGGGAGGGTGAACCAAGGGAGGTGGAAGAGGTGGTTCCCGATGAAATTGCAAAGGATGAGGTGGAGGAAATATGAAGTGTGGACCTTCAAATGTGGCAAAGGAAAAATCAGGCCGTTGCCAAATGTCTGGCGAGCGAGACGATGTGTGGGGCAAGGGAAGGGAGCAGCCTGAGACTGCATAGTGTTGAATCTCTCTCTCACGTATCTCTTCTGGCATGGCTGGATGACCAAAACGCCCCTCAAGATGATAAGGGGGTGAAGAGACAACTGAGCTAAGTGGGCTGGTGTCTGTCATGTAGAAAGGGGGTGGGGGCTCAGGTTCTCCAGGATTGCCCAAGTAACTGCCCAAGTAGAACTGACCATGGGAAAAGGCTCGAAAATGAGGAGCACCACGTATTTGTCCCATGGCATGAAGTCGGCTGCTTTCCATGATGGTCATACCCTCCATTGGCCTCTGAAAGCGGGGGCTATAGGCTGGGGGCTGCAAGTAAGATTCTTGGCTGGATGAAAGGGGAGAGATCTGATGAGGTCTTAGGGTGGCCATCATAGGAGGCATAGGGCCTGGGTCATCATTTTCTTCATCAGACTGTCGAAATTCTGGATAAAGATCTGACTCTTCCACAAAGGGAAAGCCCTCAATTCGTCTGGGCTTTACTGGTGTTTCTCTTTCAGTGGGATCCATGATAAAGCGACCATCGGGGCCTCGGCTTATCAACTCAATGGGTGTGGTAGCCTCAGCCTCATGTTTAGAGACGCTATATTTCTTGCTAATTATTGCTCGTTTGGTCTTCTTATATAAGGATAGCTCCTTCTCCTTGGCAGGACTTGGTGGAAACTTCCTAGGTCGTGAGCCATCCTCAGATGACTCCGATGGAGCTCCTATGGTTTGGACACTCTCTGGACTCATCTTTCCAGATGACCTGAAAAAGAACACAAAGAAGTGGTTGAGAAAAATCCTGGCTTGTGATTTTTTAAAAAGTTAACACCATGGCATGCCACGTTATAAACATTTGACTCACTTATACAATACTAAAACAGAGCTCCAAGTTCTCAACTCCAGCCCCTTCTAAGAAAACCTAGAGGGTGCCTTGCTAACACGGCTAAGGTCTTTGTAATAATTTGCACCCTCCTTGTACAGCATTAAAGATATACTTAAAGATTTTTGTGTGCACCATGCAAAGTGTAGATATTTGTTTATGATGTATACTTGACAGAGCCATGCTTTTAATTTATTGTTTTATGTTAGTGTTACTTTAAAAGTCTTAAAATTAATATTCCATGCCTAATTTACGCTGATTACTAACAATCTGTCAGTTAAATATCAGCCTAGATTAGTGCCATTCTATAATTGATAAACACTTGGTGGTAAAATACATTAAATGTTTAATCCTGCATCACTGAGCTATGATAGCCCACAATGATCTTCCTATGAGCCCTGAAAATATATAATTTACTTTGATTGATAGCTGTGATATCTCATTTTATTTCTCTATAACCTAGTTAAGATGCCTTGGCAAAAAGCTTTCCTGAGACCATATACTCTGTAATGTTACAAGTTATTGTTTTAACCCAGTAACTAAGTCTCCTATATCACACAACAGCTGACAACTTGGGACATTAAGGGCTAGCAAGTGCTTTCTCTGAGAGATGTGATGCTAGCCACTGACTCTTTTCTAACTGCAGCTCAGAGAAGCTTCATAAAATTATAGGATGTAAGATATGAATTTAAATCAATTTATATGTAAAATATTTATATGCATTTTCTCCCCATTTTCCTCCCAAATTAGTGCACTCAATTTTTGTCTTCCACTGCTGAGAGATACCAGATTGCATCCAAGGAGAGCACATCACTTCACACTCCTCTTCCGACATGTGTACAGCCCTCCTCTTCTCGCCCCTGCATTCTGCACAGGCGTCTCTTCTGCCAATCAAGGTCCTTACACAGCGTATTAGGACCCACCCACCCACACATAGTTCGGCCCCCACCCTGCAGATACGGTGGCCAATAGGTATCTGCTGCAGACACTGCCAATTATGCCCGTCAGATGGCGCCCAGCCGACCGGTGGCAACACCAAGTTTTGAACCGAGGAGTTTAGAAACTTGGTGCTGGTGTGCTAGCGGAATATCCCGCTGCGCCACCTGGGCGCCCTCAAAATGTTCTTTAAAAGAACATAAATTGTTAACAGAGGAATCGTTATGTCACTGAAAAAGGACATGGGATGAAATTCCAAGACTGTCATGGAATACATAGCTCTCCCAAGTGTATGTAAACATTTTTTACTTAAACTTTATTAGAGAACACAAAGCCCACGTTATGAAAGAGGACCATTATCAGAAGGACAAAATCAGATTCTTTTTAAATAGATTATTTTATTGGCTGAAACAACAGATAATTATCCAGGCAACAATAGAGAAAATCTTGGCCACAGTTTGTTCCTTCATTTAGTAACAAAATACACATCACAGCTAAAGCACTTTCTGCTGCCTCATTACAGCTCACACTCCTGCCTATAATGGCTGAAGTGAGGGAGCTGGGTTTCCACAGCAACTGTTTACCGGTGAACAACATCGAAGGCAAAAATGTCATCCCCGTGTCTGCTAGCAGAAATATAATCTAATGAATTACAACCAGATGAAAAAGCATGTATGTATATAGTTGTTATGTAAAGCTTCTTCATGACTGTTACAAATCAGCAAGCTTTCTAAATTACACTAACCAAGTCATGACAAAATGAAGCACAAACAAATCGAAATATACTTTTATATATTTAAATATGTATACGGTTACAGTTTCAGGTAAAAGTAAATAAACTCTTTGGGTCTACACAGATTTCTGGAATAAAAATTTCTGGATGTTTTGTGATTTGATTTTCTGCAGACCAAAAGCAGCAAAGTTTGGTGCTTTTTCTGCTGCAACATACTTCAATACAATTAAGATAAATCAGATGCCTTTTAACAGGAAATAGCCAAGCTGTCATCCATCCTGGACAATACTGCACATCCACTACACGAGTCTGTATGGGTCCTAACAAGCTCCTTTAGTACCAGACTCCTACACCCCATGTGTAAGAAGGAGCGCTACCGCAGGTCCTTCATTCCTGCAGCCGTCAGGGCTTACAATTATAATATGTAATATATCACTCATATCTACACTTACATGTCTACAGCGCAATACAAAAGTGCAATATGTAACACATTATTCATATTTTCATGTATATATTATATTTCTTGATAATATATGTACATCACTTTTTTTAAGGGAATATTTTTAGTATATATAACTACACACTGTGTGCAATTTATTTCACTTACTTGTATTTCTGTTTTTACCTCCTTTCTTTTATACCGCTGTAACAAGTTAATTTCCCCAAGGGGATCAATAAGGTCTTTCTTATCTTATCTTATCTTATCTTATCTTATCTTATCTTAAAATCAATGAGCTGTCCAGTCTGGCTATCCAGGACTGGAACAGTGCCCCTGTGTTCTAAATTACAAATATTATAAAAATGCATTTTGTGTGAACTAATTACACAGTTCAAGTAAAAAATAATGATGAGGACAATGTTCTATGAACAGATCCGTTTTACAGCTGTGTTTTACAGCTGTATTCACAGAAGATAAAAATGGTATATATGAGTGTTGGCAGAAATATATAGTGGATACATTAAATATGATAAATTTAACAAGGTAGGATCTCTGCTGACATTCACCCTGCTGCCATATCAGCATGCAGGTGTGAAAAGTTGAACTTGAGTCGACACTGAATGAAGCAGTTTCCATGAACAATGTAAATGCAGAATATTCACCAATCCCACTAATACCCACTCTACGTGACAACAATAACCATAAGAACACCAAAACTAAACAAAATATGACTGAAAGCAAAATTTCCGCTGCAGCGTGGTCAAGCTCGAGTGTGCAGGGGGGTGTTGGTCACAAGAACGCAGCAGTTCAGAGAAGGCCTGGCAGTGAAATCTGAAAATCTGAAATGTATATTATTGGGTGATTAAACACTCAGCAAAGTTTTACATGGTCCACCAGCCTGCAAATAAAATACTTGAAATGGAAACAAATTACAAACTATGTACAATAACTACAAACAATCAAAATCTATTATAAATAAATGCACCGTTTATGACAATTTTAATGTTTATATATAATTTCATGCATTGCTTTGTGCAAAATTTCATTAAGAGTTTCCACACGGCTACAACACAGCTTCAGGTTTTATGTTAATACATTCAGTAAATGATTTTTTCATATACACCGACACTGCAAAATGTGCGATTCTGATTTTTTATTTTGTATTGCATTTATCCTACTTAATTCTTGTGCTTTGTCAAAACTGTGCTTAGTCATTTGGAATTCTCCACTGCGGCTCCCCTGCTAGTGGCTAAGAAGGACGTGTGAAAAGTTAGCGACATTCTGTTTTACTGACCAGCAGCCGCTACCAACAATCACACTACACTCTCTGTATTCCTTCCCTACTTGTGCCATAGCCTTAAACAGCCAGTAGGACAATGTCTGTTAGGTG
The DNA here is from genome assembly GCF_030014385.1 of Trichomycterus rosablanca. Lineage (NCBI taxonomy): Eukaryota > Metazoa > Chordata > Actinopteri > Siluriformes > Trichomycteridae > Trichomycterus > Trichomycterus rosablanca. Next base: position 25,257,990 of record NC_086003.1, on the reverse strand, counting down.
TCCGACCAGGCTATTTGGACCACTGAGACTTCACATCCAATCTCTGCTGAGTGGGACCGCACATTAAACTTAAAATACACCAGAACACTTAATACTTTTTTTGATGGGTTGTATACATCAGTTGATCAAATTTAAAAAGTGTAATTTTTTTTTACTGTTTGGACGTTGTTGTTGTATTTTATAATGCACCCTTTTAAATGTGAGACAAGAGTCTCTGTTTTTACACAAGCCGTGATGTGACATGCTGAAAAAGTTACATATGTTACTTTAAAATGTATAAATATCTTGTAGACAAACAGTTATTGACTGAAACTTTGTTGCTACACCAATTAATTCCATCAATCAAAGGAAATGGACCAACAACAAGAAGAACAATGAAGCGATTATTTGGAGAATTTTTTGGCAAATATAAGCATTAAGATAATTAAGCATTATGATAATTAAGCAAATTCTCAGCATACATTGCTAATAAAAGACAGCGACTGTAGCTATTCTTCCATGAGCACTTTTTATTCATACTCGCATAAAACTAGATTACGACCTCAGAATAATTTTTTGCTGGTGTTCAGTAATTTTCTTGCCTAGCGGTAACACCAAAGTGTTTAAATCTCACTTCTGCGCTAAAAATGGCACCTAACCAAAATAATTTAAGGTCAGTTGGTCACTTTTAATTAATGCAGTAGGGCTGACTGATTGTTGCATAAAGTTAGATGTTTGTAATAAATGTGCAAATAATTGTACAAAAAAAGCAATTGTTTTTTCCAGGATTATGAAACTTTTCATTTAACTCAAATGTCTGTAAAATTATTTCCTAATAGAATCATGCAGAATTGTCATGTGCAATTCTACAGTTTTACTACTAGAAATCATTCGTTTATTTTTACTAAAATGGTGGGTCCAGTATCTCCCTAAAATAGTATTCTTGACTTGGTGCAAATTTATTGCAGAACAAGACATAATCACACATTCACTCACTCAGCTCCTCACTTCCATTTGGGGCAGTTCTGAATAGCTAATTTACCTTCTGCATGTATTTAGAAAGTGGGTCAAAATAGAAAGTGGAAGTATCTAGAAAAGTAAGTATCTAGGAAAGTACCTAGAAGAAGTGAATACAGGAGGAACATTTAAATCTCATCACAGACACTGATCGGATACAGGAATCTAAACCATGTCCTCAGAACCCATGTTACTGTGCGGCGCCACATTTTCAGCTGCAACATTGTGCCTCCAACTATCTCACTAAGTCACTATTCACACATGATATTGTATTGTCTGTTTAGATCTGTTAGTGAAGCAGTGGAACTGCATGGATTTCAGTTTGCACTATGGTAAGTACATCAATATTTTGGCCACACGCCAAGAATGTTGCTTATCGCTTTCATTAGTCATTTAATCTTCACAATTTTAAAGAATTGCATTGAATTAAACTGTTATGACGCTCTTCTATATACGAAACGTTGAGGTAGTGGTGTGTTTAACTAAGGCAGTGTGTCTTTTTTGCTTTCCAACTGCAGTAACAGGCATGCTCCAAGAAATCAGGTAATTTACTCTGCAAAATCTGAGAAATTGTGGAATCTGTTCAGGAACATTTAGTCTACAGTATTGTAAGCCTGCAGAGATAAAATCACTAAGGCGCTACTAAGGCAGAGAGATGTAGAACAGTAGCAGTGAGAGCCAGTGGGGTGAACCTGATGGTCAGCGTAGTGCATGCCTAATGTGCCATAATGATGCCAGCCAGCCAGGACCTGACAGGGAGGAGAGTAAAAGCTCACCTCCACATCTCACCTTCATTTAATGCCTGAGCCATCAAGCTAATTCAGTCAATCTGAATTACCCAAAAATGTGGATGAAATAAAGTGAAATACATATAGTGAAATCACATAGGTTCTCTATAAATTAATCAACCATTACTTAGGGCTTCAAACGTCTTAGGACCAGCCCTATTATTACGTCGTCAGTTTTAAATTAAACAAACTTAAGCTGCATCATTCACTGCAAATGCACATGACTCAACAGCTGATGCATTTAAGGTCAGTAGACTGTGCATTTTCATAAGACAGTGGTGAAAATCTCTGCCATTACAGCTGTGAACAGCAGTGCACAAGCGGGCATACGGCCAAGCCAGCGGACACCACTGCACAAGGTGCAAGCACTCACTGAAAACTAAAAGTTGGGGGCCTGGACTTGTTCCCATTAGTTCCCTTTCCAAGATGGCTGAATGCCAGGCAAGGAGGTTAGAGGAGTCCTGAAACAGAGGGCATAGCAGCGGAGCATGAGGGCTGTCAAATATGTTTTGTTTTCTATCACCCAACAGAGCAAGACAGGACAAGCGACAAAGAGGGAAAGAGCAGAAAATGAGCTAAAAGACATTAGAAGTTACATGAACAAAGACGTTTCAGTTAAGTTTGACTTTTTATAAGTTACATCATGAATTATATATTATTAGTTCTGAAAATGTAATACATTTTGCTGGCTTTAATTATAACTATTTATATAATCCAACATATCCTGTAATAATTATGTTTTAACATGCATTCCCCGGAATCACAGGATGCCAATCCATCAAGTAGCCTCGGCCATGCCCCTCCTCAGACATAGCCAATCATATCTATGTGTAGAAGCCCAAAGAGTCGATTCAAAATCTGGATCCCAAAGAACAAGGCAGTAAAGTCAGTGTCAACTCAAGGGTTAAGAGTTAAAATAACTTAAACTATACAACAAAAATGCTGGTTTTGGTCCTAGTTCAACAGCCACATGTATAAAAGTGTATGGAAAATTCCACCTGAGTAGTAGGTCTTATTTTTTTGTGTACTTGGTCAATAAAAATACACCGACAAGGCATAACATTATGACCACTGACAGGTGAAGTGAATAACAGTGATTATCTCCTCATCCCAGCACCTGTTAGTGGGTGGGATATACTGTATTACGCAGCAAGTGAACATTTTATCCTCAAAGTTGATGTGACAGGAAAAATGGACGAGCGTAAGGATCTGTGCGAGTTTGACAAGGGCCAAATTATGATGGCTAGACAACTGGGTCAGAGCATCTCCAAAACTGCAGCTCTTGTGGGGAGTTCCCGGTCTGCAGTGGTCAGTATCTATCAAAAGTGGTCCAAGGAAAGAACAGTGGTAAACTGGCGAAAGGGTCATGGGCGGCCAAGGCTCATTGATGCATGTGGGAAAGAAGGCTGGCCTTACAGGAGTTAAAGGATCTGCTGCTAACATCTTACCTGGGACCAACACAATATTAGGAAGGTGGTCATAATGTTATGCCTAATTGGTGTAAATGCCTAGCTGTTTTTTGTCAAAAATTATAAATGCATGAATTAAATCCCATACATACATATAAAAGGTGCCACAACTTAAAAACTTTATAGCTCCATAATATTCCCAAATACTCCTCTTATAGCAACCACTGTGAGCATTGTACATGATCTTTAATATGAACCCAGTAACAATCACACTTTATTAAATAAGAGGTTATATTTCAAAATCAAACATTTCCTTTTCAAGTGTGTTTTGTACCACCAAACTTAATATGTACAGATTAATAAAGTCACATTTCAGATAAATACTGCATCACAATTATTTTCCTCTAGTCAGCAGAAATTTCAGTTATCAAGTTTCAGTGTGTTAAGTTTAATTTCATTAAAGTTGATCTTTAGATATATAGTTGCTTTGTGTCTTATGTGGAGGAGCGCTAGCCCTTGTCAAACCTCTGTTGTGCATATTTAACACTTACAAATATAGTTAGACTACAGACAGGTAATTACAGGTCCTTCTTGATGCACTGTAGAAAAAAATGATTAAAATGTGCAGTAAAGGGGTATTCCAGGACCAGGACTGGAAATCAAGTCCATGGTTATTTCAGCCAGACAATGCCAGGCCTCATTCTGCATGTGCTACAACAGTCACTTCATAGACACAGAGTGCATGTGCTTGACAGATCTGTCTCCTATTGACAATGTATGCTACAAAAAGGAGAAAGAAAATGCTGACCTGGACTATCAAGCACCTAAAGTCATTTATCGAGCAAGAATGGACAAAAATTTTACTTACAAAACTGCAACAATAAGTGACCATTAAAAAGTGACAAGAAAAGTAACAAGGAAGGTGATGTAACACAGAAGTAAACATGCCAATCTTTTATATGTATTTTTAAGTCACTTAATTAAACATTTAAGAGATTTAACAAATCACGGATTCTTGTTTTTATTGCATTTCACAAAATGTCCCAACTTTTTTAGAAATAGGGTTTGTACAGATGGGTGCAAAAAAACACAAGACTATGATTAGCACTGTCTGAAGTACCACACCGCACCACACCACACCACAAATAAAAAAAACATGGTAAAAGTTTAAGTGGTTACTTACGGAGTCTCAACGCTTTTCCTGGTGTGTGTTATTGAAAGTTGAGGATCTATACAAAACGAAAGCAAAAAACAGATTTGTAGATAAAACAGAAATATTATAGATATAATAGAAATATTGCTATTACACTAGTCTGCCACTGCTGAGATCCAGGTTTGAATCTCTGGTGTGTATTCCTGCCTTGTGCCTAGTGTTTTCGAAAAAATTGGACCCACAGTGACCCTGGTCAGGATAAAAAGGTGGTACAAAATAAATGAAATAAAATGAATGAGAGGGTTGACACAATCCAGGTTATCACAAGAAGAGCATACAAAATTTTTGGCTCACGCTCCAAAAATAAGTGATTCGGTTGTCATCTGACAAATGTATTTCTCCACACAGGTGATTGGGTCGCGCAGCAATGTTTTGACATCCTTGACCAGCTAGGGTGTCATGCAAGCGGCATAGGATGCCAGAGTTTATGGGACCTGCACATATTTTTCCAATACCCATACTCACTTTCTTAGCCGCTTATCCAATTAGGGTCGTGGTGGTGGTGGGGGGGGGGGGGGGGGGGGGGGTGGAGCCTATCCCAGCTTTTCAATGGGCACAAGGCACAGAGTAACACCCTGGATGGGGCGCCAGTCTATCTCAGGGCAGACACACATACATACAGTACATACAAACACACACACATACCCATTCACCTATAGGGCAATTCAGTGTCTCCAATTAACCTGACTGCATGTTTTTGGACTGTGGGAGGAAACCGGAGCTCCCGGAGGAAACCCACGGAGACACAGGGAGAACATGCAAACTCTGCACAGAAAGGACCCGGACCGCCCAGCCAGGGGATCAAACCAAGCACCTTCCTGCTGTGAGGCGACAGTGCTACCCACCGAGCCACTGTGCCGCCCTATATACCCAAACTGGGACCAAAAAAACCCCAAAAACTTAAAGTTAATTGATTTTATTTTTATTTATTTTCATCAACCACTTTATCTTTGTCAGGGTTGTAGGGGGTCCGGTTCCACTGGGACACACTGGGCTTAAAACAGGAATACTCTGGACAGGGCACCAAACCAGTACAAGGTTCATTAAACCTTAATTTAAAATATACTGTATATACTCTTTGCCAAGTTGTTGTATGGAATTTATGCACATTAAATTCAGACCCCTAGACTTTTAAAAAACATATCTATTCAAAATCAAATCCACAACACAAAATGTGCAAAAACTCATGGGGTCTGAATACTTTCGAATTCACCATATTTCTGAGTGCAGGAGTTCAGGTCTACTGTGTCTCTCAGTGATAGAAAACATGAGACTTGTTAAGATGCCGCTCACCTCGTCTCCTTTTGAGCTTGCGCCGTCTCTGCTTGTTGACGAAGCAGACTGCCAGTGTGCTGAAAAGGATAGCTGCTGCCAGGAAGCAGATGGTGGCCACAATGCCCGCCACCACCGGACGTGCCAACCCTTCTTCTGGTATGTCTGGCAGTGGGAAGAAGTCTGACACACACAAAAGGGCAGTCTGAGAGCAACCACACTGAGCAAATATAGTCCCAGAGGAAATGCTTTCATAAAATAATTGTAGTTATAAGGTTTATAAGATTGTATTTATCATAAAATTTAAAGATCTTAAAGGACAAATAAAATTCTCTTCAAATTAGGATTTATGGGCACTTGGGTAATGCAGCGATAAAACATGCTAGCCCACCAGTGCAGAGATCTCAAGCTCTCGAGTTTAAATCTCAGTTCTGCTATCAGCCAGCCGGGTGCCTAAACTGACACACAATTTTCTGTGTGTCTGCATGAATGGCACAACTACTGAAACAGGTTCCACATCGCTGGTGTAAGTGCAGCCTCTGCTGACCAGTCAAGGCACCTGCATAGGGGGCAGCTGGTCAAGAATAACAGTGCTTGGTATTCCGCACGCAATAATGTGCTTAGTGAAAGCCTGGCAGGTTTGCAACCTCTGCTCGATTGGGGACGGGGGTGGCGGCAGCAACAAGAGAGAAATACACTGATCAGCCATAACATTAAAACCACCTCCTTGTTTCTACACTCACTGTCCATTTTATCAGCTCCACTTACCATAGAAGCAATTTGTAGTTCTACAATTACTGACTGTAGTCCATCTGTTTCTCTGCATGCTTTGTTAGCCCCCTTTCACCCTGTTCTTCAATGGTCAGGACCCCCACAGAGCAGGTATTATTTAGGTGGTGGATCATTCTCAGCACTGCAGTGACACTGACATGGTGGTGGTGTGTTAGTGTGTGTTGTGCTGGTATGAGTGGATCAGACACAGCAGCGCTGATGAAGTTTTTAATCACCTCACTGTCACTGCTGTACTGAGAATAGTCCAAAAACATCCAGCCAACAGCGCCCTGTGGGCAGCGTCCTGTAATTACTGATGAAGGTCTAGAAAATGACCAACTCAAACAGCAGCAACAGATGAGCCATCGTCTCTGACTTTACATCTACAAGGTGGAGCAACTAGTTAGGAATGTCTAATAGAGTGGACAGTGAGTGGACACGGTATTTAAAAACTCCAGCAGCGCTGCTGTGTCTGATCCACTCATACCAGAACAACACACCACCATGTCAGTGTCACTGCAGTGCTGAGAATGATATAAAGTGCTCCTATATGGTAAGTGAAGCTGATAAAATGGACAGTGAGTGTAGAAACAAGGAGGTGGTTTTAATGTTATGGCTGATCAGTGTATTTCTCTCTTGTTGCTGCCGCCACCCCCGTCCCCAATCGAGCAGAGGTTGCAAACCTGCCAGGCTTTCACTAAGCACATTATTGCGTGCGGAATACCAACTGGCCATGACTAAACTGGGTGCAAATTAGGACTTGTGTTGAATATTTCTCTGTAGTGCATTTAACATGAATAATTGTATATGTATAATTGATGAATAATTGTATAATTGTATATGGTTATTAAAGTCAAATTAAAGGCCATTTACATAATATTATTTATTTTGTTTATTTTGTTTATTAATTATTTTGTTTTGAAATGACAGTAACAATAATTACAGTAAAAGAAACCTGTCTTTAGAAGCTAATTTAAGAAAAATAAATCATTTTGTTACTTAGTGAGTATAGTGCACAAACTAACCTATGATATAAACACTTGTTTTGGAATTTTCATTAAATCATTTTACAAACTCACAAGCTCACTCAAATTACAGTAACTACAGCTTGTAACTACACACTACATCCAGCAGATGGCAGCGCAGTGTAGTTGTTTTCACTCATGGTCTTACCACCGCTTTACCCATCTTGGGCAAAAAATTATAAACTATAAGTTATAGTCAGAAATTGGAACTGACCACATTAGGAGAAAATGCAACAAAGAAATCCAAGAAAAAAAACTCGAGTGAACATGTAAATGAACAAGTTCACTCCACTAACCTGTACTGGAGACCCCGACTACGTTGCTGGGTTCACTGATGAGGTCGTCCATGACTGCCATAACTCTAAACTCATACCATGCCTCCTGCGAAAACAAAACAATATATAACACAAAAACACACACATACACACACAAACACACACACTTTAAGTTTATACATTGAAAATGCAGTCTGGCAAGAAATACTACTTTAAATAAATGTAATTTTTATTTATTTCATTTCACCAAAGCTTAATCATAGTCAGGGTCACGGTGGGTCCACTTTCTCCAGAATCACTGAGTGCAATTTAGTAACACACCTTGTACAAGATGCCAATCCATCACAGGTCTTCAAAAAAAAAAAATGTCTCATTTCTACAAGCTACGAGGTAAACTTTATATAAGCTGTTTTGTTCTTATGTAGTTTTAGATACATAATGTATTGTAATCCAAAAATGTAAACGGAGAACCATATGTTACATGGTTAAAGCAGTTTATGAACCGTTTGTGTATAAATGCTGTTATTTTCTGATAAATAACAGCATTTACACACACATAGCCAATTATGTTTGTGTATTCGCCCACCTGGCCTATAGCACCTGCTGAGATTTAAACACGGATCTCAGTGGTGGTGGGCTAGCGTAATAAACCACTGTGCCACCCACCATTTGTAATCATTTAATTTATTTCTGTGTATATGTGTTCATGTATTTGAAAGAATTTCTATTTACAGTGGCAGTAAAACTCTATTCTAACTCTATTCTATTGTACAAGGTTGCTGTCTGGCTTTTGGTTCTATTGTTTTTTGCCTCTGTCCAAAACTTTAGTCCAAAGGACCAGTTGCAAAGTTACAAATTTCTGTTAACATTTTGAATTTGGGATCTGAGGCCAATGACACAAAACTCTCTCGACAGTCCCAGTGTTTCAGGTACGACCATTACTGGGTGTGTTTTAAATCAGTGACATCAAACAAATGATATGCTTTTAACTTTATGGTGACAGTTTAAGTAAGGCCTTTTTTCTCTTCCATCATGACTGTACCCCACTGGACAAAGAGTACATGAAGGAGTGAAGAAACTTCAGTGGCCTGCAGAGAGCTCAGACCTCAGCCTCTGAACACCTTCGAGATGAATCTTGAACCAGGCCTTCTTCTCCCTCCTCAGTGTCTGATCCCACAAATGATATATAATAAATGGGCATCATTGTCCACAGACACAGTCCAAAACCTTGTGGAAACCCTAGGAGAGGGGGAGTTATCCATATTAATTCCAACATTGTGCCTCTGCTGCTGATGATCTTCATATGTTTTGCACACTGACAATTTGGTTTTATGCTACCTTCATCCAGGGTCACCCATTGCAATAAACCATAAGGACAGTGATAGCTCAGTGGTTAATGTACTGAACTATTGATTGTAAAGCTGCTGGTTCGAGCCCCCCGACCATCAAATTTCAGCAATTGTAGAACCCCTGAGCAAGGCTCTTGACATTCCATTGCTTGTGTTATACTGTATTGTGTCAGTATGGTAAGGATAAAAGTGTCTGCTAAATGCTGTAAATGAAAAGAATCAAATGCACTGCTAACGGAGACTGGGATCATCAGGAGAGTTTGTGTTCTGTAGCTTCTTCACTTTGAAAATGTTTGCTGAATTAGAAAAGAACTATGGACATTCAAGGGTTTCTTGCATCACTGGGATCACACACCTCCAGAAACTGAAAACATTTAACTCCAGTTAGCTCTTCAAAGCAACCTTATTATTATGTAAATTATGTAAATTATTATGTAAATACACAGAGTGACACCTAACTGTGCTGAATATTGAAAGCTTCTGAAAACAGATGATTCTGCACATTCTCTGCACCCATTTAAGTAGCAGTATGCAAATTCTCTTCCATGAACCCCTGCCTCGTTAGAGGTTCTGTCAGCAGACGTTAATCACACGTTTACCTGAATCAGATCTCTGGCTAACAGCTCCGTCTCTCCTGCGGGAATTGCATCATCAAGGACGTCCCACCTCTCGCCCAGGCGAAACTCCATGATGTAGTGATTGATCGGCGACGTGTGATTGGCTGGAGGGAGCCACGTTAGTAGGACTCCCTGTTGTGTCCGGTTGGCTGTGAGGCACCGTGGTGGGGTAAGCAGCACCAGTGGTTCAGGGGTACTTATAGGAAATACTGCAGGGACAAAAATGCGGCATGTGTCCAAACCAAAAACACTTAACACATCAATCATTTCATCGCTAAAAGACAGTTTTCTAGCAGGGACATAGTAAACTTTTTTCCACAAAGAAGTGGAATTCCAGCTCATTAGGGTTCACTTACATCACCAAAATGTTAGTGGACTAGAAGCTAAGAACCAGTAATGTCAGTGTCTAGGGATGGCAGCAAGCTGCTGCAATAACAGGACCTCAAACAACTTGTTTAGATCACCACCAACAAATATAAAATGAAATTCATTTAGTCATTCATCGTCTGTTTTTTTTTTTTTTTTTTTTTTTTTTTTACCATCGTTTTATTCTGGTCAGGGTCTTGGTGGGTCTGATTCTTAGGGTGAAAGGTAAGAAACACCCTGGACAGGTGGCCAGTCCATCACTGACAGACAGACAGACACACACACATACTTGCGATGCAATTTTAGGAGATCTAATTGGTCTGACTGCATGTCTTTGAGTGAGTGTTAATTAATTGCAGAATAGCAACCTCTCATTAATTCACTAACTAGCTGACACCTAAGCACAGTTTAGAGTGGCCAATAAACCTTCTGCATGTTTCTGGATGCAAAAAAAGAAACTGGAACAATGCTGCTGTGCATTATCTCTTGCTTTCTGGAAAATAATTGTGGGAATTCATTTCTATTGAGCCAGAAGATAAATAATGAGTCTAGGTACTAATGTTGGGTAATACCTAATTTGCATTTAACATTCCAAATTGTCCTAAATGTGCTGTATAAGGTTAAAGTCATTTATTATGCCAAAAGTATGTGAACACCTGACCATGAGCTTGTTGGACATTTCATTCCAAAACCACGTGGAACAGCCTCCAATCTTTTGAGAAAGCTTTCCATAAAATGTTGTGAATGGTGCCACTGCCAATTCAGGCAACAGAACATTTGTGAGGTCTGAAAAGCATACATGGCATTAAGATGGACTTTGATCGTGTGCATTCCTACCTAGAGTGTTCACAGTGACGACCTCGCTGAAGGGACCCGTGCCGAGCTTGTTTTGCGCCAGGACGCTAAACTGGTAGGCCGTCTCGGACTCCAGGCCCTGCACCAGCAGCCAGTGTTGTCCGCTAGGGACGGAGGTGGAGTGCCAGTCATGAGAGCCCAGCTGCTCCCTCTTCACCCTACAGGGGGAAGCCACATTCATGAGAAAAAACTCATCTCTACACTGCAGTACACAGTACACACACTCACACATCCACTGATAACGACTGCCATCAGACCTGTGGGGGGATTTTTTAAGTAAAGGGGGCTGCAAACTGGATGTGAGAATGTAAAGCAATGCCATTCAAATTATGCACGCACGCACGCACACACATACACACACACACACACACACACACACACACACACACACACACACAGAACTAAAGAACTAAAGAACTAAAGAACTAAAGAACTAAAACAACAGTTAGCCAAAAAACTGTTTGTTTCCTATTAATTGCTGTTACAAGTACTGAATAATTAAACCCTTGCCACTAAACAGCAGTGCACTTGCATTACAGTGAGATGTAAAAACTTCTTTTGGACCATGGTGCTTCTCAACCAATGTTTTAAGTCACTGTCTTAATCTCTGTAAACGACCTCTTAAGACAACCTCTTAAGTATAAACGGACTTGATTGTCCAATCTACTGCTTAAACAGTATGCTTCGTCCACAAATATTTAATGAATAAATACTCCAAATAACTGAATAATAGAAAAGAAAATATTATCATGCAAATGACAAAGAAATTGGGAGTTGGGATGTTGGGAATGTAAAAATATAAAATACAAATGGTTACAAGCAGCGCTGCTATGTAAAGCTGCGAATGAATAAACCATCAAAAATAATACTAAAAATCCACTTTAAAATATTATACGGGCGGCACGGTGGCTCGGTGGGTAGCACTGTCGCCTTACAGCAAGAAGGTCCTGTGTTCGATCCCCAGGTGGGGCCGGGTCCTTTCTGTGTGGAGTTTGCATGTTCTCCCTGTGTCTGCGTGGTTTTCCTCCGGGAGCTCCAGTTTCCTCCCACAGTCCAAAAATATGCAAGTGAGGTAAATTAGAGATACAAAATTGTCCATGACTGTGTTTGACATTAAAACTTGTGAACTGATGAATCTTGTGTCAGTGGCGGCTGCTGGTCTTTCAAAGAGGGGAAGCTCATTGTCGGCTTACATCATAAAATTTGTCAATTTATTTATACATAAATTCTGCCCTCTGTTCCTTTTCAAGAAAATGGCCTGTGATCCTATCGTACCAAGAAGGCGTCTTTTCCAGGGACTTGACCAGTGTCCTCTCAATGGCCATCAGAGCTAGGCTGCTTAGACGGCCTTGGCCCATTGTGTTGCGGGTGTAAGACTTAAGCCTTTTTAAACAGGAGAAGCTCCTTTCTACACCCGCAGATGTAGCTCCAATTGTTGCCACTAACGATAACAGCTTGTACAGCTGAGGCATTGCACTGTCCAACTCCATGTCTTTTAGAAAAACCAAGAAATCACACAGCTTTCCCCTGTAAGTTCTGATTTGAATACAGGACTTGAAGTTCAGACCTCAGTCTCCCTGAATCAAAGTATCGGCCATAACTTTTCAGGACACTCTGGAATGCCTCCTCTGGGAACACTTCTCTCATGTCATCAAACTTCCCTGGATTGACTAATTGACTAAGCGCAAACTTTCCAAATTTGAAAAACGCAGAGGAATCTGCTCCATGAGATTATCAAGGATGGCCATGTACAGATTTCTGTAGCGCTCCTGGGAATCCTGGAATTGGGAGAGATGGTGCTTTCTCATGGGCTCATCTCGTGGGTCTGATGTGAGACCTGCTGCTTTGGCATAAACAGCTTAAAAAGCCCCCTCTGAGCTCTTTGACAAAAGCAAGAAGAGACTCAATTCTTTTCTTGCAGTAGAGAACATCCATGGCCCTCTGCTGGACGATATCAAAGACCACATCAGTCTCTGAGAAGATTTGTTCATATGTGTACAACATGAACACAAATTAAAAATCCTCCAGTTTCATTACAAAACTTTACTTGGCAAAATCCAATGTGTCATCATCCAGTGTCTTATCTGCAATGATGTTATAAAAAGTCTGCAGGAGGCCATCATACAGTGGGGCCAAAAAGTATTTAGTCAGCCACTGATTGTGCAGGTTCTCCTATTTAGAAAGATGAGAGAGGTCTGTAGAAAAAAAAATCCAGGAAATCACATTGTAGGATTTTTAAAGAATTTATTTGTAAATTATGGTGGAAAATAAGTATTTGGTCAATAACAAAAGTTCAACTAAATAGTCTTCACCAAGTTTGCACACACTGTAGCTGGTATTTTGGCCCATTCCTCCATGCAGATCTCCTCTAGAGCAGTGATGTTTTGGGGCTGTCGCTGGGCAACATGGACTCCACAAATTTTCTATGGGGTTGAGGTCTGGAGACTGGCTAGGCCACTCCAGGACCTTGAAATGCTTTTTACGGAGCCACTCCTTCGTTGCCCGAGCAGTGTGTTTGGGATCATTGTCATGCTGGAAGACCCAGCCACGTTCCATCTTCAATGCTCTCACTGATGGAAGGAGGTTTTGGCTTAAAATCTCATGATACATGGCCCCGTTCATTCTTCCCTTAACACGGATCAGTCGTCCTGTCCCCTTTGCAGAAAAACAGCCCCAAAGCATGATGTTTCCACCCCCATGCATCACAGTAGGTATAGTGTTCTTGGGTTTTTCTTCTTCCTCCAAACACGACGAGTTGAGTTTTTACCAAAAAGTTCCATTTTGGTTTCATCTGTCCACATGATATTCTCCCAATCCTCTTCTGGATCATCCATATGCTCTCTGGCAAACTTCAGATAGGCCTGGACATGTACTGGCTTAAGCAGGGGGACACGCCTGGCACTGCAGGATTTGAGTCCCTCTCGGCGTAGTGTGTATACTGATGGTAGCCTTTGTTACTTTGGTCCCAGCTCTCTGCAGGTCATTCATCAGGTCCCTCCGTGTAGTTCTGGGATTTTTGCTCACCGTTCTCATGATAATTTTGACCCCACGGGATGAGATCTTGACCCCAAGGGAAATTATCAATGGTCTTGTATGTCTTCCATTTTCTTACAATTGCTCCCACAGTTGATTTATTCACACCAACCTGCTTGCCTACTGTAGATACACTCTTCCCAGCCTGGTGCAGGTCTACAGTTTTCTTCCTGGTGTCCTTCGACAGCTCTTTGGTCTTGGCCATGGTTGAGTTTGGAGTCTGACTGTTTGAGGCTGTGGACAGGTGTCTTTTATACAGATAACGAGGTCAAACAGGTGCCATTAATACAGGTAACGAGTGGAGGACAGAAGAGCTTCTTAAAGAAGAAGTTACAGGACTGTGAGAGCCAGAAATCTTGCTTGTTTGTTATTGACCAAATACTTATTTTCACCAAAATTTACTAATAAATTCTTAAAAAATCCTACAATGTGATTTCCTGAATTTTTTTTTCTTATTTTTTCTCTCATAGTTGAAGTGTACCTATGATGAAAATTACAGACCTCTCTCATCTTTCTAAGTAGGAGAACCTGCACAATCAGTGGCTGACTAAATACTTTTTGACCCCACTGTAGTTGTTTGCCACAGTGCTCACTATCCATGATGTGAAATTCCATCGAGTAGGAGTGTTTCTGGGCAACCTTGAACAGCCTGCAGATTTAAGAAAAGATGTCCTCTTTGTGGATTTGGAGAAAAATGTGGCAAACCCAGAGAGTGATGGAAAAAATATTCTGCACTCAGACAAGCATTTAGCCCCCTGTGACAGCACCAGATTAAGTCTATGTGCATAGCAATGCACAAACATTGCATGGCTGCAAGAGCAAAGATCAAGTCATTTTGGATAGAATGAGACATACCAGAAAACACAGCTGATGACGGGAATTGTGTGGCCAGGACAGAGTCATATTTAGATAATGTTTCTGTGAACTCCCTGTAATTTCCCTTGTTGGATGATTCACTACTCTCATCATGCCCCCTAAATGATAGCTCCTGCCGGCCAAGCAAGGAAGTAACATCAATAAGGCGGTTTAGGAAGGCCCTATTTTGTTTGACTGTTTCATTATGTTTTGCCACTTGAATGCGAGCACCTTCATTAACTGCATGTTCAACCCTGACCCTGCCCAGGCAACTTAACCTTGCACATGCACTCACATGTTCATTGCTCTTTTCATGCCTTTTAAATGCCCGGTCAAAGTTAGACAGATCCCCAAAACCCAATTTTGACCAGACTAGACATGATCCCTGAGATGATTTCATCAAGAGGCATGGTCAACAGTACATTTCACCCCGCCCACAGCTCCATTCACCGCCAGAGACGCTCAGCGTCCGGGGGCGGGACAAAATCGTGGCATTTATCCAATGACCGGCGAGTTTCGAAGCAATGAAAAAAACCTTTCCATGCAGCCCCGTTGAAGTGAATAGACGCTCAGCTTCTACGGGCAATAGCATTGACGCTCCGGGAATGTATGAGAAGTTAACAAAATCGAGTCAGTCGATTTGTGATAAGTAGCTGATTCTGAACGAACTCGTCTTCGAGATGAACGTGTTCTAACGCATTTGTAGTCAATGAAATGTTAACACAACTGTACATATTTGACCATTTAATTTTTGACATTTTAGGGGAAGCTGAGCTTCCCTCGCAGTCTTAGAGAAATCGCCACTGCCTTGTGTAACGAGTAACTACCGTTTCTGTCGTGAATGTAACAGAAGTGTAAAACATGACGTTAAAATCCTAATAAACAAACAAACATAAAATATTAGACTGTTTTACAAAGTTGCTATAACACAACACATATTCTTGTTTAATATCTAAAAATCAGGCTGCACTTGGAACAAAGAGGGCGCTGCACTATTTGGCAAACTGGAGGGCTGTGTCTCAATCTACACTCAATATCCTATACAGTGTGGTACTCAAAACAGTAGCCCCACCATTAGTTAAACTTTAATTCATCAAACTATTTACTGTATAAGGTGGTATTTGGAACACAACAGCTCTTACCTTAGTTTTTTATTTATTAGGATTTTAATGTCGTGTTTTACACACGTTGGTTACATTCATGACAGAACAGGTAGTTACTGGTTACACACAATTCATCAGTACACAAGTTTAATGTCAAACACAGTCTTGGACAATTTTGTATCTCCAGTTTACCTCACTTGAACGTCTTTGGACTGTGGGAGGAAACTGGAGCTCCCGGAGGAAACCCACGCAGACACGGGGAGAACATGCAAACTCCACACAGAAAGGACCCGGACCGCCCCACCTGGGGATCGAACCCAGGACCTTCTTGCTGTGAGGCTGTGCTGCCCAGTATGGAGTTTAATACAAAGAGTTTCATGCTGATGTATTATTATGTGTAAGAGATGCTCAACCATGTATTCAATTTATGTCCTCATTCCTAATTTGTGTTCTCTCTTACTTACACACTTGAGTTTTAATCCCCCAACTCCGACACCTATGATAGTCAAGTCACTCACAGTATTGATATAAGCGTAGCCTCCAGCTACACAAAAACATGAACTGTATATGTTAGCATTTGTGCTTGATGAAATCAGGTGCTGCTTGTTTCTTAAAGGAGCAACATCAGTTTGCATCTATTAGCATGAATCTGCGAGTACCTAAAACAGGTCTTATACTGCAGAGGTTCTAAACCTTTTTGCCAAATAAGCCAGTTTTAAAGCTTTAATGTTTTTCTAACTACATCAGAAAACCCTTGTAACACAAACAACATCATTTAGAGCATAGAACTCCATAACTACAGTTTTGTAAAATCCCCTGTGACCCACCCTGCATTTCATGCAGCTGAAAAACAGCAGGTTTAATTTGTATGGCCGATGTTTATAGCCCCACTCCATTACAAAAAGCGTCCTTGAAATAACTAGATCGTAAAACATCCTTTTTTAACACAATAATAAAAATAATTTTAATATGTCCATTAGAGTAAATCAAAATCATAAGTGCAGCTACTGATAGCCAAAGAGTAAACACAACCATGAATCCAGGTGACAGACATGATAGAAGGATAGTGATTGTGTATATGATAGGACTGGACCCCAGGACGGACATGAATCAAAGTGTGCTTACTGTGCTCTTACTGTCGGTGTGCTCCGTTCTGATATACCACCTAGCGTATGCACGAACCCGAGTCGTATTTCACCAGCAGAAACACAGCCATTCATCCAGCTCAGTACGGAGTGAGGGAGTGAACAGTGTCCAATTTTGCTGATGCTACGTTTTGTCAGTCTGTGTATGGTATTAGTGTTCAGGTCAAAGAAGACTAAAGGGCGTACATTTCATGAATGTGAAGCACTTCTTAACCAGAGCCAACAGACTCTATAAGGAAAAAGGTCTACAACCAATGTGGAGAGTACCTGCTTAACACTTTAAATTCAAGATTTATTTGTCACAAACACTGTTATATACAGAATCCATCCTGCAGTGGAATGTAACAGAAAGAGGATGTTTAAGAAAAGGGTTTAAAACTATAGTCATGGACATCCAGTTCAGTTCGACTTCCGCATATGTTCAAAACACCTGATTTAATTTGTTTTTCATGTTTTATTATAAAAAGGACATGTTATACTTTTTCAAACTAATATTGGTCAAGCTAAATTACACATGCACCTCATTTACACTGTGACGTCCACCCTGTTATGTATAAGGTTGTAACAGGGTGGACCATAACAGGGTGGACATTCTGACATAAAATTAGCCATTAGCTAGCGAGTAAGCAAAACCACGCTAGCATAAAAGTGAAATCAGACAAAGAATTCTCTGCTTTTTAGTGTGATTATTTTTAAAATTATCAAATCGTATTGCTTTTTCTCATATATCCCATAACAGGGTGGACATGTTATGGTTGACCATATAAGACTTTTAGGATAAAATGTGGAAAAAAACAACATTAAAATGAGGAGTTTAGTAAGCCGCTCATCTTCCACAGTTGTTTTCCCTCCAAAAAGATCATGTGAGCTCCAGGAAATGATGTCAGTATGTAAAACAGCTTTTCATTTTAAGAGACAGTAGTAGGAAATAACAGGGTGGACAGGAACTTGAGGGACGTGTGAAAAACCCTTATAATCAGCAATAAACTCAAACTCATAAAGAAAAAAAATCCAAGGTTTAGAGGGACTTAAGCAAAACCTTTTAAACAGTATTGAAAGACTGATATATTTTCATGATTAAACCTCATATATCATCACTAAATCAGAATGTACAGCACTGGAAACATGGGGAAAACCTCCGGTATCTAAGTGATAAAAACAGTAGTAGGGGGGGGGGGGGGGGGTTGTTAATTGTTTCAGTAAGATGTTTAGAAATTGTATTGTTTAATATTTACTTAATAAATACAATTATCAATAATGGGGACACAAAAGGCACCGAATTGTAGGAATGACCCAAATGCTGAAAATGTAAATGTAAATGTAGACAGACCACTGGAGTTGCTTTTCAGCAAACCATGTATTTATGAACCTCACTTTGCAGACAGTGAAACTGTTGCCACAAGGTTGTAGACATTAAATTGATTTTGATCTGTCAGCAATGACTTTGACTAAAAAACCTAAACTCAATAAATAGGGAGGTCCACATACATTTGGTCATATTGTGTATGATATCAATTTCAAACTATATGGTACATTACTCATACTCTGTTTTTTACCAGTCATTTCCTGTACCCTCTACAATAAATACACACACTACCCCATGTTGTTTGTACCAATTCTTGAATGAGTCATATCCGAGTCTAGAGGATCTTGTTTTTGGCCTAGCTGGACAAACATGGACCTGTTGCCTCTCTGGCCTGTGTTACTCATCCCAGCACAAAGGTCAGCTTTTATCACTTCTGCAAGGCACAGGAAGTGACAGGACAATACCAACTGCCTGCATCTATGGATCTGTTGTGGAGAGTCATGGAGAGCATCTTAAAAGGTTAGAGCATCATTAAGCATCACTTTCCAAAAGACATCTTTAGTCTGCTCTTGACATTGGCCTACTCTCAGGAGAGTGCC
The DNA here is from genome assembly GCF_030014385.1 of Trichomycterus rosablanca. Lineage (NCBI taxonomy): Eukaryota > Metazoa > Chordata > Actinopteri > Siluriformes > Trichomycteridae > Trichomycterus > Trichomycterus rosablanca. Next base: position 25,239,013 of record NC_086003.1, on the reverse strand, counting down.
TGCTGCTTACAAATCAGGCCAGGATGTGATTGAGCCAGATAGGAGAGCAGAACACAGAGTTGGAAGGACAAACACTCGTCACCCTAACGCTGTTCTGAGGTGTAAGAAAGTGTGTAGTAGTGCACTTAACAAAATCCAACATTCATAAACACAAAAAAACTATTTTGATGTTAATAACAAATGAACAAGAATTTTAATACCACATGTTTTTGAAACGAGATATACACCAAGATTATGGTCAGGTGTCCAAATACTTTGACCATACAAAGTACAACCTTTAAAAACAATATTAAATAAATATGCCTGTTTTTTTTCTAAGCTGTTGAGCTGATTTCATAATTATATGATTTGTAATGAAATATTAAATTAAAAAAAATAAAAAATGGTCTCAGATTAGCCCCCTGTGTACAGCTTTGTTTTTGTAAGCGGGACTCAGTGCTGTAGAAATGAAGGACACTTTGAAGGAAATTTTGATCCTAATCTAGTGACTGGTGAGGGTCTCCTGCACGAATATTAATGCTGTCCTAAATCACTTTCTTTTACTATCTCTCAAACACACTGGGAGCTGAATGTTTACCCTTACACAGAAACACTATATGGCCAAAAGTATTTGGACACCTGACCATAAGTTTGTTGGACATCCCATTAAAAAAATGATATCAAAATAACATGAGACCTCTATGTGATCTTTTTAGCTATAACAACAGCTACTCTTCTGAGGAGTGAAATACGTCTGTGCGAATTTGTGCTCGTATACATACAATCAAACTTTACATGGATATGGGTGCCCCGGACTGAAATTGAAAAGCCTTGTTGCTATTAGTGTATCTTTGCCTGGATCGTTCTGTCATTAGTAATCTTTTTATTGGGTCTAGTCGGCCTTTAAAATGCAGAGTGGAATCGGAATACATCTGAATTACTGTACTGTATAATTATCAGTGGGGAGCACAGAGCGAAGATAAATTCTTTCATAGATCTAAAATTCTCTCAGGTTCTCAAAAAAAACCCTCAAAGCTGTGTGTGGGTTTATTTAAATGTCGTTCCTGCTGGCTGGGCATATGGCACAGTTGGACTCAGCGGCCTGTAAATCACCTGAATATGTTATTACTTTTTACTGAGCTTAAAGTCCTTTAAAGGGCAGACTAATTGCACACTATGCTGTAATTGTGTTCTTGTTCTAATAAGGTGCTTTGTATGCAGTGTATTACAGAACGACTCCGTCAAGAGCCGTTTCAGGCTTATCTCCCCAACGGGGCTTTATTGTTATGTACGTTTGTTGAACGGCAATTTATGTGGCAAAAAATCATGGCTGGCTGAAATGTACCTGAAGTTTATTTATATTTCAATTGGATGCAAATAGCACAGGCATGATTGTTTATATTTACACAAGAAGTTTATGGATTGGATAAATCTTGTTATGTTTCCGTAACTGTCCGACTGAGCCCAAGGGCATTGGGTTACTAACAGTAAACAATAATGGCTAATAACAGTAAAGTATTCTTATTAAAGTAGCACCACACATTGTTCTAGACTTTCTACTAAACTAATCTTAGTTAAACAAACACTTTTAGTTTAGGCTGTAAAGAGCACATAAAATATTTTATTCTGTAACTGTTAAAACCATTTTTAGCAGCAATAATGTAGCTGCTAAAGAGATTTAGCCAACACTAAGGTAGAATATTTTAGACCATACTGGATTTCATGCATGAACAGCTCGCTTTCAACAAAAAAATGTTTTTTAAATCACAACTGTTTATCATTTTTTTCTATTGTTTAAATGTGTTTTTGCTAATTTCCATTTGCATAACCCATCTTCTAGTAAGTTTCATGTAATAGACATTCACCTGTTAAAATGTCTTAACACAATTTTTCAGTCAATGTTTCCCTAATGCCCTGTCCAGGGTAAATGTCCACCCTGTTCAGGCCTTGAGGCCATTAAATCAGTTAAAGAATAATGCTTCTTCTATAATTCTTCCCAGGCTGGATGAGGTTTTGGGACCTGCATCTTTACACTGGTGGGAAGTAGTAACCCAGAGCTGGTCCTCCATAGACAACAAACTAAGGTCATATTAGCTCTGACTTTGAAGTTACGCATATCTGCCAAAAAGCTTCACTTTTATCTTATCTTCTCATGGGACATTCTTGATAAATTGTATATCAATATTTAGATAGTCTTTAGCAAAATCAAGATGAATTTGTGTTCGTAACCTTCTGCAGTTTTTGTGTATCTCTGTAACACTTTAACAGACTTATGCCATTTGATTAGATCAGGGGTTTTCAACCTGTGGGGTGCGAGTACCTGTTTAGGGGGGCACAACACTACGAGATTGAATTACTTCTAAAACTAAAGCAATTTATTATTCACACACAGGAGACATATTTGATTAGTCTCACTGACCATGCACACACGCATGTTTAATGTTATCCAGCTCAGTCTGGAAAAAAAACAACTTAAAAATAGGGCTAACGGTGAAGATAAATCGATGACGAAACAATGACTGCTGTTATAGGACATGTGGGTATATGTGTGTGTCTTTAAGAGCGTGTATAGTGGGAGATGCTCTGTTCACAATATCGTTATAAGTGAGTCAGGAGTCGATTCGTATGAAGCGCAGTGTAAGTTTCTCTTCTCAGTCATCTCTCTGTTTTTACTTTTATTAATGAATGCTGTGGTTTTAAATAAACACCAGCTACTGCAGAACATTTTGTGTGACTTGCTTTCCTTACAGATGGGACACCTTATTAAACTGCTATTACCACAGAGCCAAGTCAGACTCGTTCTGCCCGTGGAGCTAAAATTTTACTCACCTGAGTTTTCTGTCAGTCAAAGCAGAGTATTCTGAGCTAGCAAACTTAGCAGTTAATGTACTTTTGCCTCTACTTGGCTCTGTGAAGTAACATTTTGGGCACTCATCTACATCAAAAGCAGGTGCCGTCGCATTGAATAAGATAAGGCTGTAATATCTTTTTGAAGTAAATATTTCAATCAGCAAAGTTGCATCGTATGTATGATGTTTACAAGTTCGAGGTCGGCACACAGAAAGGGGGTGCGTGTCCAAAAAGGTTGAAAACCCCTGGATTAGATGATGGCGTGGTTTAGAAGAGAACAGACTAGAACAATTCTAGAGGACTCACAAACTTTTTCTTGCAACTGCATTTACTTCAGACAGTGTCTGCTGGATTTAACAGTTAGTTCCATCAATTTTCTAGGGATCCCCTTCCACCACCCACACAGATGCAGCAGCCATTCAGTAGCAGCAGCGGCAACAGCAGCGGCGCAGCTTAGGATGAGTATGTACTAACCATCTGTGAGCTTGCGAGTTTAAAAATGAGATCTTTAATAAATGGCAGTGGTAGCTCAGTGGTTAAGGTACTGGACTAGCAATAAAATGGTTGCTTGTTCAAGCCTACCACTACTTTGGATAAAAGCATATGCTAAATGCTGCAAATGTAAGACTCGTACTTAAAGATGGATAGTACACACAAGCAGAGACAAAGAGTTAGGAAAGGAAGCAGAAAGCAAAGCATGCTGGGATGACTCACACATGGCCGTACCAGACTGAGAATGTCTGCTCGAAGCCACCGTCATAGGCGGGCTCCCATGAGACGTTGGCTGAGGTCGTCGAGACTGAAACACGGACGTTGGTTGGGGCGTGAGGGCTTGTGCCTGTAGGGAGAGGACAGCATGAGTCAAAACAGGTTCCTAAACACAAACACCCAGCCATTAATACTACTGTCAGTTTCTATATTTCATTCTCCTGGTTTACAGCACTGTGGGAGGCACAAATGATTAAAACAGTGAATTCATTCAACATTTAGCCTAAAAGTGAACAAAACATGTTGTAGTCAGTTACAAATTATGCACCTTTAAAGCAAATAAAAAGTGCTCTTTTATTATATAATTTGCATCAGGTTTAATAAACTTGGTCACATCATTTTTTTGTATTTAAAAACCAAATTGGCATCAGTAATTTATTTTACAACAAAAACTCTTACAGATAAAATTTGCAGTTTAAGTTCTCTGACCTGTAAATATGCATCTGCAACCAGTAAAACAACTGTAATGCTGTGTAGACTTCTAAAGGAACACTGCATAATGTCGAAAAATGTAGAAACGGGTCACAGGAGGCTGAATTGGTAATTGGTGTATAAAATATGTAAATATCTTTGATGTTTGTGTTTTTATTATTGTTTACGGGGTCAAGTTGGCTTTGTTCCAACAAAAAGTCTACATAGGATTTTGAGACAAAAAAAATTGTTCTGATTTTGTGGGCTTCATTAATGCAAAGTCTGGAAAAGTCAGTTTCTGGTGTGAAATTTGGAGAGTACAATAGGTGCACATATACAGTTATTAGCCAGTCCATTAGGCCATAATCTACAGAGCTCCAGCTGCCTAAAAACAAACTTCTAGTTAAAATCAGAAAATAAATAAGATGTCCTTTAGTTTCTATAGACAAACAATGGCAGTTTCTAACAAATGAATGTCTTAAAATTTTGTGTGCTGAATTTTAGAAGTGAAAACAACTGACAGCAACAGCAGCTTAACAAACTCATCTTTCACAGCGACACTTACATTTACATTTTCAGCATTTAGCAGACGCTCTTATCCAGAGCGACTTACAGAAGTGCTTCCAAACTTATAAGTAAGTTCTAAAATGCTTCTGAAAGCAAGAGCAATTCAAGAACTGGTTATCTGAAGCTTTATAGCCAAGCAGCTGAACTCAAGCTAAACACCATAATGCACAATATGAATACAGTTGGATTAATGTACAGCATGTAGTCATTAGACTCTACAGCAGTAAAAATGACTCTAGCACCTGACAATCAACTTTACATTTGGTCAAAAAGAAATACAACTTAGATCTACATCAAACACTGTCAATGTAAACACTGATGTGCTTCCAACTAAATGATTATAACATTTTGGGCAATTCCTTTACTGTTTCAGCATGACAAAGTCACTCTGGATGGGCCATAAGTCAAAAGTAAAAAGCCTTTAAAGAAGAGTGGAGACTGTTATAGCTGCAAACAGGAAGCAACTTTTACAATTAATGTCCATAGGTTTGGATAAAAAAAAACCTAAAGGCACAAACTAATGCCAGCGGGCAGCACTGACACTGAAATGTCCTGTCATCAATATAGAACGTCTGAAAATCAAATTACACCATGTGATTCCTTGTTATCACTTCCAGCCAAAGTAAACACTTACTCACCTGTGATATTCGAGTGTGATAACAGCGTGCACCACTGACCTGGCAAATTACTGCTCACTTGTCTATCTGATGCTGCAAGTTACAAACTATGCTGTTGAGTCATCAGATCATGCTGAAGCAGCGATTCTGTCCATCATGGTCTCTACATGAAGTTCGATTATTACAGAGAAAATTGGTTCGATTGGCACTAGTTTGCGTCACTAGCAGTGTTGGTTTCCTACCGATTACGAGGAGGCGCGTGCTGGCAGTGATGCTCGTGGCAACATTGGTGGCGACACATTCCCACTCCCCGTGGTCCTCCTTGCTGAGAGATTTGATCTGTAAGCTGCCTCTTGGTAGGACGTTGTGCTTGCTCCTGCTGGGTTTCCCTACCTTCGCCAGAGAGGGAGAGAGCAGGGGTGAAAGAGAAAAAGAGAGGGGAGGACAGAATGCAAAAAAAACAGTGATGAACACAAATTTATAAGAAATTTCAACTATTTAACCCTTTGATGCACAACCTGGGTCAAAAGTGACCCGACTGAGTTTTTATTTTCTATATCTTTGCAATAAATTAATTTCGTCATTCAAGCTTCCATGAATTTTTCAATTAACTTGTTTTTGATCATCACAAATCCTTATTTCAGTTTTATATTTTTTGCTTTTTTAATAAAAATAATTTTTGTATCACTACCCTTCTAATGCACAACATGGGTCAAAAATGACCCTTATGTATTTACTATGGAATTTGACAGAAACTACTGACATTTGTAAGTGTCTGTAGTCAAAAACATATTTACTGATCTTTTGAAAGACAACCAAAGATTAGGCTCTTGTATCTTGCTTGCTAGCTGTTTACATATTCTAGTATAGATAGCTTTTATTAGCTAAGACAGCAAATACATGAATAACTGACAAATGTGCATATGAAAATATTCTTGAATGGATGAATATGGGTCATTTTTGACCCATGTTGTGCATTAGAAGGCGTTTGCTTAGCTTGTGCATCAAAGGGTTAAATGTATTGTTCAATTATTCCTAATAATTGCATACCATAAAATATATAAGATAAACCATGAGCTTTGAACTTTTAGACAACAGTTTGCTAAAGGATCAGCATGACTGCACTCATGTTTACAAAGTGAGGTCGGAGTGGCGCGGTGGCTAAGTGGGTAGCACTGTCGCCTCACAGCCGGTTTCCTCCCACAGTCCCAAAACATGCAAGTGAGGTGAATTGGAGATACAAAATTGTCCAGGACTGTGTTTGATATAACCTCGTGAACTGATGAACCTTGTGTAATGAGTAACTACCGTTCCTGTCATGAATGTAACCAAAATTTAAACATGACGTTAAAATCCTAATAAAACAAGCAAACAAACAAAACGTAGTGAGGTCAACAAAGACATGTTTGACATGTGTTTTGTGTAGGTACTCCAGTGGCCTGCACTAAACCCTGATCTCAACACCACAAAACACAAAATGAATTAAAATAACGATTGCAATATTGCACCCAATGATTCCAAGAAAACAGGACACATCACGATTCTGACCAGGATAGTGGTGGTAAAACATTAAAAAATGAATGTATGTATATTTCTTTCCACACACATTAAAAAAAAATAATTTTCTGTCACAAATGATTTATTGTTTATTTATTAGTTATTCGAAAATGTTAATTGACTGTGGCATGGCCTGAAAATTCTTTGTTAGTGATTATGATTGACCAGTTGGTGACTGCTCTGTACCAACATAAACAGTGGTTTCAGGCCAAAGTCAGTAAAGAAAACCCAGACTGACAGATTGTGACAAAAGAAAATGTGTCCATATCTAATCAGATCTAATACAAGAACCCCAAAAACAAACAAAAAATAAATCTGCCATAAGATTGAAGCTGCTGGAAAGGGGTGGCACTGTCCAAGGTCAAGCAAGCTTTCCATTGTCATGAACTTACAGGCTACTACATGAAAATGATGCCCCTTATAAGTGTAGCTTTCAACTACAAAAGAAGTCTAGAACTCCTGACTGAATTGAATATCTGTTACCTTTCTCCATGTTATATTGGGGTACGGGTCTCCTTCTGCCTCACAGGGGATGACCAGCTCTCTTCCTGCTTCCTGCCTGTACTCTCCACCAGGAACCACCAGGAACTTAGGGGGGTCCTAGACACAAAACCAAAGCATATGTAACTAAAAAGTTGCTTTAAAGAAAACAGTGGTTTGATTCATTGATCAGTAGCCTTTTCACAAGCACAAACAGAACGACCATTTTTAATATTAGAAAGTTTAAAAATGAACCATGTGTATAAAATGAAAGAGAGAATTTATTGATTTGCCTGCGGTGGATTAGCACCCTGTCCAGGGTGTCCCTGCCTTACGTCCAGTGTTTCTGGGTGGAACAGAGTCCACCTCTACCCTGACCAGGAAGCGGATAATGAAATTCTGTATTCTCGGAGGGTGGTGGGTGGGGTATACAAGGGGTTGGAGGAAAATCTTGGTTAAAAAACAGAGCTTTGACCTCAGCCCCAGTGAACAGCTTTGGAATGAACTGGAATATCTGCTGAGGCTTTCTTGACCAACATCAGTGCCCAGCCATACAAACACTCTTTTGAATAAGTGGACAAACATTCCCACAAGTCTTGTGAGAAGCCTTCACAGAAGAGTGGCTGTTGCCCTAGCTAAAAGATCACATAGAGGTCACTGTATTTTAAAACTATTTGTTTTTGACATGGAATGTCAGACAAGCTCATGGTCAGGTGTCCAAAAACTTTTGACTGTATATCGTATATCTAAGTACCTTTAGCACCAGGGGGGCGGACGGCGACTGTCCCATGGTACCCAGGGCGTTGTAAGGCACGCAGGCGTAGGTGCCAAGAGAGTCCTCTGTCACCTCTGCCACTCGAATACTTCCATCTTCCATTTGGCTCCAGCCAGGGAACTGAAACATGCAGGATGGCACCATTACTCCAAGAGACATGAACATGGTCATTCAGCTAATCTGAGATGCTCCTACCATAACCCTTACAAAAAAATAAATAAACAAGCAGAATATAACTCTAATTTTCTCAGCATTCTCAGCGTTGATAATAATGAGTCATTAATCAATAAAAGTGTACGGCTAGAAATCAAAACTCAGTCAGTTCCACCCCACATGCTGCTCATGTAAAACATTCAACTAGTGCAATTTTACCACAATTTACAAACAGAAAGAATAAAAAGCAGAAAAGAATTCCTTTGCAGCAGGAACAGCGTCTGACTTACTTTTTCTATCCGGAGAGGCAGACCATCTTTTTTCCACTTCACTGAAGTGACAGGTGGGTTGGCATCCACCGGGCAGCGGATGTACCCCGGCAGTCCGATGGCCACATATATGACGGGTGGCATGTTCACCACGCGGGCAGGGTCTGCAGGAAACAGCGCAGGAAAAGTACTGTCACTTTATTGCTGGTTTCAGTTCCACTTTATGGCCAAAAGTATTTGGCCGTCCCTCTCAGTTCAGCTGTTTAAGTCTAAAATCATATTTGAGATTACTTTACTTTTTTGGCATTTTGCAGACGCCTTTCTCCAAAGCGACTTACATTACAGTTACAGTATACAGTCTGAGCAATTGAGGGTTAAGGGCCCAACAGCAGCGACCTGGCAGCTTGAACCAGCGACCTTCTGATTACTAATCCAGTACCTTAACTGCTAGGCTACGGCTTGCCCTGAGATAAGTTATATAAAATGAATTATATGCTTGCATATCCTTTGGGAAGGATGTTTATTACAAGTGTTTACAGAGCACTTTATTAGGTACACCTTCCTGGTTTAATAATCCCAACAGCACTACTGCACATACCAGTACAACACACACATAATGCCATGTCAATGCATTGTTAAAATTGGGCCGTCACCCCAAAAAAATTCTATCAGTATGGGTAGCAATGAGGGTGTGTGTGTGTGTGAGGGGTGTGTGTGACATACACATCAATAGATAAAGTCAGTAATTGTGTACCCACAAAGTTTATTTGTATGGTAGGTGTAGCTTATTTAATATTTAATGAATGTACAAACCAGGGTGGTGTACCTAATAAAGTGCACAGTGAGGGTGCCAACATTTTTAACTTAAACTGCTATTCAGATATCACGTCTCACACTCTCCAGTGAATGGCTACTGTAGTCAGGAAAAAAGGTGCACTTGAACACTGAAGAAATCCACTGCCTCATCTTGCCTGGCGCTATTTTTAGCAGCAGCGGTAGGAGGGGGAAGCCACGAGAGAGAGAGAGAGAGAGAGAGAGAGAGAGGGAGAGAGAGGTGTAGATACTACAGAAGGCTGATGGTAAAACCGTGATGCAGTGCTACCAGTCGTCTTTTGGGGTCGCCCATGGCCACTTTGCGCCGATGCCAAGTGTCTGTAGGTGACGTCACTGCAGAGGAGAGGGGTTCCACATGCGATGATGTCACCATGTTCATTTCTCCCCCTGCTCTCTACTTCATACCTTTTTTTTCTTCACATGCATGAAGAGTCCAGGCTTTCAGGTTAGCTGCTGGTGGATGAGACCAGTTTGGGGCAGTCGTGACTGAGCTGCTACAATAGAATGAAGACGGCAAAGAGCTGATAGCAAAGAACAATTCTAATCGAGGTTTGTAAGAACCGTTACAGCACACGTTGCTTCAAATCCTCACAGTTTCTCCCTCCTAAATTTCACATAAAGCTTTAAAATGCTTATAATATTTGGCGGGGGATAAGGTGGTCGGGGGAAGGTACTGCATAACCCCATTAAAAAACAATGCTATGGTTCTCGATGGTTGGAGATCAGGGATGATCCATGTGCAGCTTGTTCCCCCTTTTGCATTTGCAGATCAGCTAAGCAATGATGTAATGCCTTTCTCCTCTCACGCTTGGCAAACTAGCGCAGCCCAATTTTGTGCTGGAGATTGAGGGAGTTTTAAATGTCTGTTGCCTTGGATACCAGCTTTGGCATGTCTACTATGGACAGAGTCAGCACTCGCTGCCCCACAATTCGCAGCGGACATGACCAGTCTTCCTCTTCAAAAGCTTCGGCAAAAAAAGCTTCCTGAAGCGAACGGCCACTTTGAATCTCCTCCATACATGTCCATCAGAAAGGAGCATATGTGCTGTGACTGACTGGTCCTCTGGCTTACTGACGCAAGGTCACTGTTTCAATTCATGTCCACACTCCAGGGAGGACAGAGTCATTCCAATCTCCGGGCTGCAAATAAAAAGTGGTGGACTGACAGAGACCATGTGAGCACTTTGAATTGGCTTAGAGACTGGGCTAACCTCTGATTAATTACAACCGTACACTGTTACTACCCATACATGATATGGCCAAAAGTATGTGGACAATTGACCATTAGCTTGTTGGACAGCCTATTTCAAAACCATGAGTATTAATATGAAGCTGATATTTTTTATACTTTGTTATGAAATATATTAATCAACATTCCAATTTATCCCAAATGTGTTCACTGGGGTTAAGAAAAGAGCTCTGTGCAAGCCATTGAAGTTCCTCCAGATCCTTCTATGGAAATCGGTACCCCACCAGGACATTAACCAATCATGTCCATGCAGATACCTGACCGGTTGATAGCGCCGCTTAGTTTTAAACCCTGGATCCCCAGATCTCAGCTGCAGTGGGGTAGCATACTTTACCGCTGCAGCACTGCTCCCCCCATCAGACACATGGGCAGTCGCCAGCTGCATCTGTTCACCTGTGAGAGACGGGTTCACACAGAGAGCAGTATCGCATACAGAGAGTCACGCACTGCTCTCCATTACTCCTTCAACCAGTAAGGACAGGCCGCAATGACATCAGTAATGTGGAATCCTTCTGATCATCCCTCCCACCAGATACAATCACTGTTTTTGTAAGATTTAAACCTGGATCTTAGCGATGGGTGAGTGCATTAGACCAGAGCACCACCCAAGAACCATGTTAATGTATTAATAATACATATTTTTATATACTTCATTTTAAAATATATTATTACTTAGAAGATCAACGAAACATACAATTTGACCAGTTGTGTATAAACTTTTGTATTTCATGACCCGTTCTGTGAATGTTGTGTTAGGAAGAAGTGTGGACATGATGTGGGCTAACTTACATTGCACTATTAGGTATGCTGATGCAGTAGGGGGCCGGCCGAGACTGTTACTGGGACTGCAAGTGTATTTTCCAGCATCTTCAGGCTTCACCTGAGCAATGATGAGGGATCCATCAATCAGAATGCTCACTCTGCGCTTCAGATCACTGCAAAATGAATAAGAAGCTCACATTCAGAGACATCATCAATAATGTACTGATAAATAGTCCTGTGTCTTACAATCATTACCTGAATTCTAACAATAAGCTCATGTGAATAAACTAAACACTGAACACACGAAATCATTCTACAAGTGTCTGTGGGAGCACTGGTCATGCCTCTGCGTTTCCGAAGCACCTCCAGCAGAGCAAAATAATCCTTTTTCTATAGAGTGTAGAGGCTACGCATGAAAGAGTTCAGGATTGCTCAAGGCTACCGTATTTACAGTCAGTGCTAGTGGAGCGTATGATGAACACAAGCACCGTGCTACCAGATATTTCTCTGAGGGAAGCAAGGACAGGAGAGAGACGTCTGAAAGCACTCAATCGCACAGACAGAAATCAGACTGGTCAATAAAGATCAGCTTGGAACCTAAGTGAGCTCAGACTGAGATCAAACTCGTTTAATAGATAAAAAATAGATGTGAGTCAGGAACAGGAGCGTCTCATTTGGGGCATTTATCATGTACAGTGCAGTAAAGGTGGGAACACTTAGGAGTTATGTTAATACATCTGTTAATTACTTATGAACTGATCTTTATTCATGTGTTCATTATAGTTTCTTGTCAAGGCCACTGTGGGTCTGCAATACACCATGGGGCAAGAAACATCATGGTAAAGGGCACAGTCAGGCCAACTGGAGCTACTAAAAATTGCCGTAAGTGTGAATGTGTGTGTGTGTGTGTGTGTTTCCTGCCTTTTGCTCAATGAATCAGACTGACCACAGTCCTGACCAGGACAAAGCAGTGATTAAACATACAATGAATAAGTGAACAATTCGGCTGCATTTTTGACACAGAAGATTTCAAGAAAAGCCAAATTTAACTTATGAGGAAACTCAAATTCGGTAAAGTTTGACTAGATAAGATATATTCCAGTCATCCAGTCACAAGAACATTTGCTAAATCATTAAAATTCCAGTTCTGTTTACTGGCATGCGTTTTACCTACAGTAAAAACATTGGAATGTATGTGAGTTCTCCAGCGTTATGTAATGTTCTTTACTAACACTGAATACATTTTCTTTTGTTCTGTACAGTAATACATTGCAAACACAGGCAGTCCTGACTAATCCACTCGCATCAAATAGCAGCTAATATTTAATATTTACTAGCACACTGTCTACACAAAACCACCATAACTGTACAAATACAGAGACAGAAATAAATGTGCGAGGAAGGTGTGTCAGATCTGAAACCGATGCCAGCACTGAATACACTGATGCAGGTGTATAATATAAAATGTTGAAAGTTTACACATACACCGATTAGGCATAACATTATGACCACCTTCCTCATATTGTGTGGGTTCCCCTTTTGCTGCCAAAACAGCCCTGCAACTTTACTGCACTGTGTATTCTGACACCTTACTATCAGAACCAGCTTTTAACTTTTTCAGCAATTTGAGCTACAGTAGCTCGTCTGTTGGATCGGACCACACGGGCCAGCCTTCGCTCCCCACGTGCATTAATGAGACTTGGCCGCCCATGACCCTGTCGCTGGTTTACCACTGTTCCTTCCTTGGACCACTTTTGATAGATACTGACCACTGCAGACTGGGAACACCCCACAAGAGCTGCAGTTTTGGAGATGCTCTGACCCAGTCGTCTAGCCATCACAATTTGGCCCTTGTCAAACTCACTCAAGTCCTTAAGCTCGCACATTTTTCCTGCGTCTAACATCAACTTTGAGGATAAAATGTTCACTTGCTGCCTAATATATCTCACCCACTAACAGGTGCTGTGATGATGAGATAATCAGTGTTATTATGTTATTATATAATCAGTGGTCATAATGTTATGCCTGGTTGGTGTATTTGTAAGGTAGATATGATGCATGACCATAGGATTTCAATGTTTATTTTTCTGTGACTGATTAGAAAACAGATTTCTCTGTGACTAGTCTTTTAAAAAACCCGATAATAGACAGTTTTTAAAACACACACCTTTACATTTTTACTTAAATAAGTTAACAACAACTGAAACTACATGTTTGCTAAATTAATCAGAAAGCCAGACTGATGTGTGGTTGATGATGATGATGTTAGGGTAGAACAGTAAGGTATGGTACAGTAGTAAACCCGATCATAACTTTACTTCTTGAAGAAGACATTATCTTCCTCCCAGAACCAGGTGTACGTCATGTTGCCAGGGTACGCTTCAGCCTGGCAGGTGAAGAATGCATCCTGGGATATGTTCACTGTTATGTTCTCTGGAGGGGACACAATAAATGGAGGTCCTGCAGGACAAAATAAGATATATATCAAACCAGTGTGTCATAAATTTAAAAAATGTCATTAAATGTGTCAGGGTTCGATTTGCAGTAATGCACAATCAGTGTTGTTCCTTGTAGTTTTCCTGAAGAAAGAATCAACGGTCCTATAAAAGCAATATGACTTCGAATTGTTATATTTATACACATGTACATCTTCAGCATCTAGCAGACGCTTTTATCCAAAGCGACTTGCAATACTGTGACAGTATTTTGTCCAAGCAATTGAGGGTTAGGGGCCAACTGTGACAACAAGGCTTGAATCAGTGACCTTTTGATCACTAGTCCAGTACCCTAACCGCTAGGCTAGAACTGCCCATATTTAAATAATATGACAATCTGATTTTATGTTTTCAATGTTCTATGTCATGTTTTTTTTTTTATTTCCTTTACATGCTGTAGCACCACTTTATCCTGGTTAGGGTTCCTCTAAATCACTGGGTGCAGTGCAGTAACAATTTGCAGACTGGACGGCAATCCATTCAAACCCTGGATCCCAGCAGTATGCATAATACATAGATAGACTTGGACTTGGTGCTACCTTGGACGAGAAGGCGTGTGGTATGGACAGCCTCTCCCTGCACGCTGTAGGCCCTGCACATGTACGCTCCTCGATCCTCCCGGGTGATGGACAACACAGTCAGGCTGCCATCACTAACCTGTGGACACAGAACATGCTCTCATTATGCTGAATACAGCAACTTGTTAGTTTACACACACGTGCATAAATGACCTCTGTGGATGGCTGGGATTATGGCACGTTATGGGATTTTACCACACGTTTGGACTTTTGGCACCACATTCTGCCCCCTTATTCTTACGTCCTGGCATTAAGCAAATCTTAATTCTGTTATTGCATTATGGAAGGAAAAAAAGCGAAGACAGCGAGACAGCGTAGGAGAGATCAAACAAACCAGGCCACTCCACCAGGGACTTAAAGATCAATGTTCTCTCGCAGCTTCCACCCACAGATGCACCATTCGCATTTTATTACAGCTTACTTCTGCAGCTAATGCTTGCACTGTAGCACAGCTACGGGACTAAAACACACTCCAGTGTTTCCAGCTGAATTGGTCCCAGGAGGAATAGGAAGACCAGTGTGCATCTCCTTATACTCTTTAATGAAAAGAAGCCTTATTATCATGACCAGTCCCTTATTGAACAAAATGAGTGCTAATGTAATTGTGATTTACATAAGTGTTAAGTAATTACGCCTTACGAGATTCTCACTGACCTACATTATAAATCTGTCTTTCATCAGATATTCTTAAAGTGTTTTAATTTTACATGTCTGGCAGAATCCACCAGATTTGTTTTCATTTCCAGTATCATAAGGATTTGTTTGTTTGTTTGTTAGGATTTTTACGTCATGTTTTACACTTTGGTTACATTCATGACAGGAACGGTAGTTACTCATTACACAAGATTCATCAGTTCACAAGGTTATATCAAACACAGTCATGGACAATTTAGTGTCTCCAGTTCACTTCACTTGCATGTCTTTGGATTGTAGGAGGAAACCGGAGCACCTGGAGGAAACCCACGCGGACACGGGGAGAACATGCAAACTCCACACAGAAAGGACCCGGAATGCCCCACCTGGGGATCGAACTCAGGACCTTCTTGCTGTGAGGCGACAGTGCTACCCACTTAGCCACCGTGCCGCCCCAAATCATAAGGAAAGCCTTTTGTTAAACTGTACACTTTTTCCATGGCACACTGGACTTGACCCTTGGCCTTAAATTAAACAACAAACTTATAGTGTTCCCCTTTTTTATCCTGGCTCAAGTCCAACCAACCTTCATGGTTGTTGTAATCTTATGATAGCATCTCATCTGTTTTTTTCAGGACACTCACTTACCTAAATTATAGCTTCATGATGTTTTGTCTACCTATAATAACAATTCCGGGTAATGTAAGAAGTTAAACTGATATTAATATAAAAAAATTCAGCCTATCCCAGCTTATCAATGGGCGCAAGGCACCAGTCCATGGGCGCATCACGGGGAACCAGTCCATCGCAGGGCAGACACACATACACACACATACACACACCCATTCATCTATAAGGCAATTCAGTGTCTCCAATTAACCTGACTGCATGTTTTTGGACTGTGGGAAGAAATCGGAGCTTCCGGAGAAAGCCCACGCAGACATGGGGAGAACATGCAAACTCCGCACAGAAAGGACCCGGACTGCCCCGCCTGGGGATCGAACCCCAGGACCTTCTTGCTGTGAGGTGACAGTGCTACCCATGGAGCCACTGTGCCGCCCAATATGAAAAATTGTACTTAAATAATTCTAGACACTGACTAAAGTAAAAGGCCACAAATAGCAGCTGCTGCAGCTGCAACTACTGTCTGGTCAAGGCACAGACATGAGTGGTAGATATAGCATGAGTTCATGTATGTACCAGGAAGAAAGGGCATGCAAAGGCGTGCTTCCTTATGCACCTAAAAAGGAGAAAATAGAACCCTCATGCAGAATCTTAGTCCAAGGTAGTATAACACTGTGGCTAAATAACCACGAAACAAAAGGGGAGAATGAATTATTCAGATGAACCCCTTACTAATCTCCTTGTGGTTTTACAAGGCAAGTCTCACTCTAGGAAATGGGATGTTGTGGCACGTCTGGGGCATTCAGCTCTCCCAGCGTGTTCCTATCTTAAGGTCCCAAAAAAGAAAAAAACTGGGACAAGTTCCAAGAAACCACAGCATGCTGACCATGCAAAGTCAACCAGAGCAAACATCCCAGTCAGGCATCACAGCTTCAAGAGAAAGAGCTGTGCCAGCTAATGCGCTGACAAAAAGGACAGGAGAAGCTGTGATATAAATAGAAAACCTGCCACCTGGAGCACATCAGATCTCACGAGTCACAGGTGATGGTCATTAAGAGAATGACAAGTCAAACTGTGACTCTGTGCCCCCCACTGCCAGCCAAAATAGTCTGCACAGCAGGTAATGGCTCCTAATGTGGGTGGACTGCAAAATCTCCATTTAGCATCCAACCTGTTACAATGTAGGTGTTCGGTCTCTCTGTAAAAGCGAAATGTTGGGGCTTTCTGTAAGAATCCGCCACTGGCCAGTGTGAAGAAGTGGCTTCATACCAGAGTAAGTGTTTGCTAGCCTGTGGCCTTCTCAGTGTTGTGAAGACTGCTTTGGAGAATTTAATTTATCCAAAATTGAGAGAGAGAGAGCAAACATGGGTGGAAAAGGGTTAAAAAAACTACTTCCATTATAACTTTCAATTACATATTTTTATTTTCTTAGTACAGGGGAAACCCTAAAATAATAATTTTTAATACCTGTTTATATTCTATTCTAAGGGTGCAGGAGATGAATAAACAGTAAGTAACTGTGAAGCACTGCTTTAACTAATCTTGTTTACTTCTGTTATTGCACTTCTGATGTTGTAATTTCAGCCAGCAGCCATAAATGCAAAATGAAATTTCAGGTCATTTTTTTCTAGGAAGACCTGTCACAATTTGATACGCTGATTAAAATGAAATTTGCTGCATTTTTCTCTTTTAATAAAGAGATTGTTTTACAATAAATTATGCAATATGTTGTTTTGGAAATAGAAAACGTAATCCAAAAGGGCCTTCCATAAGCTACTGGTGCAAAGTTTGAAGCATACACCGATCAGCCATAACATTAAAACCACCTCCTTGTTTCTACACTCACTGTCCATTTTATCAGCTCCACTTACAATATAGAAGCACTTTGTAGTCCTACAATTACTGACTGTAGTCCATCTGTTTCTCTACATGCTTTGTTAGCCCCCTTTCATGCTGTTCTTCAATGGTCAGGACCCCCACAGGACCACTACAGAGCAGGTATTATTCAGGTGGTGGATCATTCTCAGCACTGCATTGACACTGACATGGTGGTGTGTTAGTGTGTGTTGTGCTGGTATGAGTGGATCAGACACAGCATGCTGATGGAGTTTTTAAACACCTCACTGTCTCTGCTGGACTAAGAATAGTCCACCAACCAAAAATATCCAGCCAACACCCTCCATGGGCAGCGTCCTGTGATCATTGATGAAGGTCTAGAAGATGACCAACTCAAACAGCAGCAATAGATGAGCGATCGTCTCTGACTTTACATCTACAAGGTGGACCAACTAGGTAGGAATGTCTTGTAGAGTGGACAGTGAGTGGACACGGTATTTAAAAACTCCAGCTGATCCACTCATACCAGCACAACACACACTAACACACCACCACGTCAGTGTCACTGCAGTGCTGAGAATGATCCACCACCTAAATAATACCTGCTCTGTGGTGGTCCTGTGGGGCTCCTGACCATTGAAGAACAGAGTAAAAGGAGGTTAAAAAGGTATGTAGAGTAACAGATGGACTACAGTCAGTAATTGTAGGACTACAAAGTGCTTCTATATGGTAAATGGAGATGATAAAATGGACAGTGAGTGTAGAAACAAGGAGGTTGTTTAAATGTCATGGCTGATCGGTGTATATTTCCTTTATATAGCTGATTTATTATACCTGTTAGCTGATGTGTTGAACTGTTGTGGATGAAACAACGAATTAAAAAAATGGACAGGGTGTCTCAATAGATTTTTCCATATAGTGTGTGTATCTGTGTGTGTACACTGTATGTACTGTACATTGTTCAGCCACCTGTGTGCACCAGACAACACCTCACTATATACAACAGCTTTCAGCCACACAAACACTGACTTTAAAAAGGAGAAAGCACATAAGTGTGGCCCATTTACTTAAAACAGCAGCAGCAGTCTGCACCACAATAATTACTCTAATTAACCAGACAGAGACACGTGGCTAGATGACAGCAGACCCAACAACACACCAGCACATACAACACACAATCACACTAACATCAGGAAACCACAGCCAAACATATCGCACACACTCATTCATTCCCAAACCTTAACCTTACATCTACCAATCAGAAAAGATATGGTACAAAGTTACTCTGACTAAATGATTATGCAAGGACCAAATATGAACTAAAAGCATGTGACACCACAGATTAATGCCATTAATTAGCACTGTTTTTCTTTGCAATTACAGCTTCAAAATGTCCAAAGAAAGAATAAACTTTCTGCAGCACTGTGGTTCAGCTTTGACTTACGATCTTGGCAAATCCCAAAACCACACATCTGGGTCTATAACAATTTAGACTGCACTGTCACAATAAGAAAACAAGCCATTACGTCCAATAAACTGTCTGTAGATCTCAGGCGACACAGTGGGATATTCCGCTAATACACCAGTGTTGGGATTCTGACCATCCCGATTTCATCTCTTCTACCAGCGGGCACAATTGACAGTGCCTGTAGCAGACAAAATTGGCCACTAGTCTGCTGTGTGGGAAATGACCGGACTAATAACTGGGTGGGGTCTTCAATGCTGTGTAAAGACCCTGGTTAGTAGCCCGATGTGCCTGTACAGAAGTGGAGGAATGCGGAGACCTGCCTGGTACTCTCCGTTTGCAAGACTGGCCTCACACGCAAATCTATTGAAGTACGAGTGAATAAGAGGGGGTCGTGGACGCACACGTTGGAGGGAGAGTGTGTCAGGTGAATATGCACCACAGAGCCACCAAAGCTCACCAGTTAATGTACTGGATTATTATCTGTTGCTGGTTTAGGCCAGTCTTGCACACAGAGTCCCAGGCTAAGTTGTCAGAGTTCTGACCCTAAACAAGGCTTTAACCTGCATTCGTTTGCAAATGTGTTCTGTCAGTTGTAAGTCTATAAGTCACTTTGGATAAAAGTGTTTGTTAAATGCTGGAAATGTAAATGTTGTAGTGACATTTCCAAGAACACTTGCAGCTGCAACTGCTGCTAAAGTGGCTTTTACAAAGTATTGAATAAAAGGTCTAAGGCTAAATACTTTTGTAAATAAAGGATTATTACATTTATTTTTAAAAGCTCTATCATTACAGTGTAGATCACTGAGTGAAACTGGCAATTAAATCAATTCCACATTAAATCCACAACAAAATAAAAGTATGCAAAAATTTTAGGGGTCTGAATATTTTCTTTTTTTTTTTTCCTATTTTCTCCCACTTTAAGCGCATCCAATTTCTGTCTGTCAATCATCCTCTCACTAATGCTGGTCCCTGATCCCGATTGGGAAGGACGAGGCTGCTCCACGCCCCCTCAGACACATGCACAGCAATCGAACATCTTATCACCTACACTTGACGAGTGCAGTGCAGTACAGCGCTGTGCACGGAGAGCCACACCCTCTACCGCACTCCTTTCCCATCTCCGTGCAGGCGCCACCAACCAGCCAGCAGAGGTCGTAATCGCACTAGTCTGAGAGAGAGTCCCCATCCGGCTTAATCCCACCCCTATCTGAACAACAGGCCAATCGTTGTGCATGCGGCTGCTTGATAAGATGTATTTGAGATCTCAGCTCTGGTGAACAGCGTGTGTTTTTACCGCTGCGCCACCTAAGCGGCCTGAACACTTTCTAAACCCACTGTGTTGTGGCTTAATGTTTCCTGTTGAAACGTCCAGATTTAGTGTTTTGGCCGATGAGATTGGCGATAATTAATTTCATAGCTTGTTTTACTTTGTAGTTCCTTAGATGTTAAAAATAATGTATGTTTATTATAATTAGTAATAATAATGTGAAAATGTGAAAGATCAAAACAAAAGACAAACCAGGAACACACCACCACTACAGCAACAAGTCTATGTTATTTTGTTACATAACAGCAAGCGAAATGTAGTGAAACTGTAATTCCTGCAGAGTTAATGAGCCGTATTACAGGCAAAGATTAAGAAATGGTTTATTTGCTTTATTATTTCATTTACTTTACAAAACTGTGCAAATAAACAGATCACATTTTATCGCTACTACCATAAAAAGATGACCTTCATTCAACAAAGCAACTGCGACTGAGGCTACTGCTAAATTACATTATGTAGAGTATGTGGCACTGCAGTGGCACTGATCATTTATCCAAGTGTTTCCCGTGTTTGGCTAATGAGAGCGATTCTGCTAAGGAAACTGTAATTGTGATAATAAGGATAATAACGGTCTGCCGTGTGCTCCATAAATCTGGTCTGAAATCGTCTGATCAGCCTCAGCAGAACCTCATTCTCATTTCATCTCCACACTCGCCGTCACTCACATTAACAAGCTATGCATGGCAATATGCTCTCAACAATACCTCATCTTCCTTCAGAAGTGCTCAGTCACTCAATAAAAACCTGTCACTGCCAGGCTGCCATTTTCCTGCTATTACTCAGCTGTGTGTATGCAAATGCTATCGATCTCTGTGCTGCTGAAAAATCAAAAGCCTTGTCAGTTGTGACTGAACGGTCCATTATGCTGGCATTTACTCTGCTGAGTCCACACACTTTAAATTCAGGTGCTTAATATTTAGCAACTTTTGCTGCTTCCAGTGCATTATGTTTGGTGTTATAAGAGTGCGATTCTCTACCAAGGGGTTGGGACTGGGGTAGCCTGAGCTGCAGATGGGGTGATAAAAGATTTTAGGTTCTCATGACGTTTTATAAATAATAGAGAAGTTATATCTAGCCTTCTATAATAACTTGAGCTTTATTTCATTTAGCTTTAACTCATATTACACTCATGACAATATTATTTAGATCAGGGGTATCAAACTCATTTTGACCGAGGGCCACATCTGCATTATGGTGGCCCTCAACGGGCCAACTGTAACGTTTCCTGCTGTGTTTGCAGTCTGCCTTTTAAATCTTGGACAATTTGTTGTTTTTCTTGGAGGCTAAATTCTGTGTTTGGTGTCAAAATGCTAAGTTTATACTGTATATTTATAATGTATATCTACATTTATATTGTACTCCTTTACCACAGACACGGCCTCATAACACAAGAGACATACCGGTTTCTCTTCTTGAAGCACAAACTTGTTTTCACTTTTACATCTTTCATTAAATTTCCTTCTTCTGACAGAAGATGGAGTTAAGAAGTCCTGTTTAAGTTATTTATCATTCATTTTCACAAACTGCTTCAGTCTTGTACAATGGGTTGGTGGGTCTGGCAGCACTTAAACACAAAGCAGAAGGTTCAAATACACCCAGGACAGGGTATCAAACACTCACCCATTCAATTATTCTCACACATAGGGTCAGTTTAGTGTTGCCAGTCCATCGTTTGCATATTTAGGAGGTGAAAGGAAACCGGAACACCTGGTGAAAACTCCACACAGACCCTCCAAGGACCTTGATGTTGTATAGCACCCACTTTACTAACTGTGCCACAGTGCTGCTAGAGTTATTCAGGTGTCCGGCATATTTTATTATTTCAGGTACTTGGCAGGCAGCTATATTTATTATCCATACAGATGTAAATATGGCATCAGTACTGGCAGATACAGGTCAACTGGAGCAAAAACTAAAACTGGAGCAGGACATCCCTGTCTGGGCACACTCGACTGGATATAAATATATCCAGATATATATCCGATATAATCAATGTACATTTTTTCCACAATGTCAAGGAGCACAACTTTATTGCTACTGGGAAGAAGTACAGTTTGGGATTTGATTAATTCATGAGATAATTAACAGATTAAGCAGGTGTGAATAAGCAGTAGAGGATCAACTGTGCTCGACTTCATCCTCTGTTGCGTAACCCTCTTATTTTAAATGACTCCATAAAAAGCCAGTGGTGGATTTCTGAAGCAGAAAATGTTTAAAATGGAGGGACAGCAAAGAAAAATTAATAAAATGCTCTGCTATGAAGACTATACAACATTCCTTTAGATATCTTGAGCTGTTTTGACAGCATATTAAGTGGGTGGTACTAATGATTTGGATCAATTGCTCTGTAGTGAGTCACATTACCATAAAATACACCAATCAGTCATAACATTAAAACCACCGCCTTGTTTCTACACACATTGTCCATTTAATCAGCTTCACTTACCATGTAGAAGCACTTTGTAGTTCTACAATTACTGACTGTAGTCTATCTGTTTCTCTACATGCTTTGTTAGCCCCCTTTCATGCTGTTCTTCAATGGTCAGGACCCCCACAGGACCACCACAGAACAGGTATTATTTGGGTGGTGGATCATTCTCAGCACTGCAGTGACACTGACATGGTGGTGGTGTGTTAGTGTGTGTTGTGCTGGTATGAGTGGAAGTGCTGATGGAGTTTTTAAACACCTGAGTGTCACAGTTGGACTGAGAATAGTCCACCAACCAAAAATATCCAGCCAACAGCGCCCTGTGGGCAGCGTCCTGTGACCACTGATGAAGGTCTAGAAGATGACCAACTCAAACAGCAGCAATAGCTGAGCAATCATCTCTGACTTTACATCCAACTGGACCAACTAGGTAGGAGTGTCTAATAGAGTGGACAGTAAGTGGATACGGTATTTAAAAACTCCAGCAGCACTGCTGTGTCTGATCCACTCATACCAGCACAACACACACTAACACACCACCACCATGTCAGTGTCACTGCAGTGCTGAGAATGATCCACCACCTAAATAATACCTGCTCTGTTGTGGTCCTGTGGGGGTCCTGACCACTGAAGAACAGCATGAAAGGGGGCTAAAAAAGTATGTAGAGAAATAGATGGACTACAGTCAGTAATTGTAGAACTACAAAGTGCTTCTATATGGTAAGTGGAGCTGATAAAATGGACAGTGAGTGTAGAAACAAGGAGGTGGTTTTAATGTTATGGCTGATCGGTGTATATACACAAGGAACTAGAGAAAATTTTTAAATCATTGCAAAATAAATAAGGTGAGAGAGAGACTGAGAAGTGAGGAAACAAGGACAGAAGTGATATAGGAAATAAGACAGACCCAGACAAAGAGAGCAAAGGAAAAATAGCTTTAAATCAGTCACTTCCAATCCCAGCACACATCACACAGTGTAAAAGTGGCAGCAGCAGCCACAAATCTTAAGCAACGACCGTCAATCTCCACAGCACATCAGAGGAACTCTTCATCCAGACAGACACACTACAGGACCACAGAGTCTCCTCAATTCAACGAGGTTGAAAGTTAGATAGGTAAAGTTAGAGGCTCCAGGCCGCTCAGGTGGCGCAGCGGTAAAAAAGACACGCTGCAACCAGAGCTGGATTCTGAGTACCTGGTATCGAATCCAGCTCTGCTTCACCGGTTCGAAGCTGGGTGGCTGTATGAGCAACGATTGCAAACTCCACACAGAAAGAACCCAGAGCGCCCCACCTGGGGATCGAACATAGGACCTTCTTGCTGTGAGGCGACAGTGCTGTCCACTGAGCCACCATGCCGCCTTAATATAAACTTAAGTTGACTCCCAGTAGAACAAGGAGTGGAAGAGGATTCCAGTAGCAACCTGTGCAGCTCTGGTGAATTCCATGCCCAGGAGGGTTAAGGCAGTGCTGGATAATAATGGTGGTCACACAAAATATTGACACTTTGGGCACAATTTGGACACGTTCACTGTGGGGTGTACTCACTTATGTTGCCAGCCATTTAGACATTAATGGCTGTGTGTTGAGTTATTTTCAGAAGACAGTAAATCTACACTGCTATACAAGTTGTACACTGACTACTTTAAGTTATATCCAAGTTTTATTTCTATAGTGTTGTCCCATGAAAAGATATAATAAAATATTTGCAGAAATGTGAGGGGTGTACTCACTTTTGTGATACACTGTAGGCTTTAAATTGCCACATTGATAATATGCCATTATACTGAACCCTTAATGTGTAAATCAGAGTCATCAATTTTCACAGTGAAGTGTATTAGCATAATGAAAATGTATTGCACAATCATTATTGCCTGAAGAATATGCCTAGAAATTAAAGACACACATAACTTCTTTATCTCAGTCCTCATAAATGTCATGTTCTCATTCGATTTTAAAAGCCCCGTCCTATAGAATTTTCTCACCTTGTACTTGGCACTTCCCTGTATCTCCTTGCCTTCCCGTATCCAGTTCACTAAGGGTTTGGGGTTTCCAAAGGCGGTGCAGCTCAGAGTGATGCTGCCCCCCTCTTTAGCCTCCACATACTGAGGTGGTGTGTCTGTAAAGGTGGGAGGAGCTGAAACACAGAAAACACAGAAAAAACATTAAACATTTTCAGTTCTGGATTAAGTCCAGTATCTGTTGCATTTTCTGTAAATCAGATGACATAGTTAACAGCATTGCTCAATTTGATGAGGCTTTAGAAGACTAGCTGTACTGGATGCAGATAAAACCATAGCGTACGTTTACAATTTCGGCATTTAGCAGACGCTTTAATCCAAAGCGTGTTGCAGTTGTGACAGTATACAAGCTAAGCAATAAAGGGTTAAGTGCCTTGCTCAAGGGCCTAACAGTGGCAACCTGGCAGTGGTGGGGCTTGAACCGGCTACCTTCTGATTACTGGTTCAGTACCTTAATCACTAGGCTACAGTAGCCTAGTGTAGAGTGACATTTTACAGCAGTGTTATATGATTTTTTTTATGATCTTGTCATATTTGGTTATTTTTTATATTGAAATGGGAATTTCAGCTTTACTGTACTTTTGATTTCTCTGTCTAATCTGAATCTTCCCGTAATTATCAAATAAAAAAGTCTGGCAATTGTGGTGTAAAGTAAAGCATATACAGTGTATCACAAAAGTGAGTACACCCCTCACATTTCTGCAGATATTTAAGTATATCTTTTCATGGGACAACACTGACAAAATGACACTTTGACACAATGAAAAGTAGTCTGTGTGCAGCTTATATAACAGTGTAAATTTATTCTTCCCTCAAAATAACTCAATATACAGCCATTAATGTCTAAACCACCGGCAACAAAAGTGAGTACACCCCTAAGAGACTACACCCCTAAATGTCCAAATTGAGCACTGCTTGTCATTTTCCCTCCAAAATGTCATGTGACTCGTTAGTGTTACTAGGTCTCGGGTGTGCATAGGGAGCAGATGTGTTCAATTTAGTAGTACAGCTCTCACACTCTCTCATACTGGTCACTGAAAGTTCCAACATGGCACCTCATGGCAAAGAACTCTCTGAGGATCTTAAAAGACGAATTGTTGCGCTACATGAAGATGGCCAAGGCTACAAGAAGATTGCCAACACCCTGAAACTGAGCTGCAGCACAGTGGCCAAGATCATCCAGCGTTTTAAAAGAGCAGGGTCCACTCAGAACAGACCTCGCGTTGGTCGTCCAAAGAAGCTGAGTGCACGTGCTCAGCGTCACATCCAACTGCTGTCTTTGAAAGATAGGCGCAGGAGTGCTGTCAGCATTGCTGCAGAGATTGAAAAGGTGGGGGGTCAGCCTGTCAGTGCTCAGACCATACGCCGCACACTACATCAAATTGGTCTGCATGGCTGTCACCCCAGAAGGAAGCCTCTTCTGAAGTCTCTACACAAGAAAGCCCGCAAACAGTTTGCTGAAGACATGTCAACAAAGGACATGGATTACTGGAACCATGTCCTATGGTCTGATGAGACCAAGATTAATTTGTTTGGTTCAGATGGTCTCAAGCATGTGTGGCGGCAATCAGGTGAGGATTACAAAGATAAGTGTGTCATGCCTACAGTCAAGCATGGTGGTGGGAATGCCATGGTCTGGGGCTGCATGAGTGCAGCAGGTGTTGGGGAGTTACATTTCATTGAGGGACACATGAACTCCAATATGTACTGTGAAATACTGAAGCAGAGCATGATCCCCTCCCTCCGGAAACTGGGTCGCAGGGCAGTGTTCCAGCATGATAATGACCCCAAACACACCTCTAAGACGACCACTGCTTTATTGAAGAGGCTGAGGGTAAAGGTGATGGACTGGCCAAGCATGTCTCCAGACCTAAACCCAATAGAACATCTTTGGGGCATCCTCAAGCGGAAGGTGGAGGAGCGCAAAGTCTCGAATATCCGCCAGCTCCGTGATGTCGTCATGGAGGAGTGGAAAAGCATTCCAGTGGCAACCTGTGAAGCTCTGGTAAACTCCATGCCCAGGAGAGTTAAGGCAGTTCTGGGAAATAATGGTGGCCACACAAAATATTGACACTTCAGGAACTTTCACTAAGGGGTGTACTCACTTTTGTTGCCGGGGGTTTTGACATTAATGGCTGTATATTGAGTTATTTTGAGGGAAGAATAAATTTACACTGTTATATAAGCTGCACACAGACTACTTTTCATTGTGTCAAAGTGTCATTCTGTCAGTGTTGTCCCATGAAAAGATATACTTAAATATCTGCAGAAATGTGAGGGGTGTACTCACTTTTGTGATACACTGTATATATACATATATATATATATATATATATATATACATATATATATATATATATATATATATATATATATATACATATATATATATATATATATATATATATATATATATATATATATATACAGTGTATCACAAAAGTGAGTACACCCCTCACATTTCTGCAGATATTTAAGTATATCTTTTCATGGGACAACACTGACAAAATGACACTTTGACACAATGAAAAGTAGTCTGTGTGCAGCTTATATAACAGTGTAAATTTATTCTTCCCTCAAAATAACTCAATATACAGCCATTAATGTCTAAACCACCGGCAACAAAAGTGAGTACACCCCTTAGTGAAAGTTCCTAAAGTGTCAATATTTTGTGTGGCCACCATTATTTCCCAGAACTGCCTTAACTCTCCTGGGCATGGAGTTTACCAGAGCTTCACAGGTTGCCACTGGAATGCTTTTCCACTCCTCCATGACGACATCACGGAGCTGGCGGATATTCGAGACTTTGCGCTCCTCCACCTTCCGCTTGAGGATGCCCCAAAGATGTTCTATTGGGTTTAGGTCTGGAGACATGCTTGGCCAGTCCATCACCTTTACCCTCAGCCTCTTCAATAAAGCAGTGGTCGTCTTAGAGGTGTGTTTGGGGTCATTATCATGCTGGAACACTGCCCTGCGACCTAGTTTCCGGAGGGAGGGGATCATGCTCTGCTTCAGTATTTCACAGTACATATTGGAGTTCATGTGTCCCTCAATGAAATGTAACTCCCCAACACCTGCTGCACTCATGCAGCCCCAGACCATGGCATTCCCACCTCCATGCTTGACTGTAGGCATGACACACTTATCTTTGTACTCCTCACCTGATTGCCGCCACACATGCTTGAGACCATCTGAACCAAACAAATTAATCTTGGTCTCATCAGACCATAGGACATGGTTCCAGTAATCCATGTCCTTTGTTGACATGTCTTCAGCAAACTGTTTGCGGGCTTTCTTGTGTAGAGACCTCAGAAGAGGCTTCCTTCTGGGGTGACAGCCATGCAGACCAATTTGATGTAGTGTGCGGCGTATGGTCTGAGCACTGACAGGCTGACCCCCCACCTTTTCAATCTCTGCAGCAATGCTGACAGCACTCCTGCGCCTATCTTTCAGAGACACCAGTTGGATGTGACGCTGAGCACGTGCACTCAGCTTCTTTGGACGACCAACGCAAGGTCTGTTCTGAGTGGACCCTGCTCTTTTAAAACGCTGGATGATCTTGGCCACTGTGCTGCAGCTCAGTTTCAGGGTGTTGGCAATCTTCTTGTAGCCTTGGCCATCTTCATGTAGCGCAACAATTCGTCTTTTAAGATCCTCAGGAAGTTCTTTGCCATGAGGTGTCATGTTGGAACTTTCAGTGACCAGTATGAGAGAGTGTGAGAGCTGTACTACACACCTGCTCCCTATGCACACCTGAGACCTAGTAAAACTAACAAATCACATGACATTTTGGAGGGAAAATGACAAGCAGTGCTCAATTTGGACATTGAGGGGTGTAGTCTCTTAGGGGTGTACTCACTTTTGTTGCCGGTGGTTTAGACATTAATGGCTGTATATTGAGTTATTTTGAGGGAAGAATAAATTTACACTGTTATATAAGCTGCACACAGACTACTTTTCATTGTGTCAAAGTGTCATTTTGTCAGTGTTGTCCCATGAAAAGATATACTTAAATATCTGCAGAAATGTGAGGGGTGTACTCACTTTTGTGATACACTGTATATATATATATATATATATAATGCGGATCAGCACTGTGTACGGAGAGACACACCCTGACAGCACTCTTTTCCCATCTCTGTGCAGGCGCCATCAATGCATTAGTTATGAGAGTGTCCCTATCCGGTTTTTTAATATCCCACCCCTATCTGAACAACAGGCCAATCATTGTTCATGTGGCTGCTCAGCCCAGACGGCAGGCAGAGCTGAGACTCGATACAATGTATTCGAGATCCCAGCTCTGGTTCCAGCGTGTGTTTTTACTGCTGTGCCACCTGAGCGGCGCTTAAATGCTTTTCTGCACAGGGATTTAAGTCCGCCATATTATCATAAAAGTACATACCCAAACAAAACCCAACACCTTTGGGATGAATTAGAATGTTGACTCCATAATCAAATTGTGCAAACTCACACAGACAAACTCCAAACTCTAGTGAACAGATTAACCAAAAGAGGTTTTTATAGGGAGGGGCAATTCCAAATTAATGCCCATGGTTTTGAAAATGTATTACGAACAGGCTCCTGGACAGGTGTCCACATACTTTTGGCCATACAGTGCCAGTCCAGATTATATCCTTTACAACTCTGTCTGGTCCATGAGTGGCTCTGTGTGTTTTGTTAAACATTTCTGAATGGATTCTTTCTCCAGGCACTTTAACTGCAGTTGGACAGAGCTCTGTTTCTTCCTACGATCATTTTGGCAGGAGGAGAGCAGTATCAGCTCAAATAGCACAGCAGCCATGCCAGATCTCAGTCACATGATGATCACTGTGCCAAGCTCTGTTAGTGGCCTGACCTGGGCACAGCAGGCACACATCAATGGGTAATTTAACAGCAGAGAAAAAGAAAACAATATTCCAACATAGCAAACTAGGACGTGAAAATACAGGTGCTGCGCTCGGCTGCACATTACTGTCGAGACACTGGATAAAGTCTCTACGTAGACACAGCCGAGTCTGAGGGAGAAAAGGCCAGACTGGGTACTACCTCTGGTTTGGTCAGGGTACCAGTTGGAGCGTGGAGAGCCTGAAATGTTCCTCTATGTATGTACGGTTCTTGTATGTATCTGCTTTGTGAAAAGAATTAGTCAGTGATGTTACACTTCAGCAAAGGCTTGTGCTAGTATGCAGCTCTCCTCGACCAGTGTGACCAGTTGTGCATGAGAAGAAGGTTGCGAGTAAGAGGGACTTGGACAGTTGGAAAAGAGGTGAAGATGCAGACAAAAAGGATTTAAAGATACATGTTTTTAACAACTTAAAGAAAATGTTATAGCTTTATCTATCTTTTGATACTGTAATGAAATCAAAGTTTAGTGACATTTACTAGATGACCAATCAGGCACCTAACACACGCCCCTCTAACACAATGGATTCTTTTCACCCTTATGAGACGGGTTCAGATTCACTTTGTATCGCGTACAAAGAGTCCGCTAGCACACCAATGCCGAAATTCTGAACTCCCGTGTTCGAAACTCGCTGTTGCCTCCTGTCAGCTGGTAGCCATTTAGCAGGCATAATTGCTTATTATTATACTTATTGGCCACCGTATCTGTAGTGTGGGGGCCGGACTATGTGTGGGTAGGTGGGTCTTCATATGCTGTGTAAGGACCCTGATTGACAGAAGAGACGCCTGTACAGAGTTCATGGGCTAGAAGAGGAGGGCTGTACACGTGTCGGAAGAGGCGTGTGCAGCAATTTGCTCTCCTCGGATGCAATCTGGTATCTCTCAGCAGCGGAAGACAAATTAAGTGCACTAAATTGGGAGGAAAAATGGGGAGAACATATACATTGTATACATCTCTACAAGTTTTGCACACCTGGATTTGGACGATTTTTCCTATCCTTTATAGTAGATCCTCTTAAGTATCATTACCTTGAATGGCTAACTTTTATGAACTTGTACCTCCAGGTGTCTCCACAGACATTTGATGCTGTTTCAGAGACTTGCCCCAGCATTCAGAGACTTGCCCCAACACTAAAATCCCTACAAATTGTTTTATATCTTCACCCTCATCTATTCCTCACCATGATTTGATCATGAAGATCCACAGACAGTTTCCTGGACATCATGGCTTATTTTGTCCAGACAATGCAGTGTAAATTGTGAGCCTTACAGACCCAGGTATGAGCCTGTCCAGATTATGTCCAATCAATTCACACAGCATTAACTGAGTTCTAGACACTTCTCAAAATAATAAAAAAAAGCCAGCATGGTACGCCTGACCACAATTTAAGATCTTAAATCTTAAACCCAGCAGCTCTTTAGTTCATGCACAGCTAGACTGGCAGGTTTTACAGGTTTGCTTTGTCTGATCAGACATGATGCCAGGCTCCAGCTGGTTGTGTTTGGTGCCAGTCAAGTTGCACCTGCAGTGTTAGTATAGAGGGCTCTCTGCTGGGGCTTAATATGGTTTTAAAGTAAAAGTACTCTGTTATCGGATTTTGTAAGATTTCTACAGCATTTTTCTCTTGATTTTATCCACGATTTGCCTCACACACACTGACATTTGATGTTGACATTTTTGAAATCTTAAGACTGCAATAACAAAATAAACATGTCTTATACAAGTGTATTCATACAATTGCCTTTTGCTTCACATGAGAGTTTAAGATAAATGTTTTTGAATAGCATTTTGCATTATTTGCATTTACAATTATGGCACTGTGGCACACAATACATGCAATTGAGGTTTACCGGCCTTACTCAAGGGCATAACAATGGGAACCTAGCTATAGTGGGAACTGAACCAAAGACTTTTTAATTACTAGTAATAAGTACATTAACTGGGTGGCATTGTGGCTCGGAGGGTACTACTGTCACCTTACAGCAAGAAGGTCCAGGTCCTTTATGTGTGGTTGCATTGATTTTAAGGTATTACTGCTGGTTTTTAAGGCCTTAAATGGGATGGCACCATCACACCTTGCAGAATTGTTTGCAGAAGTTTGGATTCCTCTGAAAGCCCCAAGATCTGGTAACCTAATGCATTTGGAAACATCGAGGTCTAAGCTCAAGAGCAGAGGTGATCGAGCCTTTGCAGTAACTGCTCCGAAATTATGCATAACTTGCCTTCCCAGATTAGGACTGCACAATCACTTGGTGTTTTTAAGTTAAGGCTGAAGACACATCTTAATACTTTGGCGTTTAATGCTGGTTGAGGGGTGTAGCGACTGTTATTATTAGTTTTAATATGTATCATGTTTTAGGAATGTAATGTATTATGTTTTTCATGGTATTGTGGGATTTAATTGTATCCTTGACAGTTTTTTATGCTACATAGTATACTGTGCCTGTAAAGCACTTTGGTCAACCACGGCTGTGTTTTAGGGTGCTATATGAATAAACTTTGCATTGCCTTGCCCTGCCTTGCCTTGGTGTTTGCATGTTTCCTCCCACAGTCCAAGACATGCAGTTAGGTTGTTCAGAGATACTAAAAAAATGCTGATAGCAATGTCGATAGCATTGCCTGAGATTCTAACTCAAGAGCTGGAACAATCCATGGTCATATCATCACAACTACTGATGGAATTAGCTCAGCTACAGAACCGTTACTTTCACTTTTTTTTGGTTAGCTCGTTTTCTATGAGGGTGAAGTTGATAAAACTGTTTATTAAAGATAACAAAATTCATCAAATCGCATTAAATCTACAAAGGAAAGATTTCACCGCTACCAGTTTAGGCATTCTGCACAGCAGAGTAAACCAGACTGTGTATGTCAGCTCAGAATAGAACAGCAGGGAATTCAGAACAGGACCGAGATAAACTGATACCCAGAACTAATTACACTCACAATGTAAAAAACAAACCCATTCACTGTCAAGCCAGTCATAATGAGAAAATCCTCTTTGCTGATGACTGATCATCCACACGCAGTGGTTTCTCATCTCCGCATTCAAGTGTGTATAGACTCATCATACTGTTATTGAAACAATCCAGTGATTAATGCAGAGACTTTCATTATACACCCATTATGGTAAAAAGCATATAACAGCATTCACTCTTATTAAGGCTTTTTTTTTTTTTTTTTTTTTTTACAAGATTAGTGTAGTGTACTCACGAATTGTCTCTAATCTGACCACATTTTTCAGTAACAAGTAATCTAACGCGTTACTATTTCCAATCCAGTAATCAGATTAAAGTTACGTATCCAAGTTACTGTGCGTTACTATTTTTGCGTCTCGGAGAGTGACGTCTGGCCTATGCGACAATTAAATAATTGGAGATTGGAGGAAGTATGCACTACTTGGCCGGTAAAGAAGTACATACTTTCAGTACAGAAGTATGCAGTATGCACACAACACCGCTACGTACTACACGTGGGGACGTGATGACTCATTACAAACCCCATTCGCCAAAATTTGGATATTTATCGTCTTTTTGTTATTTATTTGTCTCTAAAAATTTTATTTTATTTATCTTACTTACACTGGTGAACAGAGGACTTAGGTTTCCTCTATCTTTCTTGTTTCTTATTCCGCTTCAATCGCCTATGCAGCTCCAGTTGCATTACGGCAGCTGCTGAATGTAACTAATAAAGTAACTTGTAATCTAACTTAGTTACTTTCAAAATCAAGTAATCAATAAAGTAACTAAGTTACTTTTTAAAGGTAACTATGCCATCACTCAGTGTACTTATTCTGTCAAAAGAGTCCTTGTGCTTTACAATAACGCTCCAATTTCTCCCAAAAATGTAAAATAGGGTTGAGGCCTTATGTTAACCATGTCCAGAGGCAGTGTCGACTGCTCTGGCTCTGAGGCATCTAGGATGGACCATCACACAGTGGAAATGTGTATTGCGGTCAGACAAATCAGCATTCCAGGTCTTCTTTGGAAAAAAAAATGGATGCCATGTGCTCCGGACCAAAGACGAAAAGGACCATCCAGACTCTTATCAGCAACAAGTCCAAAAGCCAGGGTTGGTCATGGTATGGGGCTGTGTCAGTGCCCTTGGTAAAGGTCATTTACACTTCTGTGATGGCAGCATTAATGCAGAAAAGTACATTGAGATCTTAGAGCAACGTGTGCTGCCTTCAAGACGTCGTCTTTTCCAGGGACATTCATGCATGTTTCAACAAGACAATGCAAAACCGACTGCTGCACACATTACAAGGGCATGGCTGCGGAAGAAGAGGGTACGGGTACTGGACTGGCCTGCCTGCAGTCCTGACCTGTCCCTAATAGAGAACGTGTGGAGAATTTTAAAACGGAAAATGCAACAACGACGACCCCGTACTGTTGCACATCTTAAGACGTGTATGCAGGAAGAATGGGACAAAATAAAAGCTGCAACACTAAATCACTTGGTCTCCTCGGTGCCAAAACGTCTTTTAAGTGTGGTGAAAAGGAACGGCAACATTACAAAGTGGTAAATGCTGTCCCAACTTTTTTTGGAATGTGTTGCAGGCCTGAAATGCAGGAATGAATGTTTAATAACAAATGAAGGCCGCTCAGGTGGCGCAGCGGTAAAAAGTACGCAAGCACACCAGAGTTGGGGTTTCGAATACATCGTATCGAATCTCGGCTCTGCCTTCCGACTGGGCTGGGCGGTTGCATGAACAATGATTGGCTGTTATTCATAGGGTTAGGGGTAAAAAGTCGGATCATAGGTCCTCATAACTGGTGCAACTGCTGCCCCTGCTGGCTGTCTTATGGCGCCTGTACAGGGCTGAGGAATAATGCTGATGGGGGTGTGGCCCTCTGTACACAGTGCCCGTCGGTGTATGAACTCGACTCGTGCAGGTGAAAAATGCAGCCTGTACTGACTGTGACCCCAAAAAATCTGGCAGAAACCCCAAAGAATCTGGCAGAAACACTTCTGACTGTGGGTCCTTGAGCAAAATTCTTATCAATGTTACAACAAAAATCCAATCTCGCCCCTCACATTAACATCTGCTGAATATGGATGCATTTATAATTAGATCACATACTAATTTCATGCAAATTAGCTACCTAACTAGGTGGAGTGTCGAAAGCTAGCCAGCCATCACCATCTCAGGTAAAACAAACTGAAGCCACGGTTATGGTTTTATTACTGTGTACCCATAAGGTACCCAGCGTAGCCTGGTCAGAGTGTCACATGTACACGTGTTCAGCTCCAGTGTCCTGTTGTTGTCAGCAACAGTGTGATCTTCACAGCCTAGATTGCCATCTGATGAGTGAGAGCAGCATACGGTCCATCTGACTCTGTTGAATACTCAACACCCACACAAAGCTGTGAAACCATCAGCACCATGGAGCTCAACAAGTCAACAGAACTGAACAGATCTGCACTATATGGCCACAAGTATGTAGACACCTTTTCTAATTATTATTCATAAGTATAAAAACATTACAGTTATGTGCTGTGTAGTTTGAGAGGTTACTACACATCACGTAATTTTTTTTAATTTTTCTCCCTTTGTCATTTTCAAGTCCCAACTGTGAATCCACTGCTGCTTGCACTTTCCAATCTGAGTGGATTACCACCCCCTCTAACACGTGTCCAACCTGAGGCCACTTCATTTCACCAGTATTGGGTTCCCACACTAGCAGATAAATCATATTCAATGAAGGTATATATATATTATATTTTCTTTATGCATTTTCTCCCCTTTTTCTCCCTTTCAGAGCGTCCAATTGCCCGATTGCGTCATGCTTCCTCCCCACTCCAACACGTGGGCAGCAGCCGTATGCATCTTATCACCTACACTTTGACGAGTGCAGTGCAGCTCAGCGTTGTGTACGGAGAGACACACCCTGAGAGCACTTTTTTCTCATCTCTGTGCAGGCGCCATCAATCAGCCAGCAGAGGTCATAATTTGCACCAGTCATGAGAGAGAGAGACCCCATCCGGCTTAGTCCCGCCCATATCTGAACAACAGGTAAATCGTTGTTCATGTGGCCGCTCAGCCTTAGCTGGCAGGCAGAGCTGAGATTCGATACGATGTACTCGAGATCCCAGCTCTGGTTCCAGTGTGTGTTTTTACCGCTGCTCCACCTAAGTGGCCCAATGAAGGTTTATTTTTAAAGGAAAATACAAATGGGTTCTTTATTTTTTTAATGTGCCCTAGTAGAAATTAGTGAGGCCGCTGTTCTGTGTTTAGCCAATCAGGTATGAGCTTTACTAAGGGAAAAGTCTGATTTATTAAAAACCAAACCTAAAAAACCTAACAGACACAAAAAAACATTTAATATTTATTTTTAAGTTAGATTTATCAGCTTAGAATTCCATATTAATAGCAAGTAATTAAATAGTTTGTCACAGTCATGTCACCACGGTTGGTAAAAGCAGTGTTGGGACAGATGGAACTGATATTAGCAATTTCCACTGCAGGAGGTGCAGACTGGCACTCATCACTGATAAACTGGCCTTTCAACACCAACAGCTTGTCTGTGTTGCAGATTAAAGACCAAACTCAATTCATAGACTCACTCATCCACACACACACAAAAACACACACACACACACACACAGCTGCAAAGCTGTTGTATCATACTCTCTCAGTATGTAGCAGAACAAGCTGATAAGGTAAAATCAATGGTTTTCAATTTGGCCCTAAGCTTCTTACTACCAAAACACCTCGCTCCAGTGGGTAGAATATGAGTTAGCCATCCAGATTTAGAAACAGGAACCCACACCTTCAATAGACATTTAAAATAAGCAAAAACCTGCTCATGTAACTACACATCGTAAATTTCTATTAGATCTACCAACAAATCTACCAGCAGATAATATTCATCACTTAGTATGGAAGAGCCTAGAGAGGGAAGCCCTGGTAAGGATTTACCTCCTTGCCACTGTGACAGCAAATCCTACTGTTTGGTAAAGGTGCCAGAACTAGCGGTGGAGAAATAGAAAGAAAGTCATCCATATGTGCTGAGACTCTCTAAAATAATACACCGCTGACCACTGCAAAGATTTAACCAGTGGCTACACATGGGTTGTTTGTGTGTTATAAGTTTATTCTAATATGTTTTGACTAAACGTATTAGTTAATGCAATTATAATGATTAATTAATTTAAAATTAATCAATTAAAAAAAAAGGTAGATGTAAATAATGTAACTGGTGACATAGGCAAGCATACTGAGAATGCAATGCCTTGAACTTGTGGGAGGAAACCGGAGCACCTGGAGGAACCCACACAGGGAGAACATGCAAACTTCACACAGAAAGAACCCTGGGCACGTGAACAGGGAATTAAGCCCAGGCCCTTCTTGTTTTGACGCAACAGTGACACCACTGTGCCACAGTGCTGCCCCTTTTTATTCAATAAAGCATAAAGACTTGATATGAAATGAAATTCAGTGATGTTTATATTTTGGGGTGTCATAATCTTGCCGGTTATCAGTTAACTGTCAACAAATAATGGTTGGTTAATGGTTAAAAGAAATTGGCAATTCTGAACTCCCCAAATTCAAATCTCAGCTCTGCTACCAGTCAAGTGGGCACCCCCTAGCGAGCACAATTGACAGTGCCTGCAGCAGACAAAAATTGGCCAGTAAGTCTGCTAGGTTAAATTTGCATCCCTACTTGGAACATTACTTAACATAGCACTGAAGCGTCCCAAAGAAAAAGCAGCAAATGCTTATTTAACACAGTGTTAAATCAAATGAATCAGGCAATAGTAAAAGTAGACAATAGTTGCAGCACTATGACCTTCAGACACAAATCCCAAAACAGTTTTTTTCACCCTAATCCAAGCCTGTCAGCATAACAGATCCGACAAGCATGTTAACAGATCTGCTAAAAAGTCTATGTTAGTAAAATAGTACTTAGTGGAAGGCTGGGACTCACCGTTCACTGTGAGATGCACCCAGCTGCCATTGTGGAAGGCGTCGTACTGCTGTTCCAACATCAGCACCTTGCACTCGTACCAGCCCTGATCCTCCGACCGTACCCTCTCAATCCGCAGAGATGATTTTCCATGCAGAGTGGCTCGTCCTGAGGAGGACACAGAGACGTCTCTGTACTGCAATGTATTCATAATTACTAACATGCTAAACACCTTAAACACAGTAATACAGGCAATTCTATTGTAATTGTTGTTTGCGAACTTGATTTTGAACCGGTTCCACGTGTTTCCACAAAAAAAAAGAGGTTCCAGACAGAGAACTAATGTTCTAATCTGGCACCATAGAATACTTGGTTTTTCAGCGCGAACCGTGGCGTCATGGCTTGTCAAAGTGTAGAGATTTGGGTGCTTTAAGCTGTAAAAACGCTGTGCTGGTGTCTCGTATGGAACTTAATGATGCACTTCCAACTTTTAAAGTTCACCTGATTAAATTTTGATCCAGTTTGCCGCTGATATTTTCAAAGCGCCTCAAAAGAGATTAACTGTGTGATATGACGTGGTAAAAGCTACCCGGACAGAGCGAACAATGCTTAACGTGAAAAAGCGTAGCGTGGCTTGTTGTACTAAAACAACGACTGATTAATTTCGGCAATACAGAGCGCTTATAACCAGTAATAACGTAGATAAATGTAGTTTCTGTGTAGTACTTTTAGTACATTTAGCCACGTTACGCTCAGAACCCCGGGCTACATAAACACCACATGTGAAGTAAATACAGCTAAACACAGGTACATGTATTGTATTTTAAAGTGGATTTGATGGTTATTTCACACAAATGGATGTTTGTCTTGTGGAACTTTAGTGATGTTTTATCGCTCAAGTCGAGCGCTGAGCAAATCGGCTATTTGTGCCGAGGGTCGTGGTGAGAGCGAAGCGCAAAATGCTTGACACATAATGCACTAAAGAAAACAACAATGATAACAAACACGTCTACGTCTTCTTATCACCAATAGTTGAGTGATGCTTTTTGTATAAAAACGAACATCTGTAACAACAGCACAAATGCTTTCACGTAATCTACACACTCCGCCATCATGTTACTACTACTTTCATTGTGTAACGCCCACCATTGATGACGCCCACCATTGATGACGCAGGCTTGGTTCCCAAAACTGGTGGAATCGCGGGTCGGTTCTCTAAAAAACACCAAGGTTCAAAGAAACCTGAACAGAACCAGTTCAAGAACCATGGTTCTTTTGGTGGAAAAGCGCTAAGAGTGACACGCTCACTGACTTCATACTGCTGGGATCAAAGTTCTAGAGAGTTTGGAGTGAGCTCGTCTTAAATTTTCCAATAGAATGACAGCAGAGTATGACACAAAAATAATGCATGAAACTCTGTGACTTCATTCTACAAAATCCCATTTTAAACACATGAATATTCAAATTATCAATTTAATTACATTCTTACTCTATTAGCGGCTTAATCACACATATTCTAACAGATGGGAAAACATCCTTCTTACTTGCTGTTTCTATTTAAACAAATAGACATTCCATATTGTCCTTTTTACCAGCCACAAACATAAATTCCTCCTTAATAGTTTAATTTAATCACTAAATGTGATCTTTTGTAAACTAGCTCAAAGAAGAATAAGACAGGGCCGTTTTTCTATTGGATTTCTTGACACAAATGGCAAGCTAATCTTTACTCATGCACACTGTTAATCCTTTTCTAGTTCTTATTTATGGTCAGATTCTGATCACATGACACTATTAGCTAATACATTATTCCTTAAAATAAAACATGTACAAACCTAAAGCTAATACACACTTCTGTACCACTTCAATTCCACTGTCCTTGTTATGCTGAGAACGGTCAACTACCAAAATTAAGTGTCAAACTATGTAAAGGCAGGCTTAGTTGCAATAAGAAACTGTTTATTCATTTTCATTCATTTTCAGCAGACGCCTTTATCCAAAGCAACTTACATTACAGTTACAGTATACATTCTGAGCAATTGAGGGTTAAGGGCCTTGCTCAGGGGCCCAACAGCAGCAACCTGGCAGTGGTGGGGCTTGAACCAGCGACCCTCTGATCACTGGTCCAGTACCTTAACCACTAGGCTATAGCTGGTTTATTTATGAAAATGCCCTTACATGGTTAGTGCCACTGTAAAAATTCAAGTTTCAGTGAGTCTACTAGCACCTTAGTGTATAGTAGTACAGTAGCTGAGCTGTATGAACACAAGCCGTCACTGTCTGGTGTCCTACAGATATTGAACACTGACCTGGAGATGAAATACAAATCTAACATCAGTAATAAAAAATAAAAACAGACAGGAACAACAAGAACACATGCTGTTGGCTAAAAGTCCCAGGTGGGGATATAAAGGTTCTATAAAGGTCAGAACAGTGCTCTCGCATCAAGCTGCTCTCTCCCTCAGTCCATGTTTCTGTAAATCCACAAATCCTTCATTCAGAAGAATCTCAACAGTGT
The DNA here is from genome assembly GCF_030014385.1 of Trichomycterus rosablanca. Taxonomy (NCBI): domain Eukaryota; kingdom Metazoa; phylum Chordata; class Actinopteri; order Siluriformes; family Trichomycteridae; genus Trichomycterus; species Trichomycterus rosablanca. The sequence goes on along the minus strand of NC_086003.1, from coordinate 25,199,004 downwards.
GTATAGACACATCTACACATCGCTTCCACGTGTGGGTGTCGAAGATTTCATTCCAAAGCATAGACATTAATAGAAGTATGGTGCCTCTGTGCTGCTAGATCAGCCTTTACACTTCTGAGAATGTGTTTCACTAGATTCTGAACCATGACTGCAGGAATCCTCTTCTATTTAGCCACAAGAGCATTTTGAAATTGGATACAGATGTAGATGGTAAGGCCGGGTTTACTATCAGATGTTGGGGTCAAGGACAGGGCTCTGTGCAGGCCAGTCACGTCCTTTCTAACTCAGCAAACAGTTTCTTTCTAGTCTTTCTAGTTCAGTTCACAATAAAGCTGTCAGCCTTGAACAGGAACACTCACTCACTCACTCACTCACTCATTCACTGTCTTAACCGCTTATCCAATCAGGGTTGCAGGGGCTTGCTGGAGCCTATTCCAGCTTTTCAATGGGCACAAGGCACACAGTAACACCCTGGATGGGGCGCCAGTCCATTGCAGGGCAGGCACACACACACATACCCATTTACCTATAGGTCTATTCAGTGTCTCCAATTAACCTGACTGCATGTTTTTGGACTGTGGACCGGAGCTCCCGGAGGAAACCCACGCAAACACATGGAGAACATGCAAACTCCACATGGAAAGGACCCAGATCGCCCCACCTTGGGAGGAAAGCCAGGACCATCTTGCTGTGAGGCGACAGTGCTACCCACTGGGCCACCGTGTTGCCCTGAACAGGAACAGCATTTCCCAAAACCAACACTTCACTGTATGATGTATCATTATACATCACCTATTCACTGGAACTAAAGGAACCCAAAGTGTCTAAAATAGCCCTGGATTAATATCCCTTCCACACAGAATTATCCATCAGACTTCCAAATTGTAAAGCATGATTTATCACTCTAGAAATAGTTTTTTTACTGCTCCAGAGTCTAACTGCAGAATTCTTTACATCACTCCAGACAAAGCTTAAATTGCACACAGTGTTCCTAGGGTTGAATAAGGCTGCCTCAAAGTTTCAAATACACTGTTCTAGTGATTCTAAAAGAAAGCCTGGAACTTTGTAGTTAGTGCTCTACCTAAGGACAGACATCTATTACTAAGCTGTCGTTGCTCCCATCTGTTTTCCTGTTATTAAAATGCCACCTTATAATTAAAAATTACTGACCTGCCAACATTTGTCTATAAAGACATATGTTTAGATGTTTTGGCTTGGTACCCACTACCTACAGAAAGTGCCCAGTGTCCATAAACATTTAGTTCAGTAGTGTATCTTACTACATGATTGCTCTTTTAAAGACTTTTTAGAGTATTATGACTACTGTCACTTTCTTGTTAAAGAAATTCTACAAAGGCATCACTCACAGATGTTCTATCGCTAAAAAGCCATCAGTAATAAAATATACAAATCTTTCGAGTGATGTTCAGACTTCCACGTTCATGTGAATAACTCAGAGGCAGATCAAAAAGTGTTTTCTTATATATATTCAGTAAACCTTTAATGCTAGCTCAACTCATTCAGTGTAGAGATGAAAGAGCAAGCCTGTATAAAGCAGCACTTTAAATAACTAGAGTGGCAGGATGGAAAAAAGATGAAATTATATGGACTGCTTTATTCAGCATATAACACATATGTCATAACATATAAGTCCTGTTGTCTAGAGTTTATTACTTTCAAACATGGTAGATCACCCTCAAGATATTCAAATTGTTTTTAAAACCCATGTCAAAAGCATTCCAAAAGGCGCTCAGGTGGTGCAGCGATAAAACAGGCTAGCACACCAGAGCTGACAACTCGGCGGTTCTAATCTCAGCTCTGCTACCCGGCCGTGAAGCTGGGCGCCTTCACAATAACGATTGGCTTGTTGTTCCAGGAAAGGGTGGCAGAGGGGATTCCTCGTGACTGATGCCATTACGACATCTACTGGCTGATTGAGTCAGCCCAGAGTCGTGGAATAATGTGGACAGGGTGTGTCTTTACGCACGCAAAGCTGATTCACACGTGAACTTGCCTCATGCAGGTGAAAACACGTGGTCGGTGACTGCACATGTGTCGGGGGGGCGTGTGTTAGTCATGGCTCTCCTCAGTTGGAATGGAGGTCAACATCAGTAGACAGGAAAGCATAATGCAATCGGGTAATTGGATTCGACTAGATTAGGAAAAAAATTTGGGGGAAATGCAAAAAAAAAGTGTTCCGAAAAAGTTTTTATCATTTAAATATCCATTTTTAGGAGCCTGAGTTTTGTAGTATAGGAATCCAAAAATGACCAGTGATATAATAAGTAGAAGGTAAAAGTAATTTTAGACTTCACCAAATTTTAAATAAAGTAAAATAATATGAAATCTAAGAAAACTCAAAGCTCATTCCTAGTCGAGCTGCTGAGGTACACGAGACCTTCAGAGTCCTGAGCATTTCTCAATGCTGAGGTTCAGAGACCTTCAGAGTCCTGAGCATTTCTCAATGCTGAGGTTCAGAGACCTTCAGAGTCCTGCTTAAAACTCATCCAAGATTTCAGGCCAGAGAAAAAAAAAAAAAAACTAATTACAATGCAGTGTAAGTAGAAACCATTAAAACTGCATATCCTGCCTGCCTCTAGCCACGGCTGCTGAACTATAATTAATTTTTTATTTTGACATGCACCTAAATGAAGCCCTCGTCATCTACACTCTTTATCAACGGTGTAACAGCAAATCTAAATTCCAGCCCTTTTGATCCACCTACTTTAATCATCTACTCCCCTAAAGGTGCCGCTCTGATCTGGTGAACCCCCCTCACCCCCCTCCCTGCTGATCTGCCTGCTACAGCTGTAGTTCATCATCATAAAGTCTCATCATATAGTCTGTAAGCTTAAATTAGATCAAATCTGATTCATAATCAGGTTTATTCTGGCATTGTTTTTTCTATTTTATTTATGCATTTTCTCCAATTTTCTCCCAATTTAATGTAGTCAATTTGTCTTACGCTGCTGGTGGATCCCTGATTGCACTCGAGGTGGGTATATTGCTGCTCACGCCTCCTCCGACCCGCACGCAGCCATTAGCGGAACCCTTTTTCACCCATGCACTCTGCACAGGCGCCTCTCTATTTGCTAATCAGGGTCCTTACACAGCATTTGAAGACCCCACCCACATAGTCCGGTCATCTTGCCCTAGCAGAAACATGTCTGCTGCAGGCACTGCCAATTATGCCTGCTAGATGGCGCCCAGCCAACCGGTGTCAACGCCGAGTTTCGAACCGAGGAGTTCAGGATCTGGACGCTGGTGTGCTAGCGGAATATACTGCTGCGCCACCTGGGCGCTCACAGCTTATTTCTTAAACAAAACACAAATTGTCTTTGCTTACCTTAGATTTGTTTATTAAAGAAGAGTCATAAGTACAGTCATAACTACTGTGTGACTTCACTATAACATTTCCCTGTAGAACCATTGCTACTACCAATTCTATAATATACATGTATAAAGCTTTAAAGCAAATATGTGATTGAACAATCATATCTTTAATTGTCATTTAAAACTAATCTCTCATTAAATTATAATTGCTCAGCCTTCTGAGAATTTATAGCTGGCCCACCGTTCTTTTTAGCCAAAGCAGAGGGAGACAAAGAGGCTTCTTTATTTTAACCCAAGAAAGAATGGAAAAAACATTTCTACCCACCTGTGAAAATAATAAACATGCATAAGCATCAAAAAGCATGTGACCTTACCAGCGTACTCAGGGTCCACATGTGGAGGGTAAAAGCGGAAGTTGATAAAGAAGGGGATGGGCACTCCGTGCTTGAACCACTCCACCACGTAGGGCTGGCCGTTGAGCGGGTGGGACACGTCACATCCCAGAACCACGGTGTCCCCAGCACGGGCTGTCTCAAACTGGGGCTCCTCTCTGACTCCGTGGGCACCTGCAGCAACACATGCAATGGTATGCATTAACTTCATGTGATAAGAAAGTGAATCCGCTGCCACTTGCACAACCCGATCTGATCAAGGATCCCCAATCAGGATCACCACACACCCACTCTGACAAGTGTCTAATTGGCTGCTGCTTCTTTTCACCTGCCAGTGTTGGGTTCACACACAAAGCCGTATTGCTTCCAGCTATGAGAATTACATCTCAGTACCTAACAGTAGTCAGGGTACCGTTGGCACATAATGTGCTTCTATATGGTAAGTGGAGCTGATAAAATGGACAATGTGTGTAGAAACAAGGAGGTGGTTTTAATGTTATGGCTGATCGGTGTATGTGATTCAGTGAAACAGACAGCACAAGATACTACTCCCTTCCTCCTGAGATCACCCTGACTGGAGGTTCCAGCCAAATCAAGCACTGATTCATATAGCATAACATACTACAGCTATGGCACAGGAAGATCAGCATGGCACAGCATAAACCATAACCAGAGAACAGGTCTGTGATTGCTGAAACCGAGCACATGAGCTATAGTGGTCATAAATACTGCTATATTCAGGCCTTTGCATATTGATGCCCGTCACATATCAAAGCTGTTTGGTTAGATGATGCGCCTCATGCTTGTGATTAGATTCTCAATTGCTGAATCTGCCACTCTCAGTGCCCATCTCTCTCTCTCACTCTATCTCTCCCACTCATTCCAAGCCCGGTAATGATGTGGTGATGTGAGACGGAGCGTTGCCAGAGCGTCCGCGAGCATATCTTCCCTGCATCCAGCGCCTAGTGCTGCACCGCCTGCTGATTGGCTAGTGATGACATCACCAGTAAGCAAAACAATCCATGGAAGGTATGACTTCACTGTACACACAGCTGGGAGCAACGAGCAGTTAACGAGTTCCTCTCTGCTCCTCCAGGACCACTGCCATTTACAATCAAGGAGTCAAACCATTCAATCAGATAGAGAGGAGGAGAAAATAAAATAGAATATAAGACATGCTTAAATACACCATATGTCCAAATATATCGAACGCCTTTATTTGTCAAATATACATATGCACACATACAGTACAACGAAATTCTTTCTTCGCATATCCCAGCATGTTTGGAAGCTGGGGTCAGGGTGAAGGGTCAGCCATTGTACAGCGCCTTTGGTGCAGAAACGCTTAAGGGCCATGCTCAAGGGCCCAACAATGGCTGCATGGCAGAGCTGGAATTCAAACTCTCAACCTTTCTGTTGAAAGCCCAAAGCCCTAGCCACTAGGCTACAACTGACCCTTATGTGAACATCACTTTTCAGAGAAGGGTTTTCACAAGAGCATGTCTGCAGAAATTTGTGTTTGACGGGATGAATGTGAACGAACTCCAATAGTCTGCAAAGAGGTCTGACCTCAAGCTTTGGAGTTCTGACCTTATAAATGTTCTTTTCACTAAAAGGGCACACATTTTCACACTCTAAAATATTGTAAAAGCCTTTTTTTGTGAGAATCCACCTCTGGCAGGTGAAAAGAAGCGGTGACTGCTCTCCTCTGCCACTGTAGGTTGGTGCAACAAAGGAGCAATCGCAATTAGGAAATGGAAACCACTACACTGAGATAAAGGGGAAGGGAACTGCCCCAAAAAATGTAAAGAAATCAAAGTAATACATGATTCGTACTCCTAACGACCACTAGTCTAATCATGTCTAACCATTTCAATTAAAACATTTAAATGACTTAACTTTCCCCTTCATTCTTTATATTATAGCCATCTTTCATCACACCATCCACCATATTTAGACCTTGAAAATATTTGTAAAGCGTAAAATTGACTTTAGTTCAGTGCACTGAAATGTGTTTACATAAAGCTGGTGTTGAAGACTGATGTAATAGGAAAACCACACATCAATGCACAGTAACATCAGCACCAGTAAGAGTTAATGAGATGAAGAAAACCAAAAGGCCAGCCGCTGATTTCCATTTACACAGCAGGCATGTGGAGTCATATTATTGATGCTATTGATGAACATCTACTCTGATGACCTTCCTCATGAAACACACACCTTCAAATGGTTTGCCTGAGATGGGAAAACACTGTCTCCCCTTACTGCTATAAATAACCATAAATTAGTTCTCAGTAATAACCACAGAGCAAGATGTTAAGGGTTGACGGACCTGTAATTGCAAAGGAGGATTTTGTAATTGCAAAGGTTTCCATCTCTAGGTCAGGTTGTGAAGATGCAATTCCTATTTAATGCACATTTATAAACAACGTTTCTTCAACTGTCTACTGGCTTTATTCACTATTTCTATGTACAGAATAGAACTGCTGCATCACTGTTTCACACTGGTTTCTGAGCCTACCAGGAAGCAAAGAACCCAAGTCATTCACTCAAACCCTGTGGCATCTAGAGCAGCCAGTCTACCTACTACTAAGTTCTGCTATGGTGGGAACCACAATAATCTCCAACAGTAATGTAAATGCTCAGAGATAACGTAGGTGGTCTGTGCGGCACAAAATCTCCAACTGCAAATCCACAAAAACAGCTTTAAATTTCCCTGTCTTAAGACAGCTTTGATGTCCAAACCCACTCTCTTTAGCCTTAGCAAATAAATGAGTCCTCTGTAAAGCCTCCTACTTTCCCATGAATGTAGGTTTTAGAGGCAGATGGTTGATGAAGGATCAGGACTAAACACTTGTACATGCAGTACCGCTCCCTATGAACTTGGCTGAGAGCTCATCCGGAGAGCTGCTGGACTTTAGTAATCCCCAAAAATAATGACACATCCTTCTGCTTCCGTTTCCAAAAAAACTAGATCGTAATCGGATCTGCACAAGTCTGCACAAGCATCGTCTCTTTGTCCCTTATCTTTCCGCCGAACTTAAAATGTATATAGTGATTGTTACCACAGCACAAAAGTCAAGTTATGCACTCTAACTAGAGACTGTTACACTTTTAAACAACCTCCACATCATCGTTGATATTTAAATAAGAGCTAAAGGGTGTCGAAAATCCAAATATTTAAAAAACACAATGGGTGTGTTCGAAAACCTAGTGAGCTGCCTTGCTGTTTTACTGTCTACATAGGCAGCTGCCTCAGTAGAGAGGATTCTAATAAGTCATCGACTCATAAGGCAAGTTATTCGAACACACTACTTAGACATTTTGAAATTTTAAGATGCCTACTAGTGAGGATATTAAGGCATCTAGGATTTCAAACAGCGTCCTTCTCGGGAGCGCGCATAGGATGACATAGAATGCGTCTATGTAGAGAGCACACTAGGTTTTTGAAAACACCCTATATCCAAAGCGACTTACAATTGAGACTGTATACATTGCGAGCAATTGAGGGTTAAGGGTCTTGTTCAAGGGCCCACCAGTGGCAACCTGGCATATGCGGACTTGAAGCTACCAGTGCTCTTTATCGGAATTCAATATTCTCAGGATGGCAATTGGATGATCAGTGCATCTTTAGTGCCAGTCCCAAGCCCACAGGATGCCAATTCATTGCGGGATCATATTATATGTCAATTTTGTTAACATGCAAAAGACCATGAGCTTGTTGGACGTCCCATTTCAAAAACAAATATTAATAAAATAAAGTGACCTCTGTGAGATCCTTTCAGTTATAACAACGGCCACTTTTCTAAAAAAGCTTTTGAAAAAGATTTTGAAGTGTGTGCCCATTCAGTCAAAAGATGACAGCATTTGTATAGCTGGGCACTGATGTTGGTCAATAAAGCCTCAGTTGATGTTCCGGTTCATTCCAGAGCTGCTCAGTAGGACTGAGGTCAAGGCTTTGTGCAAGACACTGGAGTTTATTTGAACCAGGCTTTTCTTCATGTCTTTATAGAGCTTGATTTGTGCACAGGGGCACAGTCATGCTGGAACAGGAAAGGACCTTCCCTAAACTATAACTGCAAAGTTGGAAGCATGTACTTTCCTTTATATAATTGATTTAATACATCTGTAAGCAATTGTTGTGGCTGAAACATACATTTAAAAATTATAATACTTTTATATAGTACAATATAGTACTTTTATATAGTATGGACAATACTTTTGTCCATATAGTGTATTTTGTTTTATAGATGATTAAGAAACAATCCAAGCTCACAAAGCTCCAAAAAGTAAACATTTAATAGTGACAATTAGGCAAATTTAAAAAGATTTGGGATTGGTAAATAATAAGGAAGTATTTGTAGCAGTGAGTAAGCTGAAGGGGTTGAGCTACTTAAAAAGTTTGGACATCCTGTAAACCCAAGCAGCCTCCAGAAGTGACTTTGACCCAGACAGCTATGTTGCCTCTCTGGTGGTGTGTTTACAAAGAGAAGTGCTGACAGTACGGTTGGGTAACCTGATCTCCAGTTTATTCCACTGGGAACCTGGTCAAACGGTGCACTCATCTGAACCAGTTCTCAGTGTGCAACAATACGGAGCATGTACTGACTGGATAACAGCTCACTACCAAGTCTCTGTCAGAACAAAGTGGGCATGTAAACGACAAAGTGAAGTGAGAGCTGGCATGGAAAAACTGCTGCTGAGTATCTGGTGTGTAATCTTTTCGACACGTCTTCGTATCTTCTAACGCTTTAATTTCCTCTCCAGTTTCCAGCAGCTGTTGTGAGTGTGTTGTCAAGGCTGCTGAGGTTAATCTGTCTGCCAGATGGGAGACGAATGATTAAGATGCAGCTTCCCAAATTCCTCAGAGGGCATCGTCTCGATCCAGAACCCCTCGCCACCGCCTTCCTCACAACTTTTTACAGCTAGCTATGATCAAGACACTTAGCTGTAATGGCGTTAGGGCCTGGTTTAATATCCAGACATGCAGAGAAAGAGAGAAATGATTGGATTTCGCTAATGAGGTTTAAACGCCGCTGTGACTATGGCTTTTTTAATTGTGAGTGAGTAATCAAAGTACAGAATAAGACATTGAAATATGCTGCATCTCCAGTGAGTCTTTCATTAGAAACGGCCTACAGTGGACAAACCTGATTGTTACCATCAAGCGGTCATTAGGGCCAACGCTACAGATGAATAAGGGGAACGACATGGTACAACTGACATACATAACACTGAAAAAGACAGCAGTGGTTCTCGGCTTTCTGTAATGCTGAATTTCTCAAGTGGTTTCCAGTCCAAATGGCATGAAAAGATTTCTGCATCCTTTTGATTTTCTACTTGTGCACATATTTATCACTGTAGGTTCAGAATTTCACTTAAAACGAAACTTTAACATAAACAGCTGCAAAAGATGATTTAATCATTTAAGAGAAGAGATTTATTATGCGAATTATGCAACACCTATAATAAACAGTGAAAAAATCTAACCGCCCCTCTAAAATGAATAGCTGGTTGTGCCACTTTTAGCAGCAACGACTTTAACCAAATGCTTCCGTTAACTGGAGCTCAGTCCTTCACATTAACATAGAAATTTTTGTCTCACTCTTTGTTAAATAATTGCTTAAATTCTGTCACATTACAGGGCTTTTTAGCATAAACAACACTTTGACTAAGCCACTCGAAAACCTAAACTTGCACAGGGAAACAAGCCCAAACTATGTTGGGCTGCTATGTTGGGCTGCCTCCCATCCTGGACATCACTTACTTAATCTGCTGCACTCTGGGAGACGCTACAGGTCCGTCACATTACGAACAAACAGACTTAAAACAGCTTCCCTCACACAATATACACTTCAGAACGCTGCTCTGATGACTGACTACTTTGTTCAATTACTGTTTACATGATTCACACTAACAGCACTTTATACATAGCTGCTGTATGTATATGTGTATATATATACACTGATCACCATAACATTAAAACCACCTCCTTGTTTCTACACTCAATGTCCATTTTATCAGCTCCACTTACCATATAGAAGCACTTTGTAGGCCTACAATTACTGACTGTAGTCCATCTGTTTATCTACATGCTTTGTTAGCCCCCTTTCATGCTGTTCTTCAATGGTCAGGACCCCCACAGGACCACTACAGAGCAGGTATTATTTGGGTGGTGGATCATTCTCAGCACTGCATGGTGGTGGTGTGTTAGTGTGTGTTGTGCTGGTATGAGTGGATCAGACACAGCAGCGCTGCTGGAGTTTATAAACACCTCACTGTCACTGCTGGACTGAGAATACTCCACCAACCAAAAATATCCAGCCTACAGCACCCCGCGTCCTGTGACCACTGATGAAGGTCTAGAAGATGACCAACTCAAACAGCAGCAATAGATGAGCGATCGTCTCTGAATTCACATCTACAAGGTGGACCAACTAGGTAGGAGTGTCTAATAGAGTGGACAGTGAGTGGACACGGTATTTAAAAACTCCAGCAGCACTGCTGTGTCTGATCCACTCATACCAGCACAACACACACTAACACACCGCCACCATGTCAGTGTCACTGCAGTGCTGAGAATGATCCACCACCTAAATAATACCTGCTCTGTGGTGGTCCTGTGGGGGTCCTGACCATTGAAGAACAGCATGAAAGGGGGCTAACAAAGCATGCAGAGAAACAGATGGACTACAGTCAGTAATTGTAGAACTACAAAGTGCTTCTATATGGTAAGTGGAGCTGATAACATAGACAGTGAGTGTAGAAACAAGGAGGTGGTTTTATGGAACATACATGTATTTTTAAATGCATATATACATAGATTTTACTGCTTATACAACCACTGCCTCTAATACAACTACTGCCTCATATTTCAGGAACTGTGCTATATATCTACACCACACCTCAGGTATATTTTATTTTAGATTTATATTCACTACTGCTGTGCACATTCTGTGTTTTATGTATTACATGTTCATATTTTATCTTCTTTTGCACTCATTAGCTTAGTTTCATTTGTCTTATTCTATGCTGTCTTATGCATAAACATCATCAGAATGGCCTCTTAATTTCTCTCTGCAATGACATCATCAATCTAACCAGTCAATGTTTGTTCCTCCTTGTTTTAATTTGGACATGTCTAATGAATGCAGCTAGACTATTGTTAACCTTCATATAACCATGTTTTATTTCAAAGAGCTAAACAAAGAAATTCGGAATAGGTTTTTTTTATTTCAGACACATTATTCTTATAAAATATAACTTATTCTCTTTTACCACAAACACTTCCATTTTAGCTTTGTGTATATATGTGAACTGAAAGTCCAATTATCAGAGTTATTGACTTAGCTGGACTGTTAAGTGTTGAGCTGAATGTAACTGTCAAAGTTAATAACTGCAGTGTTTTCCATGTTGCCATGCTAATTGATTTTCACTGAAACGATCACTGGAAAGAAAAGCTAAGCTTCACCGCACCGCTCGGTTCGATACAGCTTACCTCTTTTGTAACATCTGGTAAAGGTAAAGAGAAAAAAATCAATGGTGTTTTTCAGCACTTTCATTTTAACTGCTGAAATACAGGGGTCAGGTGGTGGACTGTGCCCATTGATGTCATGACATCACTCCATCTGTGATCAGCGTCCAGATGCACTGTACTTGCAGGAGTCATTGTTTTGGGTGCTCCTGTATTTTGAGTCGCCACAGCGGGTCATTCTGGTCTTCATACCTGATGTGGCGCAGTTTTAACCACGCGCCCATCCTGATGCAACACTGTTCATTTTATTGGTGCCAGGGACCAGACTGTGAGCACACTGACAAGTGTGTCCCAATGTCTGTGTAAGCCCTACTGGCCAATAGCATAAAACCCTGGATCTAATCAGTAGTGGGCTAGCGTATATTTTACCACTGTGCCACCTGAGCACACTTGTTTTATATACGCATAGTGTGGTTTGCATATTCATTTACATGAAGTTCCATATTCAGCACTAAGAACTATTTTTACATAGAACTGTCTTTAACTGACATTTCAATTACACTACAACAAGAAATAGCCCAGATCATTGTAACATCTACAGAACAAATCAAAATAAAATAAAAAGAAGCTCATCATTAAGCAGTGGAGCAAACCTAAGCAGCGTCTGAGATTGAAATTGAGGTTCACAGAACAACCACATCCAAAGTGTTTTACCAAATCAGCCTTTATTGAAGAGTTGGAACCAAAAATAGAACCACTTACAGAATAAATACTATAATCGCATGCGAATAATTTTTTTAAAAAGGTTATTAGTGATATGGAGTGCTTTTCAACAGCAGGGACTGCATCTGCTCAGGGAAAATACATGGTCCACATCCATCTCTGGACAGTATGTAACAAATGTAACTGATGTCCCTGTGCAGCCCAAAATTGTGATCTTAACCCAGTTGTTCCATTATGTTGGAACAATATAATACTTATCCACAAAAAACATCCTTCAAAAAGATTTCAATACAGTGCTTAGGAACAACATTACTGCGTTTACTGCGTTTAGCAGACGCTTTTTATCCAAAATGACCCACAGTACTTTGACAGTATACTGTCTAAGCAATTAAGGGTTAAGGGCCTTGTTCAAGGGCCCAACAGTGGCAACCTGGCAGTGGAGGGGTTTGAACCAGTGACCTTTTAGGCTACGACAAAATGAGAAAAAAAGCTCTCAGTTCCTAGTCAGACTGAAACTCCAGGTTATGACTTATGAATGTGGGATGGATCTATAGCACACAAAGCTGAGATCTATGTTCTTAAATCCTGTATTGCTGGTGAAATGCTGAGCATAACCAATCCTATTAGTCTGCAACTTCCTCTGAGTGTAACATCTCCTCACAATCCCTCGCTCTCCTGCACCAGTACCTCTAATCCAAACTTCATCCATAGAAAGGGCATGTAGAGAATCTGATTATAGTGCTACACACTATAGAGACCACACACACACACACACACAGCCGCACAATCACGCTGTACATCCTCAGTGAAAGGGCTCCCCGCTCATTACACAATCCACATTCACTACACTGCAGTCTGCTGCTGCCTGTGATGACGTCTCTGTGCTGGGACGCTACGCTGATCTTTATTTCTCTTTTATCTTTCAGACATAATTCTCTGCTTACCACTTATATTATTTATTACACCCTGTATCCCAGGCGCTTCGTCCACTAGGTGCACAAGAAGGAAAATTATTGTCCATAGAAAAATGGAAGTTATTGCCTATATCCATGATAGGACGTATTAATGCCATCAAGATGGTGACACTCCCAAAATTCTTATATCTTTTTCGGAGTCTTCCCATCTACCTCCCGACCGTTTTCTTTAAGAAACTGGATTCAATAATCTTATCATTTGTTTGGGCATATAAAATATCACGCATCTCAAAAGTCCACCTGCAAAAATCATCCAAGGTTGGAGGCCTGGGACTACCCCAATTTAAATATTACTATTGGGCAGCAAACATTAGATCTCTTGCTTTTTGGAAAGACATTTCCCAGTGGCCGGAGAATGTTGAGCCTCGAGAGATTCCTCGCTGGGTAGACGTGGAAAAGTGGTCCGTAACCAAATTTTCACTTTCAGCTTTGCTCTATTGCAAGCTGAGACCGGGTGACCCCTTGTTGCGGACAAATTTTTTAATTAGAAACTCGATTAAAATTTTAAATCAAATAAAGACATACTGTAAGGTTCCTTCAGTGTCAATTTATAGCCCTATTCTATACAATCATACATTTTTGCCTTCACGGATGGATGAAGTCTTTAGTATTTGGGCTAATAAAGGTCTCTGTTCAGTGAAAGATTTGTATATTGATAAAATTTTTGCCTCGTTTGCTCAACTAAAAGACCAATTTGACCTCCCAAACACTCATTTTTACCGCTATTTACAGATTAGAAGGTATGTACAAGAAAATTTTCCAAATTACTCCTTGAAGCCTACCCCCCACCCAGTTTTTGAATTCCTTTACAAAACCTCCCCTTTTGCTCGTCGCATGGTGGCCAACTTTGTAACACTACTGTCTTCAACCCCGGATACTAATAAACATAGGGAAGATTGGATTAAAGAAATAGGAGGGTCTCTGTCTGAGCAAGACTGGGAGGAAAGCTTGTCCAGAGTCTCACGTTGCTCCATTAATTCTAAATACAGGCTAATACAATTCAAGGTGCTTCACAGGTTGTACTTCTCTAAAACTAGATTAAATAAAATATATCCATCAGTCTCCTCGATCTGTGACAAATGTAAAATTGCAGAGGGCACTTTGGCTCACTTATTCTGGTTTTGTCCCATGCTACACAGCTTCTGGACTAGCATATTTTCTTTGCTGTCAAGGGTGCTCGGTGAACGTATCTATCCTAATCTTGCGTTGGCACTTTTTGGATATAATGATTCTATAAATGTTTTTTCACAACTACAGCAACAGTTCTTGATGACGAGTATGGTGGCAGCTAAGAAGACTATACTTCTTTGCTGGAAGTCTCCCCAATCCCCTTCTTTTGGAAGGTGGCTGTCTGAGATGTCAGTGGTTGCTCAGCTGGAGAGATTGAGGTGTTCTAGCGCAGCCGCACGTGGGTGTGCTGAGTTATTATGGAACACATTTATGGATGAGTTAGGAAGACCATAGGGAATTATTTGTTTATTATTATTTATTTTTATTTTTTTTATTATTATTATTACTTTTTTTTTTTTTTTTTTTTTTTAATTGTTTAAATATGTTTTTCTTTTTCTCTAATTGTATTTAGTTTGATTATCTGTTTTGTATTTGTGTGTAGGGGTTGATGTTCTGTTTGTTCATGTTGTTCTTCATGAAAACTTAAATAAAATATAAAAAAAAAAAAAAGAAGGAAAATTATTGCTATAAAAAAGGTCTAAAATGAATAAAACACTTTCATTGTTTAAGATGTGTTGTGTAAGACCAGCATGTGAGCGCTTGATCACAGTGCTCAAAAGTGGCAATTTTTTCTGTATAATGAGCCAATTTAATTGAATTATATTTTTTATATTTATTCAGCAGTGTAAACAATTTGTTGCATATTTGAAAGTGTATTATTTATTCGTTGCTTTTAAAAACTGCCCTTTAATTAACCTAACTCATGTTGCTAGGCAAAATTGATAACCAGCATCAAATACATGCGGACAAATAGATGCTTGGCTTCATAGCTTCATAACTACTAACACAGATTGTCTTCTGCTCTTTAAATATCTTTTCCAAAGGTATGAATGTTTATGCAAATATTGGTTTTAGACGATCGCTGCTGCAAGCTGCAGTTAATATTTATTTCGATTATTTATTTAGAGGTCCAAATTTTAAGCATTTTGTATATACAGTATATCCTTTATATATATGTCATTAATGATATATATTTATATATCTATATATCTATATATATCTATATCTATATCTATATCTATATATATATCTATATATATATATATATATATATATATATATATATATAGATATAGATATAGATATAGATATAGATATATATATATTTATATCCAGCAGATTTTCGGATGTCATTAAGTCACACATCATTCAGTCCCAGTAAATGATGAGTTTAAGAAGTAACTGAAATTCCAAATTTGTCCCAACACATAACTTAATATAGGTGATGTTGTAGGTAGCACTGTCACCCAGAGATGGGGACTCGAGTCTGCGACTCCTACCCTACGTAGTGCACTTCACAGGAACAACTCCGGTGAATGGAACGCTCCTACAGAATTGGCTCTAATGGTTGAAAAAACCGCTTTCTGAACCAATCAGACCTTCTGATTTAAATCTTTAGTAAGAAATGCTGTTATTTGCATTTATTCAGTTTGCGTCACACGTTAATTATAAGCACACATTTACACAATAATGGATTATATTCCTAATGGGACACATGGTTATAAATTTAATAGCATCTGGAGGAACATAAGCTAAGGTAAGCAGTGGTTGTGATTTTTTTGCTGTGTTTTGGATTTTGGCCGCTGTGCTGTGATTTTGCATGTTCTCCTTTTGTCTGTATGGGTTTACTTCCAGTGCTCCATGCAGTCAGGCCAACTGGAACCACTAAAACTGCCCTAAGTGTGTGTGTGCCCTGTGATGTACTGGCAACCTGTCTGGAGTGTTTCCAACCTTTCGCTCAATGAATCAGGCCCACCACAACCCTGACCATGATAGAGCTTTGGTAAAACACACACATATATGTGCAAAATCTTTATATTAACTGTATATTTTCTATACATGTACGTGTATCAAGCAGAGATTCCTGAGAGAAAATGCATTTGTCAAAAAAGCAGCTTTAGTCAAACAATGACTTATTTGTCTGATGTTGATTAATTGGTTAATTATTAATGATAAAATAAGTATATCAATCATTCTTGGATCAGTTTGCATCAGTTTAAACGCTTTGGCATTGATTTAACACAGAGATTTATGAGTTTGGCAGAAAGATGATGTGCAGCTTTTGTTATTTTAGCTTAATAACTATTAGGGGCATCCACATATTTTTGACTATATAATGAAAACTTTGTAAACTTGATCATAGTTTATACTTAATCTAATGTGTGAGTACTTGAGTACGAGACTATTATGGAAAGTATTTTTATATATTTTTAGTCTGTGCAGGTGGAAACAGCTCAGCATACATCAGAACAATCTCAGCACCAGCGAACCTTATACAAGCTGCAGCTCAATCTGCTGCTAATGCATCTTTCTATTTATATCCAACAGTTCTTAGCTGCCCACTACCCTCCTAACTCACAGCTCACGAGCCCTCCTCCTAGTGATAGTGCTCATGCACTGTATCTGATTGCTAGTGTACCGTGGAACTGAATGAGTCTACACCTCTGTCAATTAGACTCTAAATGGCTAGTCATTAGGCTGGAGGTATTCCTGACAAGGAAAAAGTTTGTAGTGCCCACTGCTTAATACTGGACTATGGGCATAGTGCTCTGAAAATGCTTGCTTGTCTCAGCGTTATGCGCACGATATAACACTCCGCACCCAGACAAGATCAGAGCTCATATAAACATCAAACATTTTTGTTTTTAAAATGTTATATTCACTATTGTCATTTTCAAATCTACATCAATGCAAGTGTTATTGATTCAAAAAGAACAGCAACACAAATCCAATGTTTCGACTGAGCTCTATAGTCACTAGTGCTATTTTAGAACATGCCCTGCGGGCGACTCACGTGGTCCCTGCGGGCGAATAGCGTGACCCCTGCTCTAGACTCATGCTAATTGTTAAAGTTTGCTTGACTGTGGACGGTGTCACGCATGTTCCAACAGATCCCAATTTTGTGGTTCTTGGATTCCAACTGAACCCCTGGGCGAATTTCCTCTCAACATTAGGTGACAGTTTGGGTCTCTTTTTTAGCATGGTAAAAGACCACTGAACAATTTGCTTTTTAATGGGTGCATTTAAACCAGCCCTGTAAATATTGCCAGATATAGTCAACCACAATCACTGACAATGAAGTTAGTTTTCCCACAGCACTTCAATAATACTCATATTGCACAGTGTGTATTTTTAACCTATCAGATCATCATATTCTTAATAAAATTACACTTAAAAAGTTGCTTTAGTTAGTTTATGAAGGTTTTTTGGACAAAGCTGTATGTCAATCAACCAAATCAATTAAACGCTGAACAAAAAAATGGAGAAATCATTAAAATCCTGAGGATGTCCAAATGTAAACTGTAAACTTTCTTATGCCAATTGATCTTCCACACAGGCCGTTCTGATCACTGCACTGACCTGAACTGGTTTTAGGTAAGAGGTGAACAGCTGGGCAGGTATATAGTGAGTCAAACTAATATGAAATCAGTGAGGGTAGGAGCATCTAATCCATCTTTTCAACCTTTAGGAAGTGACAGTCTGTGTCCCTCTTGGCTCAAGCAAAGGGCACCGTGGTCCACTGCAGTGCACTCGTCCTGACACCTTGACACCAGCAGCCTGATAAATCTAATTTGAAGTGATATAGTGGAGACAGAGTGACAGAAATACAGATGCACTAATAGAAATGTGGACCTGAATTGATCCGAGTCTTGAAGCATAGATGAATGGAGGGAGGAGGGAGGGAATGAGGGGAAGTTTCCTGGATAGGAGGATGGAGTACAGTACGGGAGTATCTCATGGCCGGGGCATGAATGTTTGATGAGAGTGGGGGAGCCGGGCAGGAGATGTCTGAGTGCGCTGCATCAATGGGCAGCAGAAAGATGAGCCGCGAGAGGAAGCGGGCCAGCCGGAGAGGCGGAGAGAAGGGAAATAGGAGGTCGGTTTAACTGCCATGCTGAGTCCACGAGGTCATAGACTATCTCACGTATACGAAATCAAATAAAAATTTAGTTGGCAATGAATTTCATTATTGATTAGTCGGTCTGTTGTGTGTTCCATATTAATAAGGCTAAACGCTGGTAAAAACTAAATCCCAAATTCAGGACTAGTTAATGCTTCCGTGCGCTACATACGGTAGAACAGTTATTGCTTCTACACACAATGTAGTGGACTATGTGGCCTAGCAAGGTCACTTTGAATTAAATGGCGCAAACAAGTTTCGCTGAGTCATTTGGTCCAAAAACCTGAAGTGAAAACATGTTGGATGTAAAAATGAGGTGCAGGAGCATGGTAACAGCATTGTAACAACACCACACTATATAAACTAGATCTAAATAAAATCTAAATACATATATTTTAATAGATCTAAATAAAATAAAGATAAAACTGATAAAATGTAGGTAAATAAATCAATTTCAATAAAAATATTGCTGCTTTATGGTATAGCTGGTGTTACGATGTGAGTTATATTTCTGGCCAGCATGAATGCGCAGTGGTTTTGGGATGTCTTTTATTAAATCATGGTCATTACTGCTGGGTATTGTGTTTAGTTCAGCTGTTGTCCAGCTTTTCACATGTTTTTTTGTTATATTTACTAAGGCCTATCACAAATATTTCATGTTGTTTTGCCCAAAACATGTATGACAAATAAAATGAGTTTAAAAGGGTGAACATGGTATCATATGATTAATTAAGACTATAATTTAACCTAATAAAGTTTTTCCCACTTTAATTCAAAACCATGCCATGAAGCCAAACTTGTTTACAGTGTTCTGATCCTTTGTAAAGGCACACACCTGGGTCTATAAGGGCCCACAATTTACACTGCATTTACACAGGAGAAAATCCATGACATGGTGTCCAAGGAACTGTCTATGGATCTTTCAGAGCACAAACAAATCCAGACGGGGGCAACAATTCATGTTTCAACATGACAATGTCTCATCAAATCACTCATCAAGAGTCAGACTTACCCGACAGGGGTCAGACTCACTCGTCAAGAGTCAGTCTCAGTCATCAAGAAGATTCAAACTTGCTCATTAAGAAACTTCAAATTTACTAAACAAAAGTCAGATTTACTCATTAGGACTCAGTTTCACTCATCAGGAATATTCAAACTCACTCATCAAAAAGAGTCATGCTTACTCAAAGAGTCAAACTCTTATCAAAAAAATTTAAACTTATTAAAGCTTATTAAACTTATTAAAGCTTATTAAGAAACTTAAAATTTCCTAAACAAAAGTGAGATTTACTCATTAAGAAGAGTCAGACTCACTCCTCAAGAATATTCAAACTCACTTGTCAGGAGTCAGACTCACTCATCAAGAATATTCAAACCTACTCATCAGGATGCAAACTCACTAACAAAAATACTTACTTAGAGTCATGCTTACTCAAAGAATCAAACTCAAACTTGCTTATTAGGAAACTTCAAATTTACTAAACAAAAGTCAGATTTGCTCTATAAGAAGAGTCAGACTCAATCACATGAGACCTACTTATCAGAATTCAAACTCACTAACAAAAATAACTTACTCAAAGAGTCAAACTCAAACTCATCAAGAGTCAGTCTCACTTATCAAGAATATTCAAACCTACTCATCCAAATTCAAACTCACTAATCAAACTGAGTCAAACTTACTCAAGGTGTCAAACTCTTACCAAGAACATTCAATCTGGCTCATTAAGAAGATTCAAATTAAACAAGAGACAGACCTTCCAATCAAGAAGAGTCAGACTCACTCATCCAGAATCAGACTCACTGATCAGGGGTTAAACTGATCAGTACCATTTTGCCTATTCTTATGTAGCATGTTAAGCATATCGACAAGTCACATAATGGTTGTATTTCTTGGAAGTTTTTGCTACGTGAAGCTCTTACAGTGACTAATAAAAAATGTCCTGAATTCATCTAGAACCTCATTTCAGCTTTTCTGACCGGGCTACATCACGATTCCTCCAGTGCACCAGCAGGGCAGACTGAACCTCTCATGTGTGAGTCACACCGACCTCCTCCACACACATGCCCCACTGTACAATCATCAGCAACATCATCACGCTCTATTATTCATCTACAACATTATAACTTACATACCAAAACCTAATTCTCACTCACACAGAAGTCATTCCCTTATTTCCAACTGACTTCTATAAATGAGGTTTAATTATTAAACACATGATATTACACAGGGCGCTCGGTGGCACTGCAGTAAATTACGCAGACCCAATACAGCTGGGATCCAGACTTTCAGTTTTTCTTTCACATTGCTATGAAGGAATTTAAGCCCACTATTCTTTGCAAAACTGCTTTAAGTCTGACAAAGTCAGTGCATTTTAAAATGCAGCACACATATATGACTTATATTTACAGCATTTAGCCACTTTCATCCAAACCAAACTCACAATTGCATCTTATACAAAGAAAGCAATTGAGGGTTAATCTGGTCCAATCGATTGGTTCAGTCCATTGGGCGAAAGACAGAAAACACCCTGGACAGGTCGCCAGTCCATCACAGGGCAGACACACACACACGACACACACACACACACACACAAACACACACACACTGACATTCATGCACACACACATTCATAGACACACTCACACTCACAATTTTTTGTCGCTCCAGTTAGCCTGATTGCATTTCATGGGGAGAGGAAACCAGAGCACCCGGATAAATCAAGCCCATACACAGGGAGAACATACAAACTCTACACAGAAAGGACCCTGGCTGCGACAGAGCTACCCACTGAGCCACCATGCTGCCTTAGACATTTGATGATCTCATGGTTAGCTCAGGGCCCTAATCATGGTAATTTGGCAATGGTGGGACTTGAACCAAGGAACTCAATAGTCCAGTACCTTAACCACTGACCTACCACTGCCCTAGTTTGACTTAGTTAAGTCAAAGTCAAGTCAAATGTATTTGTATAGCACTTTTTACAATAGACATTGCCTCAAAGCAACTTCAGGACCAACAGATCAAAAAACCCCTGTTAAGCAGGCCAAGGGCGACAGTGGTAGAGAAAACCTCCCTAAAATTACAGGAAGAAACCTTGAGAGGAACCAGACTCAGCAGAGAACTCCATCCTCATTGAAAATTTGATAATAGAAAATAAAATAAATCCCTCAAATATAGCAAGTTTTCTAGGTCTGAATGCAGCTAGGCACCTCCACATCATTATACTATGTGGTACAGCATGGTACTGAATGAGATGATGGTTTTTTGTGTTTACTATAAAACTGTGTTTGCTTTTTACAGACATAAGTTCACAAAGTTTTTTTTTTTAAGTTTAAAAAATTATTTTTATTTTGTCAATTTGCATAATTAGTTAACAGAGGGATCGTTTGCAAAATGTGTTGTTTTTATGATCTGAAATCATTCAGTGTTACACTACATTAACAGAGCCAGTCGGAAAGGGGACAATTACTTTTACACCCTGTGTGAACCACACTGCTGCAATTCTGTAGATGAAATCATTAAACCAGACTTAAAACTCAATGATTCGTACAGGAGTGGTTTCACTGTTTCAATTCCACTAATTTCTAATCTAATCTTACATGCCAATTCTTCTACACTTTGGATCTATATTCAGAAAACAGACTGTTAAATGTGCCAGGCATAATTATGTGGCATTTGTGTGCAGAAGGACTTCCATGCCAACGATGGTATTGGCACCACCATGAGCACTGGGACACCAATGTGGCTGAGAGACAGTAGTGGCTAGCCAGCACTAATCAGCCGAACCCTTCTGGAAAAACTGGACCTGGTCAAGCAAAACTTAAACAAGTGAGATTTTTGGTCATGACAGGAGAAATGAAATTTTATCTTCCTCAATAATAGATATCTTACACTTGGCGATATTAGGGGTGGGGTGCCTAGGCAATCTGGAAAATCCACATAAAACTGTGTAGCTGTTCATTTAAGTTAATAAACAGTAAAATACGCACTGCACATATATAATAATATAATATTCTACATAACAGTACAGACATTCTACATTCATCAAGGGTTGTGTACGCCATTGTTTTCTACCGCTCACAGACAGAAGTAGCTCTTCCTAAAAGTAGCACCCAGTGTGAACATTTTAAAATCATTCATTCATTCATTCTTCATCCTGGTCCAATCGATTGGTCCAGTCCATTGGGCGAAAGACAGGAAACACTCTGGACAGGTCGCCAGTCCATCACAGGGCACACACACATTTATAGACACAATCACACTTTGGGAATTTTTAGTAGCAACAGTTAGCCTAACTGCATGTCTTGGGGAGAGGAAACCAGAGCACCAGGAGGAATTAAGCCTGGACACAGGGAGAACATACAAACTCCACATATAAAGGACACTGGCTGCATGGCAGGGGAATCAAACCAAGGCCATGCCTGCTGTAAGGCGACAGAGCTACCCACTGCACCACAATGCCGCCTAAAACATCTTGATGATCTGATATGAATTATGATATTTCGTTTTACTAAGGTACCAACAAGTCTGTAGTTTTCTTGCCCAAACACTAAGGATTCTATTTCCTGATGGTACATACATTTAAGTTAGGAGGGATTCTTTGCCAGAAAACATATAAAATTCCAGGCGGCACGGTGGCTAAGTAGGTAGCACTGTTGCCTCACAGCAAGAAGGTCCTGGGTTTGATCCCCATGTGTGGAGTTTGCATGTTCTTCCTGTGTCAGCGTGGTTTTCCTACAGGAGTTCTGGTTTTCTCCCACAGTCCAAAGACATGCAGTCAGGTAAATTGGAGATACAAAACTGTCCATGACTGTTTGACATTAACTGATGAATCTTGTGTAATGAATAAGTACCGTTTCAGTCATGAATGTAACCAAAGTGTAAAACATGACGTTAAAATCCTAATAAATAAATCAATATTAAATTTCAGGAGAACATCACAGGAGCCATTACATACATACGTAAAACTGACTGGAAAACAGAAGTGAATCTGAATGCATTTCCAACTGTACAAATGTGCATGAAGCTATCCGTACATCATAGCTGGTCAGACAGGATCTGCACTGTTACATGCCTGTATCAGTCTGTATTACTGTATTCATTCACTGATGCTATCAATAAAATAGGCTGATTTCCTGTTCCTGCTTATGAGAGGGGCTTTCATATGTTGAGGAGATGAAAACAGTAACTATCTGACCTTAAGTACTATACCAGAGTCATGAATATTTAACTACATTCCACATGGCTCTTCTGAATAGCTCTGTATACGGAACATCTTCTGTTGGTGCCTTAATCACAGTGGTTCTTTCTGTCACTGTTAGGGGTGTTTCCCAGCATTTCCTAGCAAACCTTGAACCTAAAAACCTGAACTTCAACCAAGTTGTTAATGGTACCATGGCAAATCCAAAAGACAACCAAGCATTTGAATTGAGTATTGGAAAGAAAATCAAAACCCATGCAGACACGGGGAAAACATGCAAACTCCACACAGAAAGTACCCAGACCGCCCCACCTAGGGATCGAAGCCAGGACCTTCTTGCTGTGAGGCGACAGTTCTACTTATTTGAAATGCCTAATAACACATCACTATTCAATTATACCTAAAATGAAGCTGTATTTAAAAAGAACATATATAGCTATAAAAAACCTAAACTACAAATTTAATTCCATCCTATGGGAAAAATAAAATACAATTTTATTTTTGAACCACTTTACCAGAAAAACGAAACTAAACAAAACTAAAAAACAATGATTTAATCATCTTCCACTAGTAATTAATGCGTTATCTTTGTTAGATGCACTGAGGTAAAGAAAATAAATATTCTGATAGTTTCATACAGAGATACTGTATGTTGAGTTCTGTACATTTCTACTCAAAATGGATGAAGAGCACTTCTGTCAAGCAGCTGTGTGCAGGGAGAGATTGATCAAACATTAATCCTTTACACCCGAAAAGATCTTGTGTAGTATATTTGATCCGAGTTGAGTAAGGATATAAAAGTTTTAGCACACCTACAGCCTCTGTTTTTTTTCACATACTGTATATATATATTTCATGCGTTTTTCTCCCATTTTCTCCCAATTTAGCGTAGTCAATTTGTCTTCCGCTGCTGGGAATCCTAAATTTTTTGCAGTTGAGGTGGGTATTTTGCTGCTCACGCCTTAACGGAACCCTTTTCCACCCATGCACTCTGCACAGGCGCCTCTATCCACCAATCAGGGTCCTCACACAGCGTTTGACGACCCTGCCCACATATTCCGGTCATCCCTCCCTGCAGGCACTGCCAATTATGCCCGCTAGATGGTGCCCAGCCGACCGTTGGCGACGCCGAATTTCGAACCGAGGAGTTCAGAATCTCAACGCTGGAGCGCTAGCGGATATCCAATACTTTTAATAAAACTTTAATTGATCAAAAAGGCATTGATTATTTTATAGGTTTTATTGTGAACAGGTGAATATATGATATGATGTGTGATCAGTTTAACAGTAACCGTTTGGTTTGAACTTCCCTTACAATGTAAAATGTGAGTAAACCAGGCCTTTCCTTATCCCTGACCTCCTCTGCTCAGAGAAAAACAACCGTCTGATTTATTCTCCTGTGTTTCATGACCCTGTGTTGAAAAACATGCTTTAAGTGAGTATTTTTGAAAACCTGACACTGTAAAAAGCATAGACATGATCAGTCAGAAAAAGAAAGTGAATGTTTTACAGTGGAAACCTAAGCCTTCAGTAACAGGAGATCCTGAGTCAGTGTTGGCCCACATACTCGTTGGCTGACATGTGGGTTGCTGGATTTTATTAAACTGTATGGCAGCCTCGGGGCGGAAGATGATCACTACATGAGCTCAGAAACATTAAGTGCAACAGAAACTGATGGTCTGGTGACGAAAACGTGGACCAAGTGTTTAACGTCCAACAATTACTCATAATGATGAAGTGAAAATGTTTCTTTGAAAATGCATTAAAAATCTAAAACTGAAAGCTCATATTTTGTACCTTGGAGTTCAGCACCTGGACAGCAAGCTGGACTGGTTCAGACATATGGAGACAGTGTACAAAAAGGGGCAAAGCAGACCGTACTTTTTAAGAAGGCTCAAGTCATTCAACATCAGCAGGCCCCTTTTGAGGGCGCTCGAACAACAGACACAAACAGAATTAATAAACTTATCAAGAAGGCCACCACCATAACTGGGTCTCAATTATGCTCACAAAACTCAATAATCACAAATCCTTCACACCCACTTCATGCCTTGGAGGTGTTGACAGGGCACCTTCAGTCATAGAATGATTCCTCCTAGATGCAGAACTGAATGCTACAGGAAATCTTTCCTAACAGCGTCAATCAGACACTTCAATAATTCATAATAATTTATAATAAATACATACCATTATTATATGCTATGCATACACCAACATGTAATGTTTACATGTACATAGATATTCCTGTGAAACTTTTTAGCTTTTTTATTCTGTGTTGTATGCACATTTATTTGAAATGTTTGTTTGTTTATTTGTATTTTAACGTCATGTTTTACGCTTTGGTTACATTCATGACAGGAACGGTAGTTACTCATTACACAAGGTTAATCAGTTCACAAGGTTAATCTATCTATCTATCATCTATCTATCTGTCTGTCTGTCTGTCTGTCTGTCTGTTTGTCTGTCTATCTAATCTATCTGTCTGTCTGTCTGTCTGTCTGTCTGTCTGTCTGTCTGTCTGTCTATCTATCTAATCTGTCTATCTATCTATCTATCTATCTATCGATCTATCGGTCTATCTGTCTATCTGTCTATCTATCTATCTATCTATCTATCTATCTATCTGTCTATCTGTCTATCTATCTATCTATCTATCTATCTATCTAATCTATCTATCTATCTATCTGTCTGTCTGTCTGTCTGTCTATCTATCATCTATCTATCTATCTGTCTGTCTGTCTGTCTGTCTGTCTGTCTATCTATCATCTATCTATCTATCTATCTATCTATCTATCTATCTATCTATCTATCTATCTATCTATCTATATTCAAAAAGTATTCAGACCCTTAATTAAACACTTTGTAGAAGTAACTTTGTAGATACCTTATCTTGCATTTCAAAATAATTGAGACCACTGAGTCCTGGGAACTCTTAAAGATACTCAAAGATGTTGTTTTATTTTCTTCTCTGATCTTTGCCTTGCCACAGTTCAATCACAGAGATACACAGACAGTTCCTTTGGACTTTGTGGCTTGTTTTTTCCTGATAATGCAGTGTAGATTCTGGGCCCTTATAGACCCAGCTGTGTGCCTTTTCAAAATATGTCATCAATTTAAATGGCATCAGATGGACTCATTTGAAGAATAATTAAAGCAAACAGGATTGACCGAACCACAATTTGGAGTGTCGCAGAAGAGGGTCTGAAAACTTTTGTGAGATTTCAGTCTCTGGTTTTTAATTTATTTTTAAAAAACTCTAAAAACATGTTTTTACTTCATCATTATGGTTGATTAGGTGTAGACTGATAGGTAAAAATAGTAATGATATCCATTCAAAATCAATATCCCAAAACAATAAAGCATGTAAAAAGTCAGCAGTGGATTTACTTTGCTCTTCACTATTTGTGCTGGCACTTCAACATAGACACCACAAACTATGTCTTTTGAGCACTGGCCCGGTCGGCAGCACAGCTAACACTTAAACTTGAAAAGTAAAACTCTCAGCATGGTGGACTGGTCTATTCAACTGCTGAGCTTCCCAAATATGCCTTATTAGTAAGAGCTACAGTGGGATCACAGTTTAGGAACTGGAAAATTGGCGTTAAGTTTCCTGACAATGTCAGTTCAGACACAAAGACTAATACTGACTTGAACGTTGTTAACACACATGATAGTAAGTGATGTCATGTCAGGTAGCCTGGCTGTAAATCCAGATGTGTTAGTGTTATTAAATACCTTAAAACAAATGAATAAATAATTCCCACTGTATCATCTGCAAAAGTAAGTATCACATAATGATCGTTTCATTTCGTTGGAGCCAGCAGTCCATTCATTGAAAAGTTTTCTGGTAACACAAAGCTAATTCTAAAAGTGACTTGAAACCTGACCTGCGCACCCACCCACTATTAAAATCAAACCAACCTAAGAGAAAGAAAACGTGTACAGATTTAAATGTCTTCTTTAATAATGACTGAAAGCTTCACACAGTCCCTGTGGGAGTCCTGACTGGAACACATGCTTCTCTGTCAGGCTGTGGCAGCAGACTAGAGACAGACTGCTTAGAATGAAGTGTTTCAGAGACAGGAAATGGCCTTTGAAGTGCTGAGAGAGGGGAAAATGAATCCAGGCATGGCACAGAGACAGCAGTTACCCTCACGCCACTGAACCAAGATAAAGGAGTGTAAGATGAGACGGTTTTAAAAGTGCTTAAAGACAAGGGCTTTTTAAAACCAAACCTCTGCATGAAGGGCCTGTCAATCAAGTGACAATCTGGATCAGACGTGTGGACAGTAAAGAAAACTTGAAACTGAGCAGTGGGTCACCTGCACCTGAGAACCACTGATCTAATGGTTTTAGTGAATCTAGTGGCCAAAACAATTAAATAAATGGCACCTCTTCTTCTATGTCCATTACAACTTTTATAAGGGCTCACTTGACCTCCAAGTTGGTCAGGTGACAGGTGAGATGGTATGTTCACACAAACTGCTTTGGAACTGACCTGATTAGGCCTGTTTTAACTAGGACCAGGCTTTAGGAATCAAAGTGTCTGCGCCTTGCCACAGTTGCTGTTCCCAAAGTCTGCCCCGGTCTGTGTCCTGAGATAACGAGTAAGTTTCACAGCCTGTAATAGCCACTTCAGCTCACCAGAAAGCACCTTCACATTTACATTAATAGAATTTAACAGAAGGTTTTACCCAAACCAACTTACAATTGTGACTAAACACTATTAAAAAAATGCGGGTTAAGGGCCTTGCTCAGGGGTCCAACAGTGGCAACTTGCCGTACCAACAACCTTCCTATTACTAGTCCAGCACCTTAACTGCTGAGCTACCATGAGATGCCCTAGAGGAGGACATGGTCTTTTTAGAGAAACACTGACAATGCTTCCCAGAGTGTGGTCAAATACAAGATGAATCTTTTGTGTGTCAAACCAGTGACCTTTCACCCATCAGAAAGTGGGATCCTCTGGTCTGCAAACCAGCTAAACCCTAATATGTTTTTCTCATCATCTCTACATTACTGTTCCTGTATTTTCAATTTATCTTGTTATTAACTCTGTATTATATTTATATCAGTATATATCACTATATGGACAAAAGTATTGGGACACCTATTCTAATATTTGAATTTATGTGTATCAGCAAAAACAATTAATAACAGGTGTAATAAATCAATCACTTACTCACTCACTCACTGTCAACCGCTTATCCAATTAGGGTCGCGGGGGGTGCTGGAGCCTATCCCAGCTTTTCAATGGGCGCAAGGCACACAGTAACACCCTGGACGGGA
Source organism: Trichomycterus rosablanca (assembly GCF_030014385.1). Classification (NCBI taxonomy): domain Eukaryota; kingdom Metazoa; phylum Chordata; class Actinopteri; order Siluriformes; family Trichomycteridae; genus Trichomycterus; species Trichomycterus rosablanca. The sequence goes on along the minus strand of NC_086003.1, from coordinate 25,170,487 downwards.
TGCCAGTCCATCGCAGGGCAGACACACATACACACACATACACACACACACCCATTCACCTATAGGGCAATTTAGTGGCTCCAATTAACCTGGCCGCATGTTCTTGGACTGTGGGAGGAAACCGGAGCTCCCGGAGGAAACCCACTCAGACACAGGGAGAACATGCAAACTCAGCACAGAAAGGACCCGGACCGCCCCGCCTGGAGATCAAACCCAGGACCTTCTTGCTGTGAGGCGACAGTGCTACCCACCGAGCCACCGTGCCGCCCTTTGCAGTCTATAAACACATGAAGAAAAGCTCGGTTTAAAGAAACTCCAGCATTCTGCACAGAGCCCTGACGTCAGCCCAACTAAACAGGTATGAAAAGAAAAGGAACATAAACTGAGGCTTTTTTGAGCAACACTAGTGCCCAGCCATACAAATGCTCTTTTTACTGAATAGGCACAAATTCCCACAGACATACTTCTAGTGAGAAGTCTTCTCAGAGAAGTGGCTGTTGTTATAGCTGAAAAAACTATTTTACCCAGGTTTTTTGATCTAAAGGAAGTCACTTTCAGCAGGTAAAATCACAAAAACACAAACAAAACAACACAGATTTTAAACAAAGGAAATTAATGTCCTAATTTCAACCCAACTAAACATCTGTGATGAGACCTCAAAATGACTGTACACCACCAATCTCTACCTAACCTTGTAGAAAAGTTTATAAAACATATGGGCCAAAATTGTGCAAAAGTAATTAATACCTACACAGAAAAAGAAAAAAAACACTGTTCTAGTCTATCTACATACTTCGCTCCCCTTGGCAGCACACAAGCCAGGGTAATTCTGAATCATCAGAGCAGCATTCTCGCCAGTATAGAGATTAGACATGCTGAGTTTAACTCAAACTGAAATGATTGTGCATATGTTTCGATTAAATATTTGCTCTTCCTTCCGGGAAGCTGTGAGAAGTTTCAACAAGTACAAACCACCCCGCTGTTTTTCAGCTGCCGGGCCGCAGACCTCATCATGACCAGCTCATCAGCTTAACGCTGCTTCTCTACATAGGTGTTGACAGAGCAGAGAAGTCAGGAGCCAGGCACTGGCCTAGTCCCAGGGTTATAGCCAGGGAGTCGTGTTTGCCAGGAGACAGCTTGGAGCAGCAGTGCTGGAGCAGAAGGCGGCAGCTTCTGCAGAGGAGAGAAACGTGGAGCATATGCAGCACGCTGCGTGGCCGGCACTGCACAGCCAGACTCTTCCCTTAGTTAGACACAAGCTGATGTGTCGTGCCACCTTGGTGCCACCTTTGCCAGTTTTTTTTTTGCTTTAGAACGGGAACACAATGCAAGCTCTATTAAGTCGTGAATGAGAAAGCCACAGTGAAAAGGACTGTTTGTACCATTTCTGTACCACAGCTTAAACTCCTCTGCCACAGTTTGGACCTCTGGTGGGCACATTTGCAACTGCATGCTATAGAAGTTACTATTGGAGTAAAGAAGGACGCACCAATTTTTAGTTTTTACCTTTTACAAAGGTATCTATTTGAATCTTTTCCATAACCCTGTCCAGAAAACAGTTGGCATGTACACCAGAAGGAGACATTGTGACCAGGAGGAGCCAGTACTCCAGACATTTCATACCGAATTACCTAAACAACATTCTTATCTATTTGAACATGTGAAGTTCTTAGAGGTTGCATCAAGAATGTTAAGTGTATCATGCTGATTAGATTTTTGTTTATTTATTAATTTCACTAACCACTTAATCATGTTCAGGGTGGCAGTGGGTTTTGTGGTACCTACAAATGCTAGGCAGGAACAGACAGTGTTAATGCAATATCCACTGTGCCAGTTCAGTTTTACTTACTGAAATCAAACAAATCAGGATTTAAAATAGGTATTACACTCTAATAGACTATTTGTTAAGCTGCTATCAAACTATTATAACCTCATTAGGAAAATGTGTATGGCTGGGACTGGGAGACATGGCAAGGTATGGCACAGGAGCACAAGATCCCATTCATACAGGTCTCAGAATGGACAGTTTCCTAATTAAAAATACAAAGGATCGTCGTGTATGTATGATCACCTCTATTATTTAGGACCAGTGTGCTGATGTGCTTGGTGGCATTTGTGCTTTAGCTGTGCTAGCAAACTGAGCAGGAGAATTTGTCAATTTGACTGGTTTTGGCTGACCACCTCCTTTTGGTATCACAAAGTTTTAAATGCTAAAGCCAATGTCATAATTATGAATGAACATATTTCACTTACTGGCTTAATAATGTTAGGATCTCTCATTGTTCCTATCAGTGGTCGATGTGGCAGGAGTGTTTTAAAATGACAGGACACCCCCCCTTTCCCCTGGCTAGATTTGGTCCCCCAGCTAAAGCTTATGCAAAGAGAGCATAATCAAACAAAGCAAAGAAAATATGTAGCATTATCAGGGATGTCATCAGCTTGTAGTTTATAATGCAGTAAATTTGTGTTAAAAAGCTCTAGGACAGTATGACTAGTACCTGAAAGATCTTTGGGTGAAGTGGTGAAGTGTGTATTAACTGGAGAGATTACATCATGGTACTGCACAGGTGCACCATGCAGAAATAGTTTACAGTGCAGAACACTGAACTAGATACAAAAGCATGGCATGTTTTACCCACAGGAAGCTACAGTGCAGAGATCATGATTAGAGTGATAAGAGAGATGTTCTAATGGCTATCATCATGTTATTGCATTTTAGCAATACGTTTGGTGCAAAATAGTTTAGAGACCGAAATATCAAAGCATGCCAGGCTACACTGGCTCCCTACCGAAATTTAATAAGTTACCTGCATGCAGCCTGGTATGTTCTCTAGTTTTTCGACTTGGTGTATCACAGATGTCTCCTACACATAACTATAGTAAGGAAAGTGCCACAGTGCAGAATGTGCATGCATCAGAAATGACTCTGGTCTGACCTCTTTTAAAAGATTCCAAAAAGCACTGAATGAGACTAAATGCAAGTTGGGCACGGACGGGCACCCAACGTTGCACTTCAACTCACCTTGAGCGGCCGTTCCTCTGGCGCTGAACACACTTGCTATCAAAGTGGCCACATACCAAATCATAGTACTATTGCCAGCCAGTAAGAGAGCTCATCATATCTCAAAGTGCCCCTTTCAGTAACAGATCATTCCTAGGCGAGCCCCGGGGATGCGCGACGCACTGGCAGCTGATGAAATCCCTCTCATTCATGCTCTGCACCCTTCCCTTCGGCGCATCCCTTCATTCTCGCCCTTCTTCATCCCCTTCTCTCCTTTTCGCATCCCTCTGGCTTGCTCACACTCTCTCACACTCTCTCACACTCTCTCACTCTCTCTCTGTAGAGCCGGAGCACCTGCACCAGCGAGAGGCGGCCCGACGCGCCTTCAGATACACAGCGACGCCGGCGGAAAACCAAACCCCAGAATTTAGCTCCTTGGCACCACCCCCGCTTCGATCTCATTGGTGGACGTGGGAGGGATTGGGGCGGGGATTGGTCGCAGCGGCGTCGCTCTTTGAGGTAAAGAAAAAAAAAAACACAGACGCTCAGAGCTGCTTCAAGGTGAGTTGCGGCGCGAAACGGAGCGCCGCCGCAGTATCATGCGCAATAGCGGAGACGCACCGAGCCGAGCCGGGCCGGACCGCGCTGGACTCAAGAACCCCGGCCAGAAATGTAAAGAGATGAAACGTTCAAGCTGTGCGCATCTGGCACGGTTTGACCACACATATTTATTTTTGGCATACCACTTTATTCTGGTCAGGATGGCGTTGGGCGCAAGACAGGAACCCGCCCTGGACAGGGCAACAGTACAGGGACAGGGCAATCGCCGGGTGTCACAAACTTTGACCTGATCTTTCGTTTATTCATTCATGGTGGCATGACATGTTGGCGCAGCTGGTTGATATCCAGGTTTAATAAATAATTAGCAAGGTAATCCAGTTTACCTAACAGAACACAGCCAGGCTTGATTTCATCCAACAGTGTAAAATCTTCCACAAAGTTGAATCAGTTCATCTGGACACAAGTTTGTTGTAGAGATATGTTTCGTCACTCAATACGAATGACTTCTTCAGTCTGATTCAACTTTGTGGATTTGTGTACCTGGATTATTGAGCATGCATCAACAGAGTGTAAAATCTTACTTCTTAGTCTAAATGACAATTAAATTCCTGGGGCATTTGTCCCAGTCTATGCTTTAGGACTCCACCAAACTACACTTAGAGCTAAATGACTCCAGAAAACATCTGAATTGCAGACAAGTTTGTAGCCCAGGTTGGTGTTCATGACTCCACAATACCAAAAAGGCCAAGAAAGAGGGAAGGTGTTTGTTTTTAGTTGTATTTTGGAAGGGCAGAAAAGAGTAAATCACTGCTAGCCCAGAGAATCATCAGTTCCTCCTGTGCAGACATAATGGACAGGCTAATAAAATTAGTTTAAAAAAACCCTCTAGGGACAACAAGAGTTTTATTACGTCTTACAAAAAGCATATACAACATTTAAAGATGCCAGTAAAAGTGGGATGCTGTAGGGGTGTTTTGCTGCATCAGGACCTGGATGACTTCCCATTAATAAGGGAGCAATAAGTTCCACTCTGTCTCTAGAAATTCTTAAGGAAATTCAGTTTGTGAGCTGAAGCTACTTCTTTTGTGGCAGGACAATAATTAAACGCGCAGAAGTTCACGATGGAATATCTGAAAAGTAACAGACTTTTGGAGATCATTTATTTGTTATATTCTTTAAAACATTTTGTCCTGGTCGGGTCACAGTTTGTTGACAGGTTTACAGGAATCTCATGTGCTTAATTACTCACATTTACTCATTTACACATGTAGAGCCGACAGTTCACCTACCAGCAATGTTTGGAGAAGTGGGTAAAAACAGCGAAATTAAGCCAAACTTCAAACAGACTAACTACAGCTTGGGTTAAAACCTTTCATTGGTAGCTTCAGGGCACTAACACAACCTGATATGGCACCAGACCAACCTCCAGCTAGGTGTAACAGCTATTTCTGTTTTAAAAGGCAGAATCTGCTATTCTTTTTATTTGAGGCAGTGTTTGTAATGGAATCACTGGTGTTTTGCCAAAGCTTATATACCCTGAAGATGCCATACTGTTAGGATTTTATGGTAAGAGGATCACAGGTAGGCTTTTACCAACAATCCTTTCTTCTTGCACTATCCACTCACTGATTTCTCTGGATTTTAGGTCACTTCTACCAATTTAATTTAATGCGAATTATATAATAAGCTACAGTGGAGATCAAATTTTAACATACAGTTGTAAGGAACACGTCCACAAAAGTACAGTTGCAATTGGAAATATTTCACCCCCACACCTTAAAGGTATTATGGTGATGTGTAAAAAATAAATGATTTTGGTAGGTGCTAACAGGCTTCTGCCGCCTCATTTGAGGCATTTTTGCCCATTCTTCCTGTGCAAGACCTTCCAGCTCATTAAGGTTTGATGGCTTTTGTGCTGCAACTGCTTTCTTTAAATTCCACCAAACGGCTTTACAGTGTATCACAAAAGTGAGTACACCCCTCACATTTCTGCAAATATTTCATTATATCTTTTCATGGGACGACACTATAGACATGAAACTTGGATATAACTTAGAGTAGTCAGTGTACAACTTGTATAGCAGTGTAGATTTACTGTCTTCTGAAAATAACTCAACACACAGCCATTAATGTCTAAATAGCTGGCAACATAAGTGAGTACACCCCACAGTGAACATGTCCAAATTGTGCCCAAATGTGTCGTTGTCCCTCCCTGGTGTCATGTGTCAAGGTCCCAGGTGTAAATGGGGAGCAGGGCTGTTAAATTTGGTGTTTTGGGTACAATTCTCTCATACTGGCCACTGGATATTCAACATGGCACCTCATGGCAAAGAACTCTCTGAGGATGTGAGAAATAGAATTGTTGCTCTCCACAAAGATGGCCTGGGCTATAAGAAGATTGCTAACACCCTGAAACTGAGCTACAGCATGGTGGCCAAGGTCATACAGCGGTTTTCCAGGACAGGTTCCACTCGGAACAGGCTTCGCCAGGGTCGACCAAAGAAGTTGAGTCCACGTGTTCGGCGTCATATCCAGAGGTTGGCTTTAAAAAATAGACACATGAGTGCTGCCAGCATTGCTGCAGAGGTTGAAGACGTGGGAGGTCAGCCTGTCAGTGCTCAGACCATACGCCGCACACTGCATCAACTCGGTCTGCATGGTCGTCATCCCAGAAGGAAGCGGATGCACAAGAAAGCCAGCAAACAGTTTGCTGAAGACAAGCAGTCCAAGAACATGGATTACTGGAATGCCCTGTGGTCTGACGAGACCAAGATAAACTTGTTTGGCTCAGATGGTGTCCAGCATGTGTGGCGGCGACCTGGTGAGAAGTACCAAGACAACTGTATCTTGCCTACAGTCAAGCATGGTGGTGGAAGCATCATGGTCTTGGGCTGCATGAGTGTTGCTGGCACTGGGGAGCTGCAGTTCATTGAGGGAAACATGAATTCCAACATGTACTGTGACATTCTGAAACAGAGCATGATCCCCTCCCTTCGAAAACTGGGCCTCATGGCAGTTTTCCAACAGGATAACGACCCCAAACACAACCTCCAAGATGACAACTGCCTTGCTGAGGAAGCTGAAGGTAAAGGTGATGGACTAAACCCAATTGAGCACCTGTGGCGCATCCTCAAGTGGAAGGTGGAGAAGTTCAAGGTGTCTAACATCCACCAGCTCCGTGATGTCATCATGGAGGAGTGGAAGAGGATTCCAGTAGCAACCTGTGCAGCTCTGGTGAATTCCATGCCCAGGAGAGTTAAGGCAGTGCTGGATAATAATGGTGGTCACACAAAATATTGACACTTTGGGCACAATTTGGACATGTTCACTGTGGGGTGTACTCACTTATGTTGCCAGCTATTTAGACATTAATGGCTGTGTGTTGAGTTATTTTCAGAAGACAGTAAATCTACACTGCTATACAAGTTGTACACTGACTACTCTAAGTTATATCCAAGTTTCATGTCTATAGTGTTGTCCCATGAAAAGATATAATGAAATATTTGCAGAAATGTGAGGGGTGTACTCACTTTTGTGATACACTGTATATGGGATTTAAATCTGGAGACTGGGAGGGCTACTCCATAATATTCCAAGGCTGATTTCTTAACCAAGCTTTGGTTGATTTGTACGTGTGATTGGGCTCACTGTTTTGCTGGAAAGTCCAATAAATTAATTATCTTTCTCACTCAGATTTTGTGACAGCTTCTTAACTTTTTACAGTGGTTGCAACACATCTTAAACACGATTTGGGGATTGTAACTAAACTTTAGCTCATATGGACTAGCAGTAGGTTTTAAGATCAGCAATATTATGTAATTGTGACATAGCAGTATTAACACAATATACTCACTCACCTGGACGGGGCGCCAGTCCATCACAGGGCAAACACACATACACACACACATACACACACACATACATACACACACACACTCACCTATAGGGCAATTCCGTGTCTCCAATTCACCTCACTTGCATGTCTTTGGACTGTGGGAGGAAACCGGAGCTCCCGGAGGAAACCCATGCAGACACGGGGAGAACAAGCAAACTCCACACAGAAAGGACCAGGACCGCCCTGTCTGGGGATCGAACCCAGGACCTTCTTGCTGTGAGGCGACAGTGCTACCCACTCAGCCACTGTGCCGCCCGCACAATATACTACAATCATTAATTTTAATTGTTCATTCAACTAATAAAGACTTATTTTAAAGAATAACAAAGTTCTGCTGAAGCTTAGAGTTATAATTTCTTCTTTTTTTCAACAAGCAACAGGTGAGTGTGTAATCCCCAGAAATGGATTGGAACCTTGTCCAGTGTTTTTGGGATGAAGCAGTAAATAGGAATAAAATAATGATACAAACATATAACTTTATTATTATCATTAAATGATATTAATTATCATTCATATCATTAAATATATATAAATAACATTATTGTATATTTTATATTTTTTTAATATTTTTTTAATATTTATATTTTTATATATATATTTTATATATTGTTTTATATATACATATATATATATAAAACATATAACATTTTATATATATTATATATTAGGATATATATTAATAAAATATTGGATTTAGATTTTATTTGATTAAACTTAAGTCATAGTCATTTTTAAAATTCCTTAAAAAATGGCTGTTTTGAAAAAACCTTCTCCTCACCGACCCACACTTAATGACACATGCTTTGCTCAGAGGCCTTGAAATTAAGCACACACCTCCATCAGCAGCTCATATTAATACTCAAGTCACATTATGTGTTGTACCTTCATCAGTGAAACAGTGAGTAACACTGCCTCCTTACGTCTTTAACACCATCCTTTTTATCAGGCAGAAAAGCTGTAAATATCTGACGGAGAAACCATCAATGATGAATCCTGGATTGAATTCTGTTGTATCTTCTGTTTCAGAGAAGTGAATCTGAAATCTTGTCGGCTACTTGAAAAACTCATTTTCTCAACGAGCCATTACACAGATTCCACTGAGGGTGTTAATGTCTCCTTGGACTCGGAGGGTTGGTTTTCTAAATTGATTTTTGCGGGTGTGGTAGTTAAATGATTAAGGTTTTCAGTTTGAGACTGGAATGTTTTGAGTTCAAATCTCAGGACTGCCAGAGACCCTGACAGACCTGTTGGGTACTTGAGCGAGGCACATGAGTTTTAAGTGGCTAAAGGTGCACAGGTTCTAGTGTTTACAAGGACACACTTATCAACAAATTGTGTTTTTAGGGTGACACGGTGGCTAAGTGGGTAGCACTGTCGCCTCACAGCAAGAAGGTCCTGGGTTCGATCCCCAGGTGGGGTGGTCCAGGTCCTTTCTGTGTGGAGTTTGCATGTTCTCCCAGTGTCTGCGTGGGTTTCCTTCAGGTGCTTTGGTTCCTCCCACAGTCCAAACACATGCAATTGAGGTAAATTGTCCATGACTGTGTTCGATATAACCTTGTGAACCTTGTGTAATGAGTAACTACCGTTCCTGTTATGAATGTAACCAAAGTGTAAAACATGACGTTAAAATCCTAATAAACAAACAAACTGCGTTTTTACCCTACAGTCGTATTTTATAAGATGTCATTATTTGTGATCAGGGCTCAGGGTGTCTTTAACCTGACTGACGGGTTAAATGAAAACATTCTGAGAGATACAAAACACTTGTTTTGATCACACTGTAACGGTTTTATTTTATCATGTTTTTCATATATTTCTACCTCATTTGTAATAGTGAAAACACAAGATATGGATCAGCTCACCTTTATTAATGTAAAACTTCCAAGTGCTTCCAGGTGTATTTTTTTATACTATTACATGAATAACATCCTTACATGCTCAGTGTATGACTAAATGCTAATTATGTCCAGTAAAGACAAAAAAGTAAAAGGGTTTATGAGAGTTCTTTGGAGGGGCACAAATGGCAGAAACGTCAACTACGAAGACTGATTTCTGTTGGATCTGCCCTAAGACATATATTTTGCTCAGCAGAAGAATCGTACCTGACACCTACAGAAACAAATTACTCTGTTTTGTTGTGAAGGGGCATTTTGCAGAGGTTTAAGCCTCCAGTCATGGAGGGCCAAAAAGTTTAGCATTCTACCTTTACACTCTTGGTTTAACTCATTAATTAATTAGCAATGCTTCAATTGGCTGATGTTGATTGTTGGTAGAAGTTTAACGTACTTCTGCAGAGCTTCAGCCCTCCAGAGGAAAGGGTCACTGTAAATCAGCACAATTGTATTGTAACTGATCACCTGATAAAAAAGATGACACTTTTTTGTCTTAATGGGACTTTTTGAGGGGTCCATAGAAACATTGGAAAACGGTTAATATGTAATTAAGTATTAGTAAAATTTGGATCTTTGGACATTTGAAGACAGCACAAGACTTATCTGAACTGTTTGAAAAGACAGGGAGGCTTCATTTTGAATGTTCTGATGGGGGAAAATGGAAGACCTGACAGGAGGGAGTTGCAGTAGTCAGTCTTGAAATGACAAGAGACTGGTCAAGAATCTGAGGTTCACAGAGAGGAATGGCCAAGTGGTTCTAATGCTGTAAAGGAAAAACCATCATGATTATTTCAGGTTAGCAACATGAGCCAGAAAAGCCAATTGGTTGTCCAGGAAAACACCAATGTTTTCTGTATATTGTAGTTGTCCTAGATGAAGTTCTCAGTAAGGGTACATACACAGTGGTTATACCAAATAAAAGTAGAATTTATGAGGTTTTTAAAGACAAGGACAGAAGCTTTATTAATTATGGATTGCTGAAATGCTTTAAACTTTTTAAGTAACTCCAATAGACAATACTGTAACTACTTTTCTTGTGTTCTTGTGTTTTTTCTGCTCCGAGTTGCATATTTTAAAAGCACAGTTCTTTGCCAATTTGCCAATACTGACAACTTGACAAACAGGACAATGTAAAGCCACTTGGGCAGTGGTGGGCAATTAAATTTTCCAAGGGGCCACATAAGAAACTGAGACTGATGTGGAGGGCCGGACCAATAGGGTGAACTGAATTCTGCTCAATATTAATTTGATCTCTTTATAAAGAGCAGTAAATTGTACAGTTCTGATAATCTGTTACTGTTTAGATGTTACAATCAGAAAATGAGAAGTACTCAGAGTAAAAACATCAACATTATTTCATTTCATTATAGTCTAATTACCTCATTTGCTGTTTTTCAGTCCTTTGTTATTGTTTGATATTCTTTTTAAAATCACAAAGCTGGTCCTGACTGCTTCAGTCCTAAATGTGTTAAACTTTATAAAAAAGTCCTTGTTGCTTTTGCAGTGTAGTTAGCAAAGCTTCAGGTGTGACGCTCCTCATCGTTCATGTTCTTGTATGTCTCTGTTTAGTACCCTAACAGCGATTTAAACCCTAAATTGTGATCCTTAAACAGCTTTACATCTGACTTCAGTAAATAAATACTTCAGAAGTCCATGTCTTGTTAAAAACTCGTAAAAACTTGTAAAAAAACGTTTCTATCAATCACACTCAGTTCTGTTCGACGGTGAAGCTGGATACACTCGCACACACGTAAATCCAAACTTACAGAAATGTAAAGACATAGCGCTCCCGTCAAAATAAAAACAATCCTGTTATATGGCGTGTGTGATGTAAATTTATTTACGTCTGATTTTTAATTGCCACTGACCTCATGTGGGCCGGTTGGGGATTGTTTGCGGGCCGGATGTGGCTCGCGGGCCATACAATGCCCAGGTCTGCACTTGGGCCTGTGTTCTCCACTGGTGAAAATATACATTATTTAGTTACAGCATTTCCTTATACAGTACATCATCCTAATGTAGTCATCTGTGTACTTTGCACCATAGCCATTTCAGATTTCTACAGCTCCTACCGACCCTTGGCTTCTAATTATTTCTGAAGTTCGGCCATATACAGTAAAATAAATTACAATTGATTAGCCTGTACACATCTACTCAAGGCCATTGATTCTTCAATCAAAAAGACTAACGCTAACATTTCTTCTCCTTCTTTGCTACCCTGTTATTTGCTCTACAGTAAATTATGTTATCAAAGAACACTTTCTGATAACAGAATGATGTTGAATTTATATTATTGGTTGAAGTACTATTTTCTTCTCAGCATTTACATACATTCAGATGTTTAAAAATCCCAACACTGCTGCACCTGATACACTCATAACAGATAACACTCTCTAACATTTATTTATCCATTCATTCAGACAGTTTGCCAGTCCATCACAAGGCACACACACACACACACTTACTTACACTTAGGGCAATTTTCAGTGGCTCCAACTGGCCTGACTGCATGTCTTTGGACTGTAGGAGGAAAACAGAGCACCTGGAGGAAACCCACACTGTAACATGTTAGTGTCATTGCACTAACCCACAACCCCATCAACATCTGGGCAATGGGTCTTTTTCCACTCAAGAAAATAGGAGGGCAAAAAAAATGGTAGTGAATTATCTGTATGGCAGGCGTAGCTTATGAAATAATCAATACATGTGTGTGTGTGTGTGTGTGTGTGTGTGTGTGTGTGTGTGTGTACAACTACCTGCTTTATTCTGGTGAGCTCTGCAGTTTATGTTAGGAGGTTAGTGCAGTGTTTCTTTAACTAAATCTGTGTAACAAAACCTGCTTTAACCTTTAATACTGATTAAATCAAAGGGATGTCCTACAGATACAGATGTTATCATGCAACAAAACACTGATTTGCTCAAAGTCACTCTCTACAATTAAAGCACCTTTTTTAAACAAGGCTGCCAAAGCCAAATTAATCCCTGTTTATTTTGTCAGCACTGAGCAAACAATTGCAATGCCATTGGCTGGTACTGCTCCACCCAGCTCCAAAAAGTGGTCTGGCATAAAGGTCTGGCTACAGATTTGGATTTGGGGAGATTGGGGGTGAAAGTAGGTCATGTGTAGACTGGATCAACATACTCTCATTCTTTAGATCCTGGATACTGTAGACTGCTTGTGGGGATTGTCTGTGCATCACTTCTACCACACCATCATTTAACCATATTTTTAAGTTTACCTGTCGACAGAAGGAGAGGAAAACCTAGAGAAAGGAAACGTATAAGCATTAAGGGTGGAACATGTTCCTTTTTTTTACTAAATTGCTCATTCTTGGTTTTGCCTGAACAGAACAGCAGTACAGCTGAAACATATTTGTTTCACACAAAGTTAATAATATAAAGTTATGAAGATTGTTATGAAAATTGTCATTAATCTGCATTATTCTGATAAAAATCTTCAAGTTCTGCTTTCAGGTAGAAAAACCAGTAGCCTTTGTATGTTTTCTGGAACATACTTTGTATTTGGATAAAATCTGCATATTCTTGTTAGGTTCAGGGTAGGATTTTCAGAAGGCCATTTCAAAAGCTGCACTGTGTATTCCGACACCTTTCTATCAGAACCAGCATTAACTTCTTCAGCAGTTTGAGCTACAGTAGCTCGTCTGTTGGATCGGACCACACGGGCCAGCCTTCGCTCCCCACGTGCATCAATGAGCCTTGGCCGCCCATGACTCTGTTGCCGGTTTACCACTGTTCCTTGGACTACTTTTGATAGATACTGACCACTGCAGACCGGAAACACCCCACAAGAGCTGCAGTTTTGGAGATGCTCTGATCCAGTCGTCTGGCCAAATATCTCAGTTTTGACTCCACTGACCACAGAACTAAAACAAAATTCAGTGTAAATGTTAGGTGCCAAATTTAAAGCACCTAAATATGATTATGTAAAGCTTACTTGGCTGTGGACAGTCTTTGGACGGAACTAAAGTTAGAACTACATTTTCATATTAAACATTTATTTTTCTTCTTTTTTAATGAAGTGACTTTTTTATTCATTTTATTTACCATATTCAACAGCACAAATTATCAGTGAATTCTTTTGCTTCCTGTGCTAATGTTAAATAAGTAAGGATGCACTTTTAAATGTCCAAATCTCCCGCGGTGCACTAAAGATGCTGTCTCTTTAGGAAGATGAATGGGGGCTCCACCACTCTCTGCACTGTATTTGCAGTAGGAGCCTAATTGCTGGTGTGGGGGTGTCTCAATAAGAGAAAGTACAGAGCCAACAAAATATAGGTGGAAAGTGGAAGTGGTGTGAGTGGTAAAATCTGAACAGGAAGCTGAGCCAAATGAAACTTCCCAGGGCTGAATGAATCTCCCTGGTGAACATGAAGGTGTGTTTTTGTTAGCATTAGATAAATTTAGATTCTAGTTCCTGTCGTGAAAGTTCAAGCGCAGTTTTTCACCACCTACGACTTAGATGATCAGGCTGATTCAGCCATCCTGCATCTACACAAGACTAAAATATGTTTAATCAAAGGCTGTTTCCTTTTTTTGAGGAGGAGGAAATGTGATGGCTTGATACTGAAATCTTTACACTAGAAGTTAAGACATTAATCTAGTACTATACTTGTGAAAACATTGTGAAATAAAGCAGACAGGGAATTATGCTTCCTTTCAAAACTCAGTTTACTTGATTTTTCTAGCAAGTTGATAAATTATTTGATATTATAACTATGATCTAATAGATGTAAACCATAAATGATCTCAACCAAACTGTTTTTCAGGAGTTGGGCTCGGCCCCTTAGTTCCAGTGTTTTTTTATTATTATTATTTATTTATACATTTACCCCCAATTTCCCTTCTAATCTAGTCGTATTTAGTAGATAAACTATATTGCCAAAAGTATTCACTCACCCATCCAAATCATTGAATTCAGGTGTTCCAATCACTTCCATGGCCACAGGTGTATAAACCAAGCACCTAGGCATGCAGACTGCTTCTACAAACATTACTGAAAGAATGGGTCGCTCTCAGGAGCTCAGTGAATTCCAGAGTGGTACCGTGATAGGATGCCACCTGTGCAACAAATCCAGTCGTGAAATTTCCTCGCTACTAAATATTCCACAGTCAACTGTCAGTGGTATAACAAAGTGGAAGTGATTGGGAACGACAGCAACTCAGCCACGAAGTGTTAGGCCACGTAAAATGACAGAGCGGGGTCAGCGGATGCTGAGGCGCATAGTGCACAGAGGTCGCCAACTTTCTGCAGAGTCACTACACAGTCGCTACAGACCTCCAAACTTCATGTGGCCTTCAGATTAGCTCAAGAACAGTGTGTAGAGCTTCATGGAATGGGTTTTCATGGCCGAGCAGCTGCATCCAAGCCTCACATCACCAAGCGCAATGCAAAGTGTCGGATGCAGTGGTGTAAAGCACGCCCCCACTGGACTCTAGAGCAGTGGAGACGTGTTCTCTGGAGTGACGAATCACGCTTTTCCGTCTGGCAATCCGATAGATGAGTCTGGGTTTGGCGGTTGCCAGGAGAACGGTACTTGTCTGACTGCATTGTGCCGAGTGTAAAGTGTGGTGGAGGGGGGATTATGGTGTGGGGTTGTTTTTCAGGAGTTGGGCTCGGCCCCTTAGTTCCAGTGAAAGGAACTCTTAATGCTTCAGCATACCAAGAGATTTTGGACAATTTCATGCTCCCAACTTTGTGGGAACAGTTTGGGGATGGCCCCTTCCAGTTTCAACATGACTGCACACCAGTGCACAAAGCAAGCTCCATAAAGACATAGATGAGCGAGTTTGGTGTGGAAGAACTTGACTGGCCTGCACAGAGTCCTGACCTCAACCCGATAGAACACCTTCGGGATGAATTAGAGCGGAGACTGCGAGCCAGGCCTTCTCGTCCAACATTAGTATCTGTGTGGGCCGACATCATATTAAACTCTATGGATTAAGAATGGGAGTCACTCAAGTTCATGTGTGTGTGAAGGCAGACGAGTGAATACTTTTGGCAATATAGTGTAGAAGTGATTTTGTATTTTCACCTCTACTGCTGCAGACCTCCACTCCCAGTCTAGGAGAGCTCCAACCATCACACACCCCCTCCAACACATGTTTAGTACCAACAGCTTCTTTTCTTCCTGAACAGCTAGTTTACAAATGTTATGACAATAGAATGCATAAATCCATTTAATCTCATTTCATTTCATTTATTTTAATTTCAAAACAATTAACTTTAGTTTTGAAAAGTCTGATTTAATTGACTAATAATTTTATTAAGCTGCTGGCTCCAGCTGTGTTATTAGCATCATTAAGACAATCTGAGAAGATGACATTAAACAAAGCCACTAAAAATATCTGTTTACTGCCTGTTTTCCTTATTACTCATTCACTATTTAATGCAAGTTGCATCAAACGCCCACAACCACAGCAAACATCCACCTCCACAGCAGCTGTTTACATGTTTAAATTCTTCACAAGTGCTGTAAAACATCATGACCTTGGAGCCACATCACTATAAATATAAACAGAAGTTTATTTACATAAATTATGTTCAATCTTTTCAAAAGTGGAAAACAGAGTGTTATGAGTTTGAAAATTGCAACCCAACAGACAGATTGACGCTGATGATATGCTGAATATGTGCAGGACATAAAAATGTAATAAAAACTAAAATCTGTGTATTGATTTGTTAATTCACTTGAGATGCAACCAAACAGAAGCCCACAAACAGAAAGCCGTACAAACAACACCAATTATTTTGGGTTCCAGCTCATCTCAGACGGGGGTGGCACGGTGGCAGAGCTGAGACTCGATACGATGTATTCGAGATCCCAGCTCTGGTGTGCTAGTGTGTGTTTTTACTGCTGCACCACCTGAGCGGCTTAAATGAATGCTTTTGTCCCAGGATTGGATTTGATGGACTTTTGCTTTTATGTCTCATTTGCTGGTATTTAAGTTTTAAGTGATCTGCTTGTGTATTGTCTTCTGTAAGTCGCTCTGGATAAGAGCGTCTGCTAAATGCTGAAAATGTAAATGTAATGTGAATGATATGATTTAACTGCATTTGTATCTGGGTAGCACTGTCACCTCACAGCAAGGAGGTCCTGGGTTCGATCCCCAGGTGGGGCGGTCCGGGTCCTTTCTGTGTGGAGTTTGCATGTTCCCCCCGAGTCTGCGTGGGTTTACTCCGGGAGCTCTGATTTCCTCCCACAGTCCAAAGACGTGCAAGTGAGGTGGACATGAATGTAACCAAAGTGTAAAACATGATGTTAAAATCCTGATAAACAAACAAACAAACATCTCAGATGGACCAGAAGACAGATACAATGTGAGCTGTGGACAGATTGGTCCACATTTAAGCTTGTTTTGGGGAAAAACGGACATCAAATTATTCATGCAAAAGAGGAAAAGGACCATCCAGACTATTATTAGTGAAAGATCCAAAAGCCAACATCTGTCATGGTATGGGGGTGCATCATTTCCTCATTTTTCACGGCACGGGTGACTTGCACATGTGTGAACGTACCACTGACGTAGAGGCATGTATTAGGATTTTAGAGACACATGCTGCCATTAAGGTGACGTCTTTTCTCAGGAAGTCCATGATTATTTCAGTGAGACAACAACTGCATGTGCTACAACAGCGTGGCTTTTTACACACAGTGCATGTGCTTGACTGGTCTTACCTTATTACTCATCTGCTATTTAATACAAGATACGTCAAACAACCACCTCAGCAAACACCCACCTCCACAGCTGCTGTTTTAGTATTCAAACACTGCACACGTTAAATATTGCACCATAACCTGCCAGTTACATCACAACCGAACAAACAGTAAACATTTGTTTGCATTTATTATTCCATAAATAAAGCATTTTTATTAGTAGTGGGTGGTTTCTGCAAGGTTTACATTTCAGGCAGATAAATGAGGGGTGTTACGGGGCTAATAATTGTAACGCAAGAGAGTGATTGGAGTTCATGGTCTGGTGAATAATATAAATGTGGAGTGCATACTAATCTCTACTCCAGTCACAAATACTCACTCTGCAAGCAACAGAAAGATGCTATGTGAGACTAGGAAAGCAGATTACTTAAGATGCTGTGCAGCATGTGGTTTTTTTTTTTTTTTGTCTACTGCTTGTAAGTCTGCTTCAAAGGAAAACAGATACAAATGCAGTTTAATCATATCAGTACACAAGCAGATCACTTAAAACTTATACCAGCAAACGAGACATCAAAGCAAGAGTCTATCAAATCCAATCCTGGTACAAAAGCATTAATTTAAGCCGCTCACTATCACACCAGAGCTGGGATCTCGAATACATCGTATCAAGTCTCAGCTCTGTCTGCCGGCTGGGCTGAGCATCCACATGAACAACGATTGGTTTGTTGTTCATATAGGGGTGGATTAAGCCGGATAGGGACTCTCTCATGGCTGATGCGACTACGACCTCTGCTGGCTGGTTGATGGCGCCTGCACAGAGACGGGGAAAGAGTGAGGATCAGGGTGTGTCTCTCCGTACACAGAGCTGGTCCACAGCTGATCTCATCTGGTGTGGGTGACAAAATGCATACGGCTGAAGCCCACGTGTCAGAGGGGGCCTGAGTTAGCTTTGTTCTCCTCAATCAGAGCAGGGGTCGGCATTAGTGGAAAGGAAGCATGACGCAATCGGGCAATTGGACGTGCTAAAAGTCAGGAAAATAAAAAGGGGAGAAAATGCATAAACAAAATATATTAAATAATAAATATAAAATAAAAAAAAGCATTAATTTAGACAAATTGTTTTTCTCACAAAAAGTTAAGAAAGCATGTTCCGATATTTTATATTAAGGGTCACAGGGAGAACTCCCCAGTTTTTCTTTACAGGGTCCACAAGCATCATCTTACATATAATAAAAAATACAATTATAAACAAAAACACCTAAGTAGATGTGGACTAATAAAATCACTTTATATTTAATCTGCACTACAATTTCACACCAATCTACCAACATACAAAGGTGATATACTAAGCCCTTTCACTACACACACTGCAACCCGCTATATTTAAATAAAATCTGTTGTGCTAGCACACCAGCGCCGAGAATCTGAACTCCTCGGTTCGAAACTCAGCATTGCCACCTGCATAAATAAAATAGAAAAGAAATCTATATATGAATACGTGAGGCTGGACACACTTGTATTTAGTTTTGGCATTGCTTAAGTGGTAGCTATAAGCTTTTCCTTGTCACAGATCCAGTACAAAATGCACTTTACATGGATGTGGAAATGCTGTGTGTCCTGGATCACTGCTGTTTGTTTTCTGTAGAATCAGCTACTCGCTGATCTGTGCTTTAGGACGTTTAAGATTTGCTGTGGCTGAAGTGCGTTGCTTGCAGGGATTTCATTATGGATCCATTCTCATTTTCTCAATGGAAAGGATCTGATAAATCAAAGCGCAACACGGCGCATTCCCACACTTAATGTTTTATAGAGGTGCTCAAGCTTAATTACTACATTGACCAGAGCTGAGTGGTCATCTTACTGTGCAAGGCTCTGCAGTGCACACACGTTACTGGTGGATGTGCTTGTAACCTTTAATGACCTTTGATTTAAGACTGTTCTGATTTAGGTATTTAGTTCATAGGCTACCTTTACTTCAGGTTATTAAGGTTACGTTTATTTATTAGTAGTCTTTGTTGTGCAATTCCTGAACTAGGGCTTTCCAATCAGATAGAAAATAAAGAAGAAAAAACTGCAAAATGGAACGTTATAGAGAATTCCCAAAACTGCATTAAATTTTTAAACAGGCGTAAATGTAGAACAATAAAGTGAGCCTCTAGGCCTGAAAGAAAGTGAAAGTGTCACCAAAAAACCTTTACTTTATCGCTGAAGACACTGTCCAATCCAGTGCAAAGTGCTTAAATGAATTTTAAAAAATATATATAATATGTTAATAATATGGTTAAGCTAATATAAATCACAAGTGTTTGTCTAAATTCCTTGAAAATAATGGTTTATGGTTTACATTTCTTGTTTTGGGATAGTGAAGATTACATTAGAATGTCTTAAACCACCAGAAAAGGACAAAAAACACACATTCAAACAGGTTTTAGAATGGCTTTTTATAAGTCCCAACCTTAATCCTATTAAAACATGGGGAGAAAACTCAAGTCTGTGCCAGAAATTGTGTCAGAAGCTTGTTGATGACTATTCAAAGGGGCTGATAAAGGTAAAAACAACTAATAATGAGCACAACAAAATACTGCCTCAGCCATCATAAACAATAAATAAATAGATAAATAAATAAACAAAATGAACAATTTCACGAATAGCCAATGTGAGGTGGTATTCATAATTTTGAACAAATGTTTCTTCAGAACCGAATGAGGCTAAAGTGATACCTCCAACTGAAGCTTGGATTAATAACCTTTAAAATCTTTGCTTTGACCCTCAGTTATGATGATTTCTTTTCTTTTTGCTTGATAATTGTCTTTAAATGCCTCAAGCCTAATCGTATGTATTTTTCAGGCCTGTTTGAGGCCTCTATGTTTCTTCATTCCTCCTTCTTTGTCTTATAATTACACATGATTGCCCAAATGCTCCTTATCTCATGCTTTTAAAAGTCCTTTTAAGTATCCGGTGAATAGTAACCCGATTAATCTCTTGGCAACCCGGTGACAATATTTAATGCATTTTCAGTATTTTTTTTTTAGAAAGAGTCAGTATGAGATTTAGGTTAGCAGGAAGATTATGGAGAGTCAGATGTGGATTTTCACAGAGGAACTAATATTTTTTAGGAACATAGAGGATTCTGTATTTGTTATAAATGTAAACTAGACATTTTAGAGTTTTTGATTTGCATTATTTTACTACATAAGCCAAAAATAAGACTGGGTTGACTATTAAAAAGATACATTAAAAAAAGAAGAAGATGGTAGGCTCAGCTGAGCTTTTATAAGTTCTTTTAGAGACCATAGGTCTTTACTTTTGATTATAATTATTTATACTTTAAGCAGCCCCGGTTCTGGACTGCTTTGCTTGGGGGGGCAGTAAAACCTAATGAGGGGGCATGTTGATAGTCATGTTTTTGAAGCCAGAAATATATTCAAGGCTTGATTTGTGCATGAATGATGACAGCCAAGCTATTGATACTGGCTTAAAGTGATGCATGAGGTAAAGAAATAAAAATGCATGTTTTCGAACTTAAACTTAAAACCCAATGATTAAAAAATACATGTTGATTATGTAAATGGAGAAAAAAGATTATCTAATTGTATTTCATTTTAATACGCCCCCTTAATTAAATTGCCATTAGTTCATTAGCCTAACCGCTAACGGCTAATAAAATAATTTAAGCAACACCTATGTAAGAGGTAAGTAACATTAAAGCAACGAAAAACCACAGTTAAGCAAATATTACCATGTGGAAGTCAGTTTAAACTCAGAAGAGTGTTTACCAGTATACCTGCCTCTCGCTCACACTAACAGAACATATACTGCCGAACTGAACTGTTTGGGGCAGTCTGCCGATTTTTATATGACTCAAAGAGCCAATCAGGAATAAGCAAGGAAATATCTTCACGCTGTAAAACAAAATGCATTTTTGTGATTGGTTCAGAGATAATATTAAAAATAGCCGTTGCTTGCATTGTGCTTGGGGGGGCAAAGACACAATTTGGGGGGGCAATGCCCCCCTCAGCCCCCCCCTAGCGCCGGCCCTGACTTTAAGGCTCTGCAATGACTTGTCATCCAGGGAAGCAACACTGACCAGGATAAAACAGTGGTAAAACATGAATATTATATGAAAAAAATATCATGTCTGTGTTGGTCCAGTATTGGCTTAGTGGTTAAGATACTGGACTAGTAATCATTGACCTAAACCATGAAAGCAAAATACTCACCACTCTATAATACAGCTACTGTCATTCAATCCTGGTGTATGCCACACATACATTTGCAAACCAGTGCCTTAATTTCACAATTTCAAAGTCACTTTGCTGCGATTATCTTGATCCAGCAAGGCAAAAGATCAACAGGTCATGTTTAGCATATTCATTCATGTTTGATCTGTACAGTAGAATGTCAGTTGCTTAATTTTATCATGCATCCGCACTCATGTTTTCTTTTTCATTCATTTCTCAAGTTCAAATTCCACTTCAACTTATTTCAATAGTCCATGTCTTACTTTTATGATGCTCATGCTAATCTGAACCTCAGCACTGAATATCAACCAGGCTGCTCATTTTTCCCTCAGGGTTCTGCCGGCTTTACAAAACGAGGTGCAAATATTACTCTGTCAGTGGTGCAAAATGAGCTTCTGGAGCAAAGCGAGAAAGAAAAGGTTACGTGCACTGAGTGGAGAGTTGGTCGGCAGCGGGAAACAAAATATATCTTACCTCTAATTAGTGCTAAAAAATTTAATAATGAGTCTTCCCACATGCATTACAGTCCTTAAAAGCTGGAGCAGAAATTGTGGCACTATTGCAGGGCACCACCTATTCATTCACTTTCACTCAGGAGCAGTTTAGAGCAGCAAAACCACCTTCTGCAAAAGACCCAGAGAAAAGTTATGATAACGAAAACATGCAAAAACTCTTAACAACCAGGTGATTGATGTCAGGTTCCCGGGACACATATAGATGTGAGGAAACACCGTGTTAAGGACAGGAACACACCCTAAACAGAATACCAGTCCATCACAAGGTATCAAACACTCACAATAATTTGCTCCACTGTGAGGCAGTTTAAAATAGCCAATCTTACTTCTGTTTTCTTAACTGGTAGTAATTTTGAGTACTCTAAAGAAACGTCACTAATAAAGACACTGATAAATGAAGTACATGGTGGAACCCCAAATAGTAATGATGGATAACAAGATCATTGTTAAGTGTGCACATGATATGAAAGTATGTTATATACTTTACTTAATCAGGGTCACAGTAGTTCAGAATCTACAGAAAAAGGAGGGTGTGGAGGGAACATTTAAAGAAATAATTGCAGCCCAGAAACATACTGTTGAAGCATAATGTTCTCAGATGTTTTGTATACATTTATAGAGGCAGGTTACTGATAATTTGCTTACAATTAATGACTAAACATATAAAGTTAAAGTCTGTATTAAAAATAGCGTTGCCACCCTGTACACCCTTATGTCCAGTGTATGTAAGTTTTGAAATCTTTCAAGTAAGTTTTGGATAAGAAAGTATGTCTTTGAGTCTTTCAGTCATAGACAAAATGAAGTTAGTCTTAAAAAGCCTATTAGAGTCCCAGCACTGCCAGGACATACAGTAAATGTCACCAAAAATATATGAAAAGTTTTAACATTAACTGTATGTCATTTTCAAAAAAACATTGCTTCAAAATATTCTACAAGTCTGTTTTATGATTAAAGATTTGTCCTCAGGGTCTAGCAGCATCTAAACTTAAAGCTCTTCAGGATTTGTTTTCCAAGGTGTCATTCGCAGAGTGATGTTTACCAGTTGATAAGATCACTGGTGGTCTGGACACCGCCTGGAACCTTGATGAGTCACTGAATGACTGTACTGGGTTGTATATGTTTATCCTCACAGGAGTGAGCAATAAACACACACACACACACACACACACACACACACACAGACACACACACATACACACACACACACGGACCCCTGCTATGCATCTTACAGCTTCTTCCTAGATGGCATGCTATTTTAACATTTAGCCTTGTAGAACATTGTGGTCTAGTTCTGTTAACCTAAGTTGACTTGAATTTGCTTTACTTAAGCTTGGTTGACTTGAGCTGAATGTCTATTAAAGTTGAGCTGAACTGAGTTGAGTTTAGTTGAGTTGAGTTCATAAAGTTGATGAGCCGAGCTGAATTGATGTAATATAAGTTGGTTCATGTTCAGTGGAGCTTAGTTAAGTTCAGTTTAGCTAAATTAAGTTAAGTTTAAATTAAGCTTTAATTGCATGATCTAGAACAGTTTGACACAGGTCATGTGACTAACCCCATTATTAATCACAGAAACAACTGACTGGCTCTGAAATATGTTGTTACCAGATTTATTTCTCAATTGTTTGTTGTTATAATATTGTTGTTATAATATAGCCAATTAAGCTCTTTTAGACTACTGAAAATAGATAACTATGACATTATGACTGCTCTACCCTTAATTATGACAACGCTAGCAAAGCTATGATTGTATGTACACAGAATGAAGTTGTTTGCTCACTGCATTTCATTAGGAGTTTATATCTCTGTACTTTACTTGTTGGTTCCTATTTAATAAAATTGAATTTTTAACCTTTTTTTAATAAGTGAGATGTTATTGTTTTAAAAAAATGAATTTTAACAAAGTTTTATTCTGCTCATGGTTGTAATAGGTCTGGCCCCAACTGAAAACACTGGGTGCAAGGCAGCAATACACCCTTGACAGGCCTTTGCTTGTTTTCCAGAGTTGGGAAAAACTCAAAGTACTCAAATAAAACCTGTGTGCACCCACTAAACCAGTTTGCACCCACTATACCAACTGCCTTACTATGCTGCCTATTTTTCCTTTTAAAAACATGACAGTAGTGGCCAAGTACTTAAGTAGGTAAGTTGTCCTGTGATGAAATGGCAGTTTGTCCAAGGTGTAGTTCCACCCTGTGTTTTAAGGTAGACCCTTAAAGTGATAAATAAATTATTCATGTTCAGGCTCTTCAGTGCTCAGCACAGTAAACATCCTAAAACTATTTCAGCTTTTATCAATTAACTGTGAGCAAAACTGGAACAAACTAAAAACAAGAGTGACCTTTAAATCCCCTCCATCCTAAAAACTAAGCAGAACACTTTGCTCCCATTAGCTGTCACTGCATGTTACATGTACCTTTACGCTGCCACCCACCTTCATGCCCACACCAGATTCACACACTGATTCCTCCTTGTTCTCACATGCCTACTTACCATTTCATCATTGTTTAACTCAGCCCTGGAGTGGAGGTGCACTTTGGGAACAGTACGTACTGCACACAGAGTAGTAGCTCACAGTGACTCACAATTTGTTGTTCACAGAGTAGTTCTCTAGTTTTGTGATATAGAGTACCGTACATTTACTGGCCTTCTTTCAGTCTGGCATGTGAGTCACATACATGAGAGGCAGTTCTCATATTGGTAGGAGGCGCTAAATCCAAGGCTCACCGGACCTAAAGAAATGAATCACAACAGTGAATCAGTCGGGCCGTGATGCTGCACACACATCTGAATTGCGACAGTCTGCTTGCCCCCCACAGGTTGCCATGGTTTCTGGCTGGCTCCTCACAGTCGGAGTGCACCAGGCTGCCAGTGGAGCTAAACAGCAGGGTAAGGAGTAAGAGAGGTGATTCATAACATTACCAAGCATCATCGACTTTACTAACTTTCTTATCACTGCGTCAGACTGAAAAAGTTCTGTTGTCCGGCTTGATGTGCATTCAATACTCTAGTAGCAGGACTAGTTCATCAAAATCATCTGCTATTTAAACCATTTACACAATGTGTATTTTTAAGTTTTACATTTAATGTACTTAGCTGAAGCTTTTAATCAAAGCAACTTACAATTTTGGCCAAAGAAAACATTCCAACAGTGGCAGCTTGGCCATGTTGGGCTTGAACAAGCAACCTTCTGATTAGAAGTCTAGTATTCAGAGGCATAAACCAGTTAGTTGCAACCCTGCACTTACTGCATCACAAAACATGCCAGTCCTTAGAGAGACTCTTCCATGTTAGTTCTGATAATAGCAGCTCAGAGGGGAATAGATCACCTGGCAACGTGTGTTAGTCATGCTAACATGGCTGCAAGACCTTTATGTTCTAACCATTGAGAGTATTCAACAACTAGACCCTGTAACCCAAGTAGTTTTAATGGCAGAAAGAGAGAGAACACCAACTCTCCTCACTTGAAAAGGCATTGCTGATAGCTCCATGGTATAACATTAAGTTAGGGGCCGGTAGGGCCTGGCCATACCAGTTGTTATTGTGGAACAGTGTATGACAGGCTCAATAATTCAGTGTAAAAAAAATTTATAGCTAATATTGTGGCGCCTTTAATACATATGGCAGATGTATTGCTGTCCAACATCTTCCTGTCCCTCTTACTTAAAGACCAGTACTTTTAGCAGTTTTTTTTTGGTGAGCATGGCGCTTGGCCCGTTAATGTTAGGCTAACCTAGTTAGTAGTTAAAAACACCTGTGCGCATGTTCCATGTGTTTTCAATAATGAGCTGTGGGGAACATTCATGTTGGCCCCATGCTGAGAGCAGCCAATAAAAGGTTTACACAGGTCTATGTATGTAGAACATTTTATAATGTCATTTAACTTTGTGGTTTGACCTAGTCTGCCAATATAAAGAGGACTAGTTTGATTACACCTATTAAAAAGTAGCCTATTGCTGAGCCAGACTGAATCTGGACAGTCAGATTTTATCCGAGAATCATGAAAAACAGGTCTACTATGAATGACAAGCTATTGCAACATAGGAGACACTGACCACAGTCAGACAAGCTTTGCATTATCATTGATTTAGAGGCTGCTGTGCAGGAGAGATACCCTGGTTCCAAAATCAGCATCTTAAAGCTCAAAATTTAGCAACTTTTTCTCACATTGCAGCCGCCAAACCTGAACAATGTTAAGCTTGTTTGACTGTGGACCCATTCATGTTTCAGCATTTTAAATAAAATATATCTTATGTGTATTTTTGACTAGCACTGTTGCCTCACAGCAAGAAGGTCCTGGGTTCGATCCACAGGTGGGGTCGGTCCGGGTCCTTTCTGTGTGGAGTTTGCATGTTCTCCCCGTGTCTGCGTGGATTTCCTCCAGGAGCTCTGGTTTCTTTCCACAGTCCAAAAACATGCAGTCAGGTTAGTTGGAGACACTGAATTGCCCTATAGGTGATTGGGTGTGTATGTGTGTGTGTGTGTATGCCCTGCGATGGACTGGTGCCCCGTCCAGGGTGTTACTGTGTGCCTTGCACCCATTGAAAAGCTGGGATAGGATCCAGCACCACAAATTGAATCGGTTATTTATTTAAGATGAATCAATATTCACTTTAAACAGCAGAGGGCACTGGCGCTTCGCCTGGTTAACGGCGCTTCACAAAGTTGCCAGGTAGGGTATTTTCCAGCTAAATGTATTTATGTGTGGAATACTTTCTTTATTTGTATTATTCATTTATTTATACAGTATAATGTTGGATTTGTAACACTATATATAGCATTATTTGGCATAGTTTGTACCTACCTCAGAAATAAAAGGACATTCATTATTTAGATAAATAAAAGATAATCACAAATACAGTATTTTATTTTATTTATTTAAAGAGAAATAATAAAAGGAAACTTTGTCATAATTTGATTTCAATTTCATTTTGTTTAAAAAAATCGTATCGTGAACCCAGTATCGCATCGTGAATCGCATCGTGGGTACAGTGTTACATCCCTAATAATGAGTAACCACTGTTTCCTGTCTTGAATGTACCAAAAGTGTTAAACATGACGTTAAAATCCTAATAAACAAACAAACATGATGTTTTTATTGACATTGCAGTGACAATTACACATAGAGGAAACTTGTCTAAAATTGGAATCCCAAGTTTCTCAGGCTCTTAACTGGAACCTTTTCTGCTTCTACAGGTGTGCTGGAAAACCACCCGAGCAGGACCAAGAATTGTCTTTAAGGCAGTAATGGACTTTTCATTGTGTAATTATAGCTTATTACACCTCTTGTAACACCACAGGAAAATGTGACACACTGACGTCAGAGCGATCTGTGCGCTCTTCTCACACATCTCAGAAAACGCCCATAGAAATGTGACTTTGCACCAATTTCATTAGCACTGAGTATTTTTACCTCCTCCTATAGATGCCCTGCATACCCAAGCAATCTTGGCTACAGGCTACATGCTGTCTCATCCTAAAGCTGAGACTTTTAATAACTGTTACTTCTGTATCTGAAAAAAATCTGTCTTCCCAATTACATTTAAATCTATAAGAGTTAGATGTGTTGGGACCCTGCTAACACATTTTGTAACTCATTTATTTGCTTACTCACATATTCATGTTTAGTAGGCAGAATCATAATTCACTGTTAGCCTTTACATTTCAGCCACTCTTCTTTTCAGAACTGTTTTAAATGAGGTTTTTTGGAATACATTGCTTGGTTCTGGTCTGTACATCATATCTATTGGATTCACATGGTGATTTGACTATAGTTCACTTTATTTTTATTTATTTATTTTTGTGTGGGACAGAGTGCAAATTATACAGTGACAAATACTAGGCCTGAAAATATATCCAATTTTCAGGCCTAGTAAAATACGATTTTAGACCATACGATTTCTCATCTCATCGGCTTTCTGAGTTTCTGAATTAGATTGTGTCAACTACATACTGATGAACATTAGCTAGTTTCTACGTTTTGCCTGAAGTTACAGTTTAACTAACTATTGACTAAAACTCTTG
The DNA here is from genome assembly GCF_030014385.1 of Trichomycterus rosablanca. NCBI lineage: Eukaryota > Metazoa > Chordata > Actinopteri > Siluriformes > Trichomycteridae > Trichomycterus > Trichomycterus rosablanca. Next base: position 25,142,685 of record NC_086003.1, on the reverse strand, counting down.
TTTTTATCTTTTCTTTTTCTTTTTTGTCCTGCATTTGGATTTTGGATTATTATCCTGCTGAATGACAAAATTAGGCCTCAACTTTAGCTTATGGACAGATAACCTTACATTCTCTTTAAGAATTTTTTGACATAATGTCCCTTATTTCCTCAATGATGACAAGTTCTTTATGTCCTCACACAGCAAAGCTTCCACATATCTCCACCAGCACTATGTTATATTGTTGGTATAATGTTCTTAATATGAAATGTGTCCTGTTTGTTCTTGGTAAGACAAAATACACAATAAGATCCTTGTTGTTCAAACTGTTTTATTTTTGATTGATTTCTTCATAGAACTTTATCTGAAAGGAATTTTACAAATGTGAGATCAGCACACCTAATTTTCTGGATGTTAGGTGACCTCGGGATGATTCACTTCTGTTTCAGGATTCATTGGTTTGGTTTCCCAGAGACGTTTTAACCAACTGGTCAGACATCCAAGAACAACTGACAAAGTTCTGCCATGAATTAGAAGCTGCTCGGTGGCTAGCACTGCTGCCTCACAACAAGAAGGTCCTGGGTTCGATCCCCAGGTGGGGCGGTCCGGGTCCTTTCTGTGTGGAGTTTCCTTCGGGAGCTCCGGTTTCCCCCCACAGTCCAAAGACGTGTAAGTAAGGTGAATTGGAGATATTAAATTGTCCATGACTGTGTTCGATATAAACTTGTGAACTGATGAGTCTTGTGTAATGAGTAACTACCGTTCCTGAACTTCCTGTCATGAATGTAACCAAAGTGACGTGACGTAAAAATCCTAATAAACAAACATAAACAAACATCACCGTGGTCTTAGAAGCCTCTGCAAAATGAAGAAGTCAAGCAACTCCGTGTTTTATTCTTTTTGTTATAAAATAAGAAGCAGAAGTTGTAATAATCAGTTGTCACTACAAGCGTTTAAACTTTAAACAAACCACTAGATGGAGCCAAAAAACCAGTTTTGTGAGTTCGACCAGTCTGAAGCCCTCATGAATCCAGGTTGGTCTCTTCATAATATTTTAGTCTTCTGCTGTCATTCACCAGACACAACTTATATCATTTCTTCCATTATGACTTCATTATGCAGTTAAACATATTAAACAACTTTGAAAAAAAAAAAAAATATATATATATACAGGTCCTTCTCAAAAAATTAGCATATTGTGATAAAGTTCATTATTTTCCATAATGTAATGATAAAAATTAAACTTTCATATATTTTAGATTCATTGCACACCAACTGAAATATTTCAGGTCTTTTATTGTTTTAATACTGATGATTTTGGCATACAACCAAAATTCCTATCTCAAAAAATTAGCATATCATGAAAAGGTTCTCTAAACGAGCTATTAACCTAATCATCTGAATCAACGAATTAACTCTAAACACCTGCAAAAGATTCCTGAGGCTTTTAAAAACTCCCAGCCTGGTTCATTACTCAAAACTGCAATCATGGGTAAGACTGCCGACCTGACTGCTGTCCAGAAGGCCATCATTGACACCCTCAAGCAAGAGGGTAAGACACAGAAAGAAATTTCTGAACGAATAGGCTGTTCCCAGAGTGCTGTATCAAGGCACCTCAGTGGGAAGTCTGGGAAGGAAAAAGTGTGGCAGAAAACGCTGCACAACGAGAAGAGGTGACCGGACCCTGAGGAAGATTGTGGAGAAGGGCCGATTCCAGACCTTGGGGGACCTGCGGAAGCAGTGGACTGAGTCTGGAGTAGAAACATCCAGAGCCACCGTGCACAGGCGTGTGCAGGAAATGGGCTACAGGTGCCGCATTCCCCAGGTCAAGCCACTTTTGAACCAGAAACGGCGGCAGAAGCGCCTGACCTGGGCTACAGAGAAGCAGCACTGGACTGTTGCTCAGTGGTCCAAAGTACTGTTTTTGGAAATCAAGGTGCCAGAGTCTGGAGGAAGACTGGGGAGAAGGAAATGCCAAAATGCCTGAAGTCCAGTGTCAAGTACCCACAGTCAGTGATGGTCTGGGGTGCCATGTCAGCTGCTGGTGTTGGTCCACTGTGTTTTATCAAGGGCAGGGTCAATGCAGCTAGCTATCAGGAGATTTTGGAGCACTTCATGCTTCCATCTGCTGAAAAGCTTTATGGAGATGAAGATTTCATTTTTCAGCACGACCTGGCACCTGCTTACAGTGCCAAAACCACTGGTGAATGGTTTACTGACCATGGTATTACTGTGCTCAATTGGCCTGCCAACTCTCCTAACCTGAACCCCATAGAGAATCTGTGGGATATTGTGAAGAGAAAGTTGAGAGACACAAGACCCAACACTCTGGATGAGCTTAAGGCCGCTATCGAAGCATCCTGGGCCTCCATAACACCTCAGCAGTGCCACAGGCTGATTGCCTCCATGCCACGCCGCATTGAAGCAGTCATTTCTGCAAAAGGATTCCCGACCAAGTATTGAGTGCATAACTGAACATAATTATTTGAAGGTTGACTTTTTTTGTATTAAAAACACTTTTCTTTTATTGGTCGGATGAAATATGCAAATTTTTTGAGATTTTTGGGTTTTCATGAGCTGTATGCCAAAATCATCAGTATTAAAACAATAAAAGACCTGAAATATTTCAGTTGGTGTGCAATGAATCTAAAATATATGAAAGTTTAATTTTTATCATTACATTATGGAAAATAATGAACTTTATCACAATATGCTAATCTTTTGAGAAGGACCTGTATATATATAGAAAGCAGGAGGCCACAACGGAGGCTACATGAAATTGTGTGTGTGTGTGTGTGTGTGTGTGTGTGTGTGTCTGTGTGTGTGTGTGTGTGTGTGTCTGTGTGTGTGCTCTGTGATGGATTGACGACCTGTCCAGGGTTTTTCATGCCTTTTACCCAGTTAATCAAAACCACTCAAATCATTGAATAAATGGTTAAATAAATTCATATTCATTCATTCATTCATGTTGCATATTTCACGCTATGTGTTTCTCTCATTTTATTCTCCTTAACCAGTGAATTGAACCAATGCTTGACCACATGGTCTGGCACGGTGGCTAAGTGGGTAGCACTGTCGCCTCACAGCGAGAAGGTCCTGGGTTCGATCCCCGGGTGGGGCGGTCCGGGTCCTTTCTGTGTGGAGTTTGCATGTTCTCCCCGTGTCTGTGTGGGTTTCCTCCGGGTGCTCCGGTTTCCTCCCACAGTCCAAAGACATGCCGCTAGGCTAATTGGAGACACTGAATCGTCCCATAGTTACCTAGCCGCTGCGATGCACAGACCAGTGCATTGTAGTGCCGGTCCCAAGCCCGGATGAATAGGGAGGGTTGTGTCAGGAAGGGCATCCGGCGTAAAAACTGTGCCAAATCCCGCCGGCGACTCCTAACGGGAAGAAGCCGGAAATGCCGACCCCGTAACCGAGAAACGGGACAAAGGCTGAGGAACAAGAAGAGTGTTTTTTCACCTAAATTTCCCAGCTGTCAGAGCCATTTGTTCAGAATGTGGCCTTTAGCGAAGAGAAAGCAGTTGTGTGGTTGAGATCTGACTTCAGTGACTTTGCTTTGGGCAGGTGCTGGTGCTAACAGGTAGGCCATGGGTTGACCCAGACCTGACAGGATGTATAAAGCTAATTTCTGGGCTTTGTGCTCCAGGCTGCGATGCTGTTTAAATCTTTAATGTTGAAATGGACTAACCTAGGAGAGAGAGGGGGCAAATGTGTGGAAACATGGATTTCCATATAGCATCAGGTGGTGCCCCCCCTGTAGTATCTGTGGTGTGTTGAGTATTAAACCATGTTTTTATGTTACCTGTTATTTTTGGTCTGGTCTATACATCATATCTATTGGATTCACATGGTTATTTGACAGTGACAATTGAGGGGGGTTCCTGAACATATCCAATTTTCAGGCCTGGTGGAATACGATTTTAGACCATACGATTTTTCAACTCATCCGCCTGCGTTCACTGAGTCTTCATTAAGTCAGTGATGGCACTGTATGTTTAAGTTTATTAGCTTCTGAATTTATTTATTAGCTTATTAGTTTCTGAATTAGATTGTGTCAACTACATATTGATGAATGCTAACATTAGCTACTTTCTAAGTTTTGCCTGAAGTTACAGTTTGAATAACTATAGACCCCCCAGCAGTTGTTTTTACCTTTTTTTGCTGTGCAAGTATTAATTAGGATGGTCAGACCTCCTCCAATCTTGCATTTGGATTTTGGATTATAATCCTGCTGAATGACAGGCCTCAGTGTTACCTGTTATTTTTTTCAGGATTATAGAATATAGGACATTTTCAAATAAAAATGTAAATAAAATGTAACACCAGCATGAACACATTTTCTATGTGCCCCTTACATACAGCAAATAATTTTTAAAAGCATGTTCTTTTCCATGTACATCTGCCATTACAGCTCCACAAAACCATTGCTAATGCTAACACTCCATCATATCAGCACAACACACTGACGGCATTCCTTCAGTTTAAACACTGCCAAACATTTGGTGCATCATCAAACAGCAACTGCTATCAGCTAAGAGCTTTTACATTTCAAACATTCCAGGTTTGTTTGGTATAAGAGTAAAACGTCACACACAGTAATAGTTGTTTTCTTGGATGGTCTATTTTAACCAGAATTAAATTGATGCTCATTGTCAAAATTTTAAAGCAAAAATTAAATTTCAGGATGCATTTAAAATGTATTAAGGTCATCCACACACAGCTGATTGCACTTAAGCTGACTTGTACTTATTTACTAACATTTTTGTCCATTAAAAAAAAAAAAAAAAAACACTTTAGTTCTAACAGGTTTCAGCAGATTTGTGTTCTTCGACTGTTGTTTACTTAAACTAGAGAAATGAAATGTTTGCTATGGAAGCTCTTCTGTAAGTCGCTCTGGATAAGAGCGTCTGCTAAATGCAGATGTAAATGTAAATAATCAGTAGGGATGTAATGATGCACCACAAAAAATCAGTGCACATGTGCCACGATTCAAATCGGTTATTCATTTAAAATGCATCAATATTCACTTTAAACAGCAGAGGGCACTGGCGCTATTCACCTCACCTGGTTGACGGCACTTTACAAAGTTGCCAGGTTCAAAATTTTCCAGCTATATTTTTTAAAGTGAGGACTTTCTTTATTTGTATTATTCATTTATCTATATAATGTTGGATTTGTTTTAAAATTTTATTTGTTTTTTTAACACAATAAGCATTATTTGGCATAGTTTACCTACCTCAGAAATAAAAGGGCATTCATTATTTAGATAAATAAAAGATAAGCACAAATACAGTATTTTTTTTTTTTTTTTTTTTTTTTTATATTTTTCCCCTCTTTTCCCCCCCAATTTTTATCCCCCAGTCTAGTCATGTCCAATTACCCTAAATGCGTCCTCTATACTGATTCGACTCTTCACCGCTGACTGAGGACGCCTCTCAACTGACATGCGCCCCCTCCGGTATGCACAGTCAGTACAGACTGCATTTTTCACCTGCACGAGTCGAGTTCATACACTTGACGGGCACTGTGCATGGAGGGCCACACCCCCATCAGCATTATTCCTCAGCCCTGTACAGGCGCGATCAGTCAGCCAGCAGGGGCCACAGTCACACCAGTTATGAGAACCTATGATCCGACTTTTTACCCTCTAACCCTGAACAACAGCCAATCGTTGTTCATGCTGCCGCCCAGCCCATTCGGAAAGGCAGATCTGAGATTAAATACGATGTATTCAAAACTCCAACTCCTGCAAAAGATTCATGAGGCTTTTAAAAACTCCCAGCCTGGTTCATTACTCAAAACTGCAATCATGGGTAAGACTGCCGACCTGACTGCTGTCCAGAAGGCCATCATTGACACCCTCAAGCAAGAGGGTAAGACACAGAAAGAAATTTCTGAACGAATAGGCTGTTCCCAGAGTGCTGTATCAAGGCACCTCAGTGGGAAGTCTGTGGGAAGGAAAAAGTGTGGCAGAAAACGCTGCACAACGAGAAGAGGTGACCGGACCCTGAGGAAGATTGTGGAGAAGGGCCGATTCCAGACCTTGGGGGACCTGCGGAAGCAGTGGACTGAGTCTGGAGTAGAAACATCCAGAGCCACCGTGCACAGGCGTGTGCAGGAAATGGGCTACAGGTGCCGCATTCCCCAGGTCAAGCCACTTTTGAACCAGAAACGGCGGCAGAAGCGCCTGACCTGGGCTACAGAGAAGCAGCACTGGACTGTTGCTCAGTGGTCCAAAGTACTGTTTTTGGAAATCAAGGTGCCAGAGTCTGGAGGAAGACTGGGGAGAAGGAAATGCCAAAATGCCTGAAGTCCAGTGTCAAGTACCCACAGTCAGTGATGGTCTGGGGTGCCATGTCAGCTGCTGGTGTTGGTCCACTGTGTTTTATCAAGGGCAGGGTCAATGCAGCTAGCTATCAGGAGATTTTGGAGCACTTCATGCTTCCATCTGCTGAAAAGCTTTATGGAGATGAAGATTTCATTTTTCAGCACGACCTGGCACCTGCTTACAGTGCCAAAACCACTGGTGAATGGTTTACTGACCATGGTATTACTGTGCTCAATTGGCCTGCCAACTCTCCTAACCTGAACCCCATAGAGAATCTGTGGGATATTGTGAAGAGAAAGTTGAGAGACACAAGACCCAACACTCTGGATGAGCTTAAGGCCGCTATCGAAGCATCCTGGGCCTCCATAACACCTCAGCAGTGCCACAGGCTGATTGCCTCCATGCCACGCCGCATTGAAGCAGTCATTTCTGCAAAAGGATTCCCGACCAAGTATTGAGTGCATAACTGAACATAATTATTTGAAGGTTGACTTTTTTTGTATTAAAAACACTTTTCTTTTATTGGTCGGATGAAATATGCAAATTTTTTGAGATTTTTGGGTTTTCATGAGCTGTATGCCAAAATCATCAGTATTAAAACAATAAAAGACCTGAAATATTTCAGTTGGTGTGCAATGAATCTAAAATATATGAAAGTTTAATTTTTATCATTACATTATGGAAAATAATGAACTTTATCACAATATGCTAATCTTTTGAGAAGGACCTGTATATATATAGAAAGCAGGAGGCCACAACGGAGGCTACATGAAATTGTGTGTGTGTGTGTGTGTGTGTGTGTGTGTGTGTCTGTGTGTGTGTGTGTGTGTGTGTCTGTGTGTGTGCTCTGTGATGGATTGACGACCTGTCCAGGGTTTTTCATGCCTTTTACCCAGTTAATCAAAACCACTCAAATCATTGAATAAATGGTTAAATAAATTCATATTCATTCATTCATTCATGTTGCATATTTCACGCTATGTGTTTCTCTCATTTTATTCTCCTTAACCAGTGAATTGAACCAATGCTTGACCACATGGTCTGGCACGGTGGCTAAGTGGGTAGCACTGTCGCCTCACAGCGAGAAGGTCCTGGGTTCGATCCCCGGGTGGGGCGGTCCGGGTCCTTTCTGTGTGGAGTTTGCATGTTCTCCCCGTGTCTGTGTGGGTTTCCTCCGGGTGCTCCGGTTTCCTCCCACAGTCCAAAGACATGCCGCTAGGCTAATTGGAGACACTGAATCGTCCCATAGTTACCTAGCCGCTGCGATGCACAGACCAGTGCATTGTAGTGCCGGTCCCAAGCCCGGATGAATAGGGAGGGTTGTGTCAGGAAGGGCATCCGGCGTAAAAACTGTGCCAAATCCCGCCGGCGACTCCTAACGGGAAGAAGCCGGAAATGCCGACCCCGTAACCGAGAAACGGGACAAAGGCTGAGGAACAAGAAGAGTGTTTTTTCACCTAAATTTCCCAGCTGTCAGAGCCATTTGTTCAGAATGTGGCCTTTAGCGAAGAGAAAGCAGTTGTGTGGTTGAGATCTGACTTCAGTGACTTTGCTTTGGGCAGGTGCTGGTGCTAACAGGTAGGCCATGGGTTGACCCAGACCTGACAGGATGTATAAAGCTAATTTCTGGGCTTTGTGCTCCAGGCTGCGATGCTGTTTAAATCTTTAATGTTGAAATGGACTAACCTAGGAGAGAGAGGGGGCAAATGTGTGGAAACATGGATTTCCATATAGCATCAGGTGGTGCCCCCCCTGTAGTATCTGTGGTGTGTTGAGTATTAAACCATGTTTTTATGTTACCTGTTATTTTTGGTCTGGTCTATACATCATATCTATTGGATTCACATGGTTATTTGACAGTGACAATTGAGGGGGGTTCCTGAACATATCCAATTTTCAGGCCTGGTGGAATACGATTTTAGACCATACGATTTTTCAACTCATCCGCCTGCGTTCACTGAGTCTTCATTAAGTCAGTGATGGCACTGTATGTTTAAGTTTATTAGCTTCTGAATTTATTTATTAGCTTATTAGTTTCTGAATTAGATTGTGTCAACTACATATTGATGAATGCTAACATTAGCTACTTTCTAAGTTTTGCCTGAAGTTACAGTTTGAATAACTATAGACCCCCCAGCAGTTGTTTTTACCTTTTTTTGCTGTGCAAGTATTAATTAGGATGGTCAGACCTCCTCCAATCTTGCATTTGGATTTTGGATTATAATCCTGCTGAATGACAGGCCTCAGTGTTACCTGTTATTTTTTTCAGGATTATAGAATATAGGACATTTTCAAATAAAAATGTAAATAAAATGTAACACCAGCATGAACACATTTTCTATGTGCCCCTTACATACAGCAAATAATTTTTAAAAGCATGTTCTTTTCCATGTACATCTGCCATTACAGCTCCACAAAACCATTGCTAATGCTAACACTCCATCATATCAGCACAACACACTGACGGCATTCCTTCAGTTTAAACACTGCCAAACATTTGGTGCATCATCAAACAGCAACTGCTATCAGCTAAGAGCTTTTACATTTCAAACATTCCAGGTTTGTTTGGTATAAGAGTAAAACGTCACACACAGTAATAGTTGTTTTCTTGGATGGTCTATTTTAACCAGAATTAAATTGATGCTCATTGTCAAAATTTTAAAGCAAAAATTAAATTTCAGGATGCATTTAAAATGTATTAAGGTCATCCACACACAGCTGATTGCACTTAAGCTGACTTGTACTTATTTACTAACATTTTTGTCCATTAAAAAAAAAAAAAAAAAACACTTTAGTTCTAACAGGTTTCAGCAGATTTGTGTTCTTCGACTGTTGTTTACTTAAACTAGAGAAATGAAATGTTTGCTATGGAAGCTCTTCTGTAAGTCGCTCTGGATAAGAGCGTCTGCTAAATGCAGATGTAAATGTAAATAATCAGTAGGGATGTAATGATGCACCACAAAAAATCAGTGCACATGTGCCACGATTCAAATCGGTTATTCATTTAAAATGCATCAATATTCACTTTAAACAGCAGAGGGCACTGGCGCTATTCACCTCACCTGGTTGACGGCACTTTACAAAGTTGCCAGGTTCAAAATTTTCCAGCTATATTTTTTAAAGTGAGGACTTTCTTTATTTGTATTATTCATTTATCTATATAATGTTGGATTTGTTTTAAAATTTTATTTGTTTTTTTAACACAATAAGCATTATTTGGCATAGTTTACCTACCTCAGAAATAAAAGGGCATTCATTATTTAGATAAATAAAAGATAAGCACAAATACAGTATTTTTTTTTTTTTTTTTTTTTTTTTATATTTTTCCCCTCTTTTCCCCCCCAATTTTTATCCCCCAGTCTAGTCATGTCCAATTACCCTAAATGCGTCCTCTATACTGATTCGACTCTTCACCGCTGACTGAGGACGCCTCTCAACTGACATGCGCCCCCTCCGGTATGCACAGTCAGTACAGACTGCATTTTTCACCTGCACGAGTCGAGTTCATACACTTGACGGGCACTGTGCATGGAGGGCCACACCCCCATCAGCATTATTCCTCAGCCCTGTACAGGCGCGATCAGTCAGCCAGCAGGGGCCACAGTCACACCAGTTATGAGAACCTATGATCCGACTTTTTACCCTCTAACCCTGAACAACAGCCAATCGTTGTTCATGCTGCCGCCCAGCCCATTCGGAAAGGCAGATCTGAGATTAAATACGATGTATTCAAAACTCCAACTCTGGTGCGCTAGCGTACTTTACCGCTGCGCCACCTGAGCGGCCATAGTATTTAATTATTTTTAAGAGAAATAATAAAATGAAACTTTGTCATAATTTGTCTTCAATTTCATTTTGTTTAATAAAATTGGGAAAAAAATCGTATCGTGAACCCAGTATTGTGAATCGTATCGCATTGTGGGTAGAGTGTATCGTTACATCCCTAATAATCAGACAAGAAATAAAGTAGAATAAATTGTATCATAACATGTTATAAAATTAAATATTATCTAACCTTGTAAAACTAATTTTAAATAATAATAATAATAAATAAGATTGTTCTTAAGGGCAGCACAGTGGTGCAGTGGGTAGCACTGCCACCTCAAATCAAGAGTGGCCTGGGATTAATTCCCCGACCAGGCAACCAAATTCCATCTGTGTGGGGCTTGCATGTTCTTCCTGTGTTTGCGTGGGTTTCCTCCAGGGACACTGGTTTTCTCCCACAAGTCCAAAGACATACAGTCAGGCCAACTGGAGCTACTAAAAATTGCCCTAAGTATTTGTGTGTGTGTGTGTGTGTGTGTGTGTGTGTCCGCTCTATGAAGGACTTGCCACGTGTCTGGGGTGTTTCCTGACTTTTGCTCAATTAACGTTACCCTGACCAGGATAAATCATCAAAAAGGTCCTGGGTTCGATTCCCAGGTGGAGCAATCCAGGCCCTTTTAGTGTGGAGTTCTGTGTGCATGTTCTCCCCTTGTCTGTGGATTTTCTCTAGGAGCTTTGGGTTCATCCCACTTTCCAAACACGTGCAAGTGAGGTGAATTGGAGATACAAAATTGTTCATGACTGTGTTTGACATTGAACTTGTGAACTGAGGAATCTTGTGTGACCAGTGATTACCTGTTCTGTCATGAATGTAACCAAAGTGTGTAAAATAAGATGTTAAAATCATAATAAATAAATAAATAAATTCTACCAGGGATTTAATTTTACTCTGCAAAATTCATTGGATGTATTTTATGCTCATGACCCTGACAACTAACAACTAATGGGATGTCCAACAAGCTCATGGTCAGGTGTCCACATACTTTTGGACATATACGTAGTGTTTACTTTCTAAAGTGATTTTGCATGATTGTGTTTTATATTATAGAAAAATAATGTGTTTGAACACTGAAATAAACAGGTTGTTATTTGTCCACATGTCAGCCCCCCAATGGCTAGGCTGATTCAGCCACCCTCCCGTCGAGAACATTAGCCAATCATGTCCATGCAGGAGCTCAACTGGCCGATACACCGCTGAGATTTTAACCCCAGATGCCCAGATCTTAGCAATAGTGTGCCACTGTACTGCTGCACCACCAGAGCGCTCTATGTCATTTGTTCATAAATAAAACAAGTAATATGTCTATATTATATGCTGCTGCATCACATCAGCAAATGGTCTCAGTAACATCAGCTCCAGAACTCCAGAACTGACAGCTCCCTTCAACTTTCAAAAAGTAAGATGACATTTTCTAGTGGTAGATGATTGGTATCAATGATTTAAAAAGCCAGGCAATAAATTATTAACTTTTCTGCTGGCATCACATCTTCATTTAAAAACATTTTTATAACATTTATTTTTGAATTACCATTTGCAGACCTAACACTAAATACATAAGACTGCACTTCTTTTTACACAGGATATTATGTTTCAATAAATATTTGGTTTTCCACTTTATTTCAGGTCTTAAAGAAAATTAAAGTGAGGAAGATCATAAATAGTTGAGCATCAGTGATGCGTATAGATATTACATATTTATAGAACTTAGAGCAACTTTAAGAAATTTTAGTTTACTTAGAACTAAATCAGTACATTTAGGTATAGAGTTATATATATTCTTTATGCTTTTTCTCCCTTTTTTAGCGCGTCCAATTGCCCAATAGCGTCATGCTTCCTGCTTTGATTGAGGAGAACGAAACTAACCCACGCCCCCTCCGACACTTATTACCTACACTTTGACGAGTGCAGTGCAGCTCAGCACTGTGTACGGAGAGACACACCCTGACAGCACTCTTTTCTCATCTCTGTGCAGGCGCCATCAATCAGCCAGCAGAGATCATAATTGCACCAGTCATGACAAAGAGACCCCATCCGGCTTAGTCCCGCCCATCTGAACAATAGGCCAATCGTTGTTCATGTGGCCGCTCAGCCATAGACTGTAGGCAGAGCTGAGATTCGATACGTTGTATTCGAGATCCCAGCTCTGGTTCCAGCATGTGTTTTTACCTCTGCGCCACCTGAGCGGCCACCACAAGCTACCTTTGAGGTCTAATCAAACCCCGCTCTATACCACGCAACCTCCGAGCCACTAGTCTTGCTCAACTTGATCCTCCACCCAGAACTTGAGGAAGACAAGCATCAAGGCTCTTCTCTCTACTGGCACCCAAGTGGTGGAACGAACTTTCCTTGTTTGTCTGAACATCCGAGTCGCTCGCTGTCTTTAAAAAACGATTAAAAACCTTCATCACCTCTTTACTAAGCACTTAAGCTGACGTACTTATTTACTAACACACATTTCCTGAAAAAAAATGCTAACAGGGTTTCAGCAGATTTATATTCTTTTACTGTTGTCCACTTAAACTAGAGTAAGGTAATGTTCACCATGGAAGCACTTCTGTAAGTTGCTCTAGAGAAGAGCGTCTGCTAAATGCCAAAAATGTAAATGTAAATGTTGTTGTTGTTTTCCATTGTGTAGTGTCCCAATTCAAATATACGTAACTTCAATGTGACCTTTATGTACTCCACAACGCCCTCACTTACATCCACACATATACTTTCAGAACAGAGAACCACACTTTTCTTTTACCACTAAGATTGCCACCTCAATTAGATAGTAGTTGCTCAAGTAATACCCAATCTAACCTTCCCCCCCTCAGACATTCCAACTGAGTTTATTTAATAGTCAAATGGCTGTATAGAGATAAAGCAAAAAGCCAGAAAAAACTTGGCCGCTAACACCATCAAGTCTGTTTTAAACAACAAGATCAATAATTTCACAGTGTCCTGTGTACATGTACATTTACTTTTTCATTGCATTGTTGTACTTTGGGTGCAACAGTGGGTGCAAGGCGGTATTACCCTGGACAGAAAGCCAATCCAAACCGTCACCCTCTCAGACATATCCAATTATGTCTGTTTGACGCCCAACCACCCGAGCAACCTCCAATTATTTAGTCACAGAAAAACAGTTGCAGTTGTAAATGTACCTTAAAAGGGTACGCAAACTTTTGACTACAATTGTCTTCATTCATCCACTGTCTTTGTTAAAAATTTTACTTGGTAAAACTGTGTAAATTACCAAAAAAGTGTTCACTTCCAGTGATCTTCCAGTGTTTACTTGGGCTCAGTTGAAAGGCAAACGTGGAATTCTTCACCATCTGGTGTTGGGCTGCAGTTCTAGGAATTCTGTTCTGATTAGGGAACGTGGCTTAGATACAGGCTGGGGGTGCTGGCGGGGTCCTTAAAGGCCCTGCTACCAGGGCGACATGCCTGGAATGCTATTAGTAGCTAAAGAACAATGGCCAAGAGGCATTCAAAGCAATATGTTATTCATGCGCGAACGCAAATGCCATCAACAAGTGTCCTTTCTATTTCTGCTAATGCATGTAGCTGGGACAGTCTGCTGGGTGAAAACTCAGTTTGAAGTAGGCAAAGCAGCTCAGCTTAAACTCTCTGTTAACATAATTGTACTATAAATTAAAATATATTAGATTTTATATTAGCAGTCATCGAGAAAATCTACATACACAGACCAACAGCCATTCCTGGTTGCCTTGCAACTCATGTGCCTGCGATGTGAATTAGCTGTGAAAAACAGAGGCTATGAGTATAATTTCAGATGATAAGCATTGCTTCAGGAGGGTTACATCGCTGTACCAAGCTTAGCTGTGCTAAATGACACGCTTTGGGTTCAGGTGCTGTCGCGTGGAGCATCTGCTCTCATGGCAGACATCCAGGAATCGTTTCTCTATTCCTACAGATGTTGCTGTGCTCACTATGTGAACGTAGACTGTGTGGCACAAACTGTAATATCAGACGCCATCTCTGGGTTTCTGCCAGAAGGCTCTGCCCTGCTCAGCTGACCCAGTGAATGCATGGTATGTTAGGGGTCGGTAGCAGCTGTAAACGTATGAGCACAGTCTATGCCTGGCGCTTGGCAGGCTGAGGGGAGCATATGGGTGAGTCTGAGCTAAACAGGCCCAGCAGTGCTCGGGTCACTGAGAACACATGGCTAAGACTGCACCTTTAAATCACCTGCCAGAAATCCCAGACATCTGTGCTTTATTTACCTGATAATACTTAAAGGGGCATGAACAAATACAGTTGTGCTCAAAAGTTAGCATACATGTCTAAGGGACGTGCCCCTGGATTTCAAAAATTCTTTGAACAAAACAAGAATACCCCAGAAAGGGCGCCAATCTATCCCAGGGCTTCAGCCATCCCACTTAGACATAGCCATTCATGTCTGTGTAGATGCTAAGTCAGCTGATAGCATGATGAGATTTAAAGCCCTCAGTTTGCTTATATGTATAACGATGGGTGGGAGTGGGGTGAATAGGTTCAAGTATGAATTCAAATCTTCATGTCTACCTATTCGCTTTAATGCTTTAAATGTCAGAGCCTGCTCATGTTTTTTGTTGTGAAAGGTGCAGAGGGGTGCAGAATAGAGATTCAGCTGTGCCCCTTCTTGCTTTGCTCTGGGCACTGGTCCTGTCGGATCTTATTACCTAACTGGAACTGAGATGCAGCTGGACAGAGTTTCTGCCGACACTACACTGCTAGTACGGGACTCAAGCTTTGAGTCTGAGTACGTAATGTGTCTGAAAACATGGTGTTGGGCATAAGATCATAATTCCACATGTAAATTATTTTGTACATCTAAGTTATTTTACCTGAGAAGAAGGAGCCATGTAACTGTATTTTTATTTTATTAAAAATTTGTACAAACCGGCGCTTGGGTGGCACAGCTGTCTATATTGCTTGCCCACCATCACTGAGATCTCAGTTTAAACCTCAGTGCTCCTACTAAATGGCAATTCATCTTCTGCATGTTTTATGGGGTGATAGAAAGTTGGAGAACATGACAATCTCCTGTTGTGCCTTCATGCCAGCCTAAGATTTTAAAGTAGCTCGTACATTTAATGGTGAAACAATGTTGTTGTTAAATTTGGTTTAATGTAATTTTTAAAAAATATTTTAGCATGTCTGTAATCAATTCATTTTCCAAACTTTTCTAAGGACAAATTGAACTGGTATTTACTTTAGCAGTCAGATTAAATGAAATTTGACATTTATGTTTCTGCCAGTGGGGGATGTGGTTGCCACATCCTGTTTTCTTACAAAACTGAACAGCATTAAGGGTTTAAAACTGGGGGTGCCTATTAGTTCCTGCATCCTCCGAGCAAAGAAAAAAACCCCTGCTTTGATGAGACCACTAAATGAATATCAGAGCTGATTAGATTTGCTCAAGCCTTTCGCAAAGACAGTCAATTAGTTTACGAGACATCTGTTCTGGAAAATATGTGATTCTATTCATTAAGCAATCAGTGGGTCATTATACAGATGGACACTGTAAGGAATGCTTGGTAAAAATAGCCACTGAATGCAAGTACACATGCGGTGGGTGGGCCAGGAATATACACATATGTGCCCACAATACTGTAGCACACTTCAAGATAAATATTTACTGTATGGACATAATTATTAAAGAGAATAACAGTATCCAAGTCTCTACATGATGTTGTGAACAACCCATTAATGCTGCAGATGGTGTAAGACAAAAACGTAATAAGTTTTTAATAAGAAAAATTGATTGGAAGATCAGTTGACAGATCATATGGGACATGCCTTGCTGAATCCAAATATCCTGATTATCATCTTATGCAATAACTATAATCATGTTGTTTGTTTTGTTTTATTAGGATTTTAACGTCATATTTTACACTTTCGTTATATTCATGACAGGAACGGTAGTTACTCATTACATAAGGTTCATCAGTTCACAAGGTTATATCAAACACAGTCCTGGAGAATTTTGTATCTCCAATTCACCTGACTGCACGTCTTTGGACTGTGGGAGGAAACCGGCGCTCCCGGAAGAAACCCACGCAGACACGGGGAGAACATGCAAACTCCACACAGAAAGAACCCAGACCGCCCCACCTGGGGATCGAACTCAGGACCTTCTTGCTGTGAGGCAACAGTGCTACCCACTGAGACACCGCATGCCGTCCCTATAATCATACAAGTCTTACTCCTGCATTTCTCTGCTGTGAATGCAGTGACTACAATGAACCAGAACTCATCAGCAGTCAGCAGAAGTGATTTTCTTATAACTTTTGTTAGAATTCATTTTATTTTTACATATCTAGTTTATTTGATCTAATTCTAATTCATACAATTACCTTCTAGGCCATCCAAGGAGGATGGAGGTCCATGTTGAGTCTGGGTTCTATCAAGATTTCTTCCTTATAATATTGAGTTTCATACTTACTACTTTTGCCCTCAGCTTGCTCATCAGGTTTTTTGGTCCTAGAATCAGTGAAGTGCTGTACAAATAAATTTTGATTGATTGACTGATTTACTGATTGAGCTATTCCCTTATTGTTATGTACAGTAAAGGGGCAAACAAATTGTATACAGTTTCACTTATGATATTTAGGATGCATCTAGTGCACATTTGCTCTTTAAATTTACACACATTTTTGTATGTTTTGTCAACTTTTCAACAACAGTTTGGGGAAAGCCTATTCCCTGTTCCATCATGGTTCTGCCCTATGCACAATACAGGTCTATAAAGACAAGATTTGATCACATTGCTGTGATAAAACTCCAGTAGCAGAAAAAAAGCCCAGGCCTTAACCTCATTACCCACCTTTTAGATTGGCCTTCTCGTTTTCAACACACTGGGCACACGGATACACTCCAAAATCTGGTGAAAGAGGGGATGCTGTTATAGACGTGATTAATGCCCATGGTTTTGGAATGGGATGTCCTGCAAGTTTATTAACATGTGTCCACATACATATGGCCATTTCGACAAGTGTTTAAGGATATCATAAAAATAAATTAACAACAGAAGAAGCTAGCATTCATAGAGTCAGTGCAATATCCAACAGATTTATAAAACACAAATAAGCCAACTGGATTAGTACCACATCCAGGAAATTATGGATTTAATTAGAAGACGTAACGGAACATGAGTTTCCAAGAAATATATCTCAGAAGTTTTTTATTGAAGTCAGAGAAGACTGACAGAGCAATAACAGAGTTATTCTGACTGATGCACTCTAAATATAAAAGATTACAAAGAACATCTGAGGTATAAATACATCAACTTAATGCTTGTCTTCTCTTTGTCAGGAATCAGCTCTTACTAAAACCTCTTCCCAGCCCAGCAAGTTTGCCATATACAGCAGAAAGTCTGAACCTGTGGCTCAACACGGGAGCTTGAGATGCACTGTGAGAATAGAAGCTCTAACTCTCAACTTACTCTCCTCTCTGCTGATAAGACTAGCCAAAACCTTTCTGTGGCCATATAAACAAGGCAAAGTTCAAATACTTTTGGGAAATGAAGCAAGCCTTGAGGCACACCCTAACTCAGTTCAGATCCTGTTTGTGCTAAATTACTCACTGTAATAAGCATGTTTCAATATTACCCACAAGCGACTCTATCAGAAAGTTCATGTGAGGATAAGAATTCTCATGGGCAGCATGACAGTTTGATTTAATGAGTGCTGCACAACAACATGGGTGCCGTGGACCTGGGAATGATCTTTACCACCGGTCACTGTCTGAGGAGTTTCCATATGTCTGTATGGGTTTCATCTGAATATTCCAGACTCCTCTCATTGTCCAAACATGTGAATGTGGTAGTGTTTTTTTTTTTGCCATATTAACATCCTGTCCAGAGTGTAGTCAATCATATTATATAAACTCAATTCATATTTATTTATTTATTTCTATAATCATTTTATGCTGGTCAGGGTTATGATAGCGCTGGCGCCACTCAGTAACAGTGGGCACAGTTAAATAACAAAGCTATTTTATAATATAATGATTCTAAAATCTTATTTTAGTAATATCTGTTTTATTTTAGTTTATTTTTTCCAGCATACCGGATAACATTTTTTGCTTAAAAATGAGCATTTGAATAGCTATTTCTGTATATATTTAAACTATATAAACTACAGTATATATATACTGTATATATATACATTAAAACCACCTTACCATATAGAAGCACTTTGTAGTTCTACAATTATTGACTGTAGTCTATTTGTTTCTCTACATGCTTTGTTAGCCCCCTTTCATGCTGTTTATCAATGGTCAGGACCCCCACAGCGCAGATATTATTTGTGGATCATTCTCAGCACTGCAGTGACACTGACATGGTGGTGGTGTGTTAGTGTGTGTTGTGCTGGTATGAGTAGATCAGACACAGAGGATCCACTGATGGAGTTTTTAAACACCAGTTTTTAAACACCTCACTGAGAATAGTCCACCAACCAAAAATATCCAGCCAACAGCGTCCTGTGGGCAGCGTCCTGTGTTCACTGATGAAGGTCTAGAAGATGACCGACTCAAACAGCAGCAATGGATGAGCGATCGTCTCTGACTTTATCTACAAGGTGGACCAACTAGGTAGGAGTGTCTAATAGAGTGGACAGTAAGTGGACACGGTATTTAAAAACTCCAGCAGCGCTGCTGTGTCTGATCCACTCATACCAGCACAACACACACTAACACACCACCACCATGTCAGTGTCACTGCAGTGCTGAGAATGATTCACCACCTAAATAATACCTGCTCTGTGGGGGTCCTGTGGGGGTCTTGGCCACTGAAGAACAGGGTGAAAAAGGTATATAGAGAAACAGATGGACTACAGTCAGTAATTGTAGAACTACAAAGTGCTTCTATATGGTAAGTGGAGCTGAGAAACAAGGAGGTGGTTGATATATGTGTGTGTGTATATATATACAGTATATATATACAGTATATATATATATATATATATATATATATATATATATATATATATATATATATATATATATATATATATATCTTTACTGTGTGTTTATATATACTATAATTCATTTGAGCTAAAATGCTAACATGCTGAAAGGCGGGAATATCTGAATAGCTGAGGCAGCAGGTCGCCATGGAAACTTTTATTCGATGAGCGATCGTCTCTGACTTTATCTACAAGGTGGACCAACTAGGTAGGAGTGTCTAATAGAGTGGACAGTAAGTGGACACGGTATTTAAAAACTCCAGCAGCGCTGCTGTGTCTGATCCACTCATACCAGCACAACACACACTAACACACCACCACCATGTCAGTGTCACTGCAGTGCTGAGAATGATCCACCACCTAAATAATACCTGCTCTGTGGGGGTCTTGACCACTGAAGAACAGGGTGAAAAAGGTATGTAGAGAAACAGATGGACTACAGTCAGTAATTGTAGAACTACAAAGTGCTTCTATATGGTAAGTGGAGCTGAGAAACAAGGAGGTGGTTGATATATGTGTGTGTGTATATATATATATATATATATATATATATATATATATATATATATATATATATATATATATATATATATATTTATCTTTACTGTATGTTTATATATACTATAATTCATTTGAGCTAAAATGCTAACATGCTGAAAGGCGGGAATATCTGAATAGCTGAGGCAGCAGGTCGCCATGGAAACTTTTATTCGATTGGGCACTTTCATGCGCTCGCCCCGCTCGCTCTAAAATAGCATACTACCGTACTAGATAGTATGTTAGAGTAGTAGGCTCAAAAAGTTGCTATATGTATACAGTGGGATGGCTTACTAGTTTGGCATACTACTTAGTAGGGTAGTGCGCATTTCGACCGTTATTCGTCTCTCTCTCCCTCTCAGTCTCTCTCGTTTAGTTTGCGCATGTTCGCCTCACACTGCACATTTACATCCACACCAAGATGGCGTTAACGCGTTTGTTCTGGCTGCTGGCTCTCTTCACGGTACAATGTAAGTGGCTTTTTTACGCTGTCTGTGAGAAATGTCTTCGCTTTATGAGAACGACGACTGGGAAGTTTGTTTTTTGCTTGTTTTCATTCGGTTGAAGTGGCGACATGTTCCGAGAAGCCGTTGCCCTGTTGCCCGACTGAACAAAGTACAGAATTAAATCAGAGTTCGAGCTCTCTGTGGAAATGTAGCTTATAAAGTGGACTGTTGGACTGAAGTGGATAAAAGTAGCGGCACTGTTTCACTAAACCGTGTTTATGTTTTATTCTCGTTGTTTTGGGGAGTCTGGAGCACCGGTTGCATCAGTGGTCGAACTGTATCTCAGACCTGCTTTAAGTAATGTAGGCTCACAGTGTTCCGTACAGTGCTCCTTGTTAATTACATTAATTATTTTATTTTTTTATCAAACAAGTTAAAATCAGTACACTTGATCTTTTCCGTTATTTTCAACGCCTGTGGTAGGAAATGACATTTAAAACTGAAAAAAATCAGGTAGGGTAAAGACCAACCGACACTGTTCGGCTTTCTGTTAACACGTAACAGTGTTCCATGCAGAGATACACCGAGTGAAAATGCTTCTATTTTTAATTTGATTGATCCAAATTGAACAAATAAGGGTCGAAAATGCAGAGAAGACTATTAATATAGCTGTTGGCTCACTGGCATGGAGTTGGAACAAAGTGCGTTGAATACGTTTTATTAAAAAGCAACCGCACGGAATACTGTGAAGAACCTGTTCCTTGTAATTAAACCCAGTTATTATCAGATAGTTTGTGTGTCATTTAAAGGTTTTGTTATTCGGGGTGTACAGTAGTTTCAATTAACTCGCCTATTTACATTTATTGAAGTTAATTGTCCCTTGTTACTTCAGCCTTTCCTAAAAGTTTTGAGGTAACAGACAGTTTGATGAACAGCTCACAGTCTGAATGGTTTGGTACTGCAGAATAACCCTGTTGTATAGATGCAGCATAGACCAGTTCAGTTCCTCAGTCTGTTAGTGCACAGCGAGGTTCTTTAGTGATTTACTGGTGTGGAATGACTGGGTCTGTCTGATGGTGCCTGTATGGAGGAGGCAGAAGAGCTCAGCATGAATGTTACTCGTGAAACAACAACGTGTGGCGTTTACCTAAAATAAATCTAACCACTTACACAAAAACAAAAAATACATTTCATTTACACAACTTTATTCATTACTAACTCATTTGTTTCTATGCATTTGGAATTACTCACTAGCGGAAACAAGCAAATAAAACTTAACACTACAATTTAGTGTTTGTGGTTACCAACTTCTCCTCAGTAAAACATACAGAGCTTGTTTTAATGTTTGAGGATCAGTGCATTTGTTCACTAATTTTTTGTTGTTAAATTTCCACTTAACACTGCAGATTTTCTCATAGGAAGAAGAGCACTTTGGGTTTTCTGCCTAATTAACATAAAAACAGCAGACTTTTACAATTATTTTACCCTTTAAACAGGTTGTCTGGTTTATAGTTTGGTAATATTGACTCTGTAAACCCCTAAAATAAAGTGCTGTATGGTTTCTGGTTCCAGTTTAAAGCATTAATACCTAAAGAATAATCTGACGGTAGAAGGTCTTTGCTCCATGCGGTTCAGGGACAAATTGAAATGCCCTTTCGGGTGACCGACGCGACTGCTGTTTCTAAGATTGGCTTATGGTTTGGATTAAAACACTTTATTATTCTGGTATATTTTTCTGAGTATAGTGGGTATTGTCAGGTGTTTTAGATACATCAATGCTTAACTCACTGGAGGTTAAAATCCTTTCTTTTCTCTGTAAAAAGGAAGTTTCTGTGGAACAGTAATGTTTTGGTCTTTTCAGAAGAGAGCTCCACTGTTTCTTTTTCTTCCTTGGCAAACTGTGAAATTAAACACTGTGCTGCACATGATGTATTGTGAAAATCAGGTTTTGCAATGTTATCCAAGAATTTTTTTTTATCTGTTCCTCTTATAAGGTCTCCTTGTGGGCAAATTTTAGTTATGACAGACTGATCCAATTATAGATGTACCTCTCTGGTCATGGGTCTCTCCGGGATTATGAGTTTCTGGTTTACAAGGCCAAGTTATTAGATTGATATAATTTACGAACATGCATCTTAATTGTATTACAATGTTTTTTACTATTAAAAAAACTGTGCTTTTAAGAAGACTTTTACTTGTCACTTAGTCTAATACCAAGGTTTAATCAGTTAGTTAAAATCAAATCAAATTATAATCTTGTAGTTTACAGAACTTGACTGTTTGTACAGTCTGCATTATTTGCACTTTGACAAAAAGTAATATACTACAGTTATGTTTTGTTTTTCAGTGTTGGGTACTTGAATCATGTAACCCAAACAAAAACTCTGTGTGTAGAATGGTGATCCACTGATCTTATATCAGTTTTAATTGTATTTAATTTGTATGTTATTTTCTGTGATTGATATTTTTGTGATTGGTTTGGGCAAAACTTTTATTGCTTTAGAATAAAGCGTGATAAGAAAGTGACCACTCTGTTTGATTACTAAAGCGTACGGACTGGCTTAAATCACTCATCGTGCAATTAGTCTGTAGATCTCCGCCTGCTAACTTATCTGGTTTATTGTTTTTCTTTTAGTCATGCTTGTTGTTCAGAAGTTTACTGATTAGACATTAGACAAAATAGTATGCCACACTTTTCTATACATGGAACTTGTGAATAATTCTAAATACGTGGTTCATAACAAGTCACAGGATAGATTAAACCAGTTTATGGTCAGACAGTCGGGGCCTTTCAGTGCCTCGGCGTTTGAAAGCCGTTTGAACGAGCTCTGGATAGTGTCCGGTCCTACCTGTCAAAGTCTAGCAATAGCAGGATATTTTGAATCTGAACAGTGTTTGAGAAGGGTTTTAGCTTAGGGTAAACACTTGTCCTTTTTAGCAATGGTAGCTAAGTAGTTAAGGTATTGGACTAGTAATCAGAAGATTGCAGGTTCAAGCTTCACCAACTCCTTATTGCCCCTGAGCAAGGCCCTTAACCCTCAATTGCTCGAAATGTCTTTGGATTAAAGCGTCTGCTAAATAAAAGACCAAAATAATTAAACTGTATGTACTGTGTATGTATGTTTTATGTCATATAGACGATCATTTATTTATTTCTTTTTACCCACTTCATCCTGGTCAGGGTCGTGCCTATAGACATAACTTAAATCATGTGGTTGTTAAAGAAAATGTCCCTGATGGAA
Organism: Trichomycterus rosablanca; assembly: GCF_030014385.1. Taxonomy (NCBI): domain Eukaryota; kingdom Metazoa; phylum Chordata; class Actinopteri; order Siluriformes; family Trichomycteridae; genus Trichomycterus; species Trichomycterus rosablanca. The sequence continues at coordinate 25,119,367 of NC_086003.1, read as the reverse complement.
CTGTTCAGAATTTTTATAAAAAAATTGTAGTTGAGTAAACAAATATTTAGTATCAGATTTTTTAGCCTGTTTCTGTAAGAAAACAGCAGTTAGGAAAAAGAGAAAGTGTTAAAAATGTTCCCGAGAGGTTCATCATGTTGGCTGCTTTCCTTCCCTCCTACAGTTTTAGAGCAAATGTGCTTTGGGCTCTGTAAAAAGCGGACTGGTCCTCCTGGAATACTCCATCACCTACACACTTAGATTTTAGTAAGTGGTGGAGATAAATGGATGACACGGCATGAAGCCTCACTCCTCACATTACTTTTGAGAGAATCCTTACAAGTCTTTTTGGGTAGGGTTGTGTAGCTGTGTTAATTCACGTGTCAAGGCTGGTCAGGCATGCATGTCTCCAAAGCAGAACACTTTTTAAAACGCCGCCACAGCCTTAACAGGCTTTCCTGTCTGCGATCAAGTATAGATCGTACAAAAGACAGGTATGAAGGATTAGCGTTTTACCATCCACGTGGTTCAGAGAACTATTTCAGACATGGGGCATCAAAGTAATCCACATGGGTACCACAACAGTCAGGGTGTGATGAAACATGCTGAGTCTATGAGCGACAGAAGTCTAGTGCGTCTGGTGGCCCAATGACCGTGTAATGGCCAGAAACAGCTGAGCACCTGTGTGCCGAATTGGTTGGGGACGCCACTAACATAGAGATTAGCAAAATATCCCAGGCAGCTCGCCACGCCATGTACAGTCAGCCTAGGGAACAAATGTGGAATGCTCTCCCACAGTACATCACAGAGCAAATGGGAGCCAGATATGCACTGGACGAAAAAACGTACCATGAAGAGTATTAACCAGGATTTATTTTAGTATCTTGTTAAAGGTGCTAAATTCTAATCTCAGATTAAAATCTCTAGGATGATAAAATGTATTTTAATTAGGGTTGTCGGTGATTAACCGATAACCAGCGACAGTCATAATTCGATTAAGAGCGCATCTCCCAATGGCTAATGCCAAGTTCACACTACACGACTTTCCAAGTCGTCAGGTCACTGTACAGTTCACACTACACGACGGTGTGTATTTCACACTACACGACTGATCGGCGATAGGGGGTTTCACACTACACCATCTATCACCAACTGGAATCTCAGGCGAGCTTCTTTGGTCTCCCAAACTACATTTTGTCACGAAAACAAACGCGAGAAATGACAAAGTTTAATGATACCGCGTCCAAAAATGCACGTCAAAAAGAAGTGAGCGATCAAAGTTGTTTGTGCGCTGATGTGCAGCATAAAATCAAGGAGAAAAAAAATAAATGAATCTGAGTGGATTTGGCTACGTGGCCAGCATGGATTGTTCTATAGTGAGTTGGAGCACTCGGTGAGTCGCTTGAATGGAGTTGTTGAGTAGTTCACATATATCAATTGAGAGACGAGTTTCGATCGCTGAGCGAACGCCTAGTTGCTCCCGAGCCGGCAAATCTAGCGCCGACCAGTCGGTGAGTGAAAATCAGGGCAAAAATGGTGTAGTGTGAACTAGGCATAAGCTGTTCGGCCGATCATGTCTGTCTAGTAGGCGATGTCATCAACTTTGTCAACTTCCAAAATCTCTCAGTCTTAACCTTCCCAACTTTTCTGGAATGTGTTGCAGACATCAACTTTAGGATTTGATGTATATTTATAAAAATGTATTAAGTATTATGTACCTGTAAAACACTGCTTTCTGCTTTTATTTACCTTCTCTGTTTCAGCTATTTTGGAATTGGGTTTGTGGATGCAAGGTGGTCAAAAAGGATCTTTAATGATATCACTATTAAATCAGTTTTTAGTATTTTTTAAAGAGCCTCTTACAATTCTGAAGTGTTGCTGTTTTTGTTCTCTTTTGTCTTCATAAGATGGGACAGATGGAGGTAAAGCTGCATACATTAATGCCTTAGGAATGCCAAACATGCATTCCCCAAATGCCAATAGGATTTCTATAAAAAGATGGGCATTGATCAAAGTAGTTCCTGGCTCCTGCACTGAGATTACACATCTTCAAAGCAGAATCAGCTTAGGACTCACATTGTAAAAGAAAACAGCCCCTGCTCAAATTGCTACCTTCAAACGCTGTGCTTTATTGGACCCATTTATTTTTTTGAAACTCACAAAAGCTTTCTTACAATCATGCAGTCACAGTAATAATAGTAATATTCATTTTCATTTCATCTTCATGTTTTACCACCGCTTCACTCTAGTAAAACCACACACAATGGATGAAATATTCAACCATACCAAAGCAGATATTTTTGTCAAGTTTTTAAACTGATAGTACAAAGCGGATACCAGAAACCAGCATCGGGCGGCGAGGTGGCGCAGCGGGATATTCCGCTAGCACACCAGCACCGAGTTTCTTAACTCCTCGGTTCAAAACTCGGTGTTGCCACCGGTCGGCTGGGCGCCATCTGGCGGGCACAATTGGCAGTGCCTGCAGCAGATACTAATTGGCCACTGTATCTGCAGGGTGGGGGCCGGACTATGTGTGGGTGGGTGGGTGGGTATTCATATGCTGTGTAAAGACCCTGATTGGCGGAAGAGACGCCTGTGCAGAATGCAGGGGCGAGAAGAGGAGGGCTGTACACGTGTCGGAAGAGGCGTGTGAAGTGATGTGCTCTCCTTGAATGCAATCTGGTATCTCTCAGCAGTGGAAGACAAATATTGAGTGCGCTAATTTGGAGGAAAATGGGAAGAAAATGCAAAAAATAAGAAACCAGCATCATAGTATAGAGTTGCTTTGCGGATTTGGAACAAGTACAGCTTACAAGCATTGAGGGAGCAATTCATTTGTTTGATAAAATAGAGAGTGTCATCGTAGTCAAAACCTGAGTAAATCAACAAGAATGTAAAAAAGTTCAGACTGGTTTAAGTCATCAACTTCTCTGAGTCTGAGGGTTTCTCTCTACGATTTCAGGGTGGTTTTATGTAAAAAAAATTTTATGAAATTGCCTGAATGGAGAGAATTTAGATGTTTATGAAATATTAAGCAGAACATGTTTAAAGCATGTCAGGAGCTTCACGTGTTCATTTGCACTTTGGGCCAGTGCAATATTTTTCTTGAGGTGTGGGCTGTGTAAGTAACCTCTCACACAACACATCAGTAATTCAGTGTCCCCCGGCATCAATCGATCAGTGGCTTACTCAGTTTCACACAGTGATTTTTAATTAATTAGTTCATTCTGTTACAGAGAAGTGTGTCGATGTGTGGATCTAGAGATCAGAGATGTGTTGGTTTTTGTGCAGAATCACAGCCAGACGATTGTGTTGGATTAAGCCCAGTATTTACAGTGTTATCTGTAAGGCAATTATTGTTTCTAAAAATAGGAGCAGGCAGCAGATCATCTGACTGCCGCTGGAAGAAGACGGCTGTTTGGACTGCTTTATGATTTCAGCTAATCAGATTAGATGTTTCATTAGAAATTGAAATTTATTTGTAAAGTAATAGTCTGAATATTATATACTGCATGTGATATTCTTTATATAATTAATATAATAAAATGTGTTTAGCCTTTCACTGTGGTTACACAGTTGGTATTATCAGGAGCTGTATTTTTCCCTCCCTGAAGAGATGGCTGGCATTTTCAAGCTTTGAGTTGTTAGTCATCTAAAAAGTATATCACCAGTAAACAAAATGCCAAGAATAACAGACTCGCTACTCTGAGCTGGCAGATTGACAGTAATTTTATTCCCTCACAGCAGGTACTGTCTTCAGAATTAAGTTCTCTGATTGCCTGAATCTTTGATTAGGTGTCGGGATTAAAAAAAAAACCTTTCTGTGTTGTTCTTTACAGAAGAAGCCTTTCTCTCAGATAGCAACCTTGATTTGGTTCCAGAACCATTGACTAATTGGGGTTGGTGGTGGTGCCGTTTAGTCGGTATGACACCAGTTTAATCAACTAAAGTTATTCACATAAACAAACCTTTCAGACATGTTTACAACTCTCTTGATAAATTACCAAAATCTAAATTGATTGATATTCATTTCATTTTACTAACCGCTTCATCCTGATAAAGGTTTAAATGGGTTTGGTGCCATACGAAAACAGAAACATGGGTGTAAGTCAGAAACATTCCTTGGACATGGTGCCATTCCATCACTGATTGATTTATATTGATAACATGAATCAGTGTTTGGATAAGAAAGCATTTGGTGGGGGGGGGAAATACATTGGGAATAAAAACCTTACATATTTTTTTCTCTGACTTGTTGAGATTAGACCTTCTCACAGGCACAGGTTGTGTAATTCATGTATCAGCAGAAACTGAGCAGCCAGACAGCCTTATTTTCCTTCTTAGTGCAGTCAGTCCACCGCAGGGTGAAATCCACTTTAGCACCAGATTTGCACTGTAAGTGAAGCCGACTGGTCAGATTGCACAGACAGGACCATCTGGTGAGCCTGTCTTAGAGATAACGCTTGATAATCTTGATAATTTTTACACTTGTAAGGACACTGAACACAGCTTTTGAAATAAAGAAAAAAAAACCCTAAAGGAAATTGTGCATCGTGAAAATCTAATTGAGGCCAGTGGACGAGTTAGTCTTGCTCTGTTGCTAATGAACTTTAGTCTGAGAATGTAAAACTTCCCAAAAGTATGTACTGGAGGATGTAATTCTTCTGAAATGTTCTCACTGCATGTGTCACGATGCAGCAGGGTTTACTCGGTGTGTAACTGTACGCACTCAGCACTGCTGCTAGCTGAGAGCGCATGTGCTGGGTAAGGAAGTGCCTCACATATCTCAGAGAATGTCTGGCATAGGTGGGACGCTTGTTAACTGCTGGCTATGAAATGTGTTCATTTACTGTAAAGTATACAGTACAAGAAGCATTTTAATTATATAACACCAAACACAACCTGCACTGGTCATTTAACTAAATACAATAATGTGAAATATGCTTTACTGGCTTTTACTTAAACATGCAGACATTAAACAAAGTCAAACGTTTACACTTAGGTTAGAGTTGTGGCTGGTTCGGTTCCACCGGGAAACACTAGGCGCAGGGCAGCACTACCCTGGCCAGTCCATCGCAGGGTTTCAGCTGTCCAACCCAGAAAAGACACAGCCAATCATATCAGTAATTTGTATTAATTATCATATTACATGCTTTTTTTAACTCTTTATTATTATAAATGTAAGTATTATACTGTATTTATGCGATTTATTAACACAATAGTTAAATATATAAAATATTAATAGGTCATTAGGTGGTAAACTAGGCTTTGTGTGCATTCCAGCAAAAACAACTGTTGACTGAAAAGAATGGTTGAACTATGATTTTAGAAAGTAGTTCCTTAATATTAGAGATGGGCCCGATCCGATCCCGGACATCATATACAGATCGGATATCTGATGGACAGGCCGATCTACTTACCGATCCAAATTCCAGTTTGCATCTTGTGCTGGACCATAAACCCACTGTAATTTAACATAATGTAACATGAGGCACAACACCGATCCAGGTTCCTTTACACATCTTACCATGAACCCGTGACAACTTCAGTCAGTAACGGGTAAAAAAAAATAACATTTTCTGCTTATTTACTAAAATGTTCTTTGTATGGAAATATTTTAGTCCGGAAACGCAGAAAAGCAAAACAGCTACTTGCAATGTGTGTAAAGCTAGTGTGTCAAGGGGTGGAAGAAAGGTTTCGTTGTATAACACGACTAATTTAATCAAGCACCTGCAGAAACTTAAAAACTTAACCGTAAGATAATGTTTTTTTTTTTTTTTTTTGCTCTTTTAATATGATGTTCTGTGTGGTTTCAGCCTCATGTAACCCTCAACACAATAACAATCATAATAATATTATATAAGTATCGTTATCGGTATCGGCAGTTGTGTATCGGGATCGGAACTGAAAAACTGTGTTATGTTCATGATAACATTTATTCAAACAACTCCTATCAGGCAATTATGTAACAGGTTTATGTTACAGGTTTATGAACATGACGGTTTATTCACGTGTTCCACATTATTGCTTATACAGCAGCTGTGGCATGGATGCCCAGCTCCAGTTTTTGAGGACCGGCGTCTAGCACGGCTTTGTGATTTCTGTATTCAGAAACACCTGATTACATTCACCAGATGTAACAGCTGTGTTGGAGCACAGAAATGACCGGACTGTGCTGGATTCAGCCCTTACTTTAAGGATTGGATTTGGGTGTGTTTGAGTCATGGGATAGCTTTTGGAATACACAAAGCACTGACAGCGCTGTAGCTTTATCATAGAAGATGAACATTAACAACGATGTGGCAGTAATCAGATACAAAAGATTCGAGATTTTTAAGCCAGCTAAGAAAATCACGTTAACATTGTTAAAATGTTGTTAGGTTCTCAGGAACTAGCAGTATTTAGTTCATGTCGTGAACATCTAGCTTCCTTTCTGTAGCTCAGATATTGTCGGGAGAATATAGTAGCCTGGTCCTTATGCATTAGCTAATCAGTACATTGACCTGTAGTTAAGAAGATTATCACATTAAGCTATATCACAGTTTTTTTTTCCTATCAGCTGTTGTAAATGTTTGGTTGGATTTCCTAAAGTAGCCTCATTATCTTCAGTGATTAGCCCAGCGTCACTAGGGTAAAGATGTTTATGGAGTGGCTCTTATCTGGTTATACAAACCTTAAGGCTAACCTTAAAAGCTGTTATCACGGATGTCTGAAGCCAGTGTTTCCTGCAGGAAATGATTCAGAGACTTGACTCCTTCAAAAAAGAAATGACCAGACCGAATTCCTTCTGCTTTACAGCATGGATTCATGTGGAACAGTACTAGGTGATATTAAACAGATGTGAAAATTGTGTAAACAGGTGAGACTTGTGAGAGGAAGATGCAGCACTGAGCTACCACTGTTCAAACAGTAACTGTACTATTGGTCGTGCACTGATTTTTCTCAAATTGTCAAGACACAAACATCATTATTACGAGATCCATCTTTATATTCATGTATATTTATGTGTTCTGTATTATTCGATACGATTATGATAAAAAGCTATGTTTACTGTATTTATTGTAGCCTTTTAGGACGATATGAGTTTTCGGTTAGACTGGGTACATCTGGCCATATAAGGTTTAAAAATTAGGCTTGTACTTATACAGTTAACTGTTTTTTAATAGATTATGTACACCGATCAACCATAACATTAAAACCACCTCCTTGTTTCTACACTCACCGTCCTGACTGTAGTCCATCTGTTTCTCTGCATGCTTTGTTAGCCCCCTTTCACCCTGTTCTTCAATGGTCAGGACTCTCCCAAGACCACAGAGTAGGTATTATTTGGATGGTGGATCATTCTCAGCACTGCAGTGACACTGACATGGTGGTGGTGTGTTAGTGGGTGTTGTGCTGGTATGAGTGGATCAGACACAGCAGCGCCAATATATCCAAAATATCCAGCCAACAGTGCCCCATGGGTCTAGAAGATGACCAACTCAAACAGCAGCAATAGATGAGCGATCGTCTCTGACTTTACATCTACAAAGTGGACCAACTAGGTAGGAGTGTCTAATAGAGTGGACAGTGAGTGGACACGGTATTTAAAAACTCCAGCAGCGCTGCTGTGTCTGATCCACTCATACCAGCACAACACACACTAACACACCACCACCATGTCAGTGTCACTGCAGTGCTGAGAATGATCCACCACCTAAATAATACCTGCTCTGTGGGGGTCCTGTGGGGGTCCTGACCATTGAAGAACAGCATAAAAGGGGGCTAACAAAGCATGCAGAGAAACAGATGGACTACATTCAGTAATTGTAGAGCTACAAAGTGCTTCTATATGGTAAGTGGAGCTGATAAAATGGACAGTGAGTGTAGAAACAAGGAGGTGGTTTTAATGTTATGGCTGATCGGTGTACTTGATTATGTATTAATACTTGTAAAAGTGCGTCGTCATGCAGCACAGATGGAGGATTTGCAGTGTTTCTGTTTTTAGGTCTCTGAAGGTGAGAGTTCTCCCTCAGTCCTTCACCATAGACATACGATTTAAAGTTTGCTCTTATTGTGCTGTGGATTTTACAACAAAGACAACATCGATGTGAAGCTTGTGAAATATTTACTGCTTGGAACATCTTGGAGAATAACACTGAGAAATAATTAATGGACAACATGGAGAGAATGGAAGAGTACACTTAAGACAATGGCTTTTAGTTACGTTTCAAAGAGGGTTGAACTTAGGCATTCATATTTGTTTGTTTCCACCCCTTCGTAAAGTAGTATATTTTTTTAGGCTCTGCTTTAAACAAGAACAATGATGCACTGTGCTGGCATGTTGTATAATCATGAGGGCATTGATCAGAAATTTTGAGGATCATACTTCCTCAGGCACTTTGTGCAATGATTTGTGATTCAAAGTTATTCATGCACACACTTATCTTCACCACTCAATATCGTCCACTGTATGTTTGTAGGCGATAGAACATGGTTAGAGGGAGAATGTTCCTGCTAGCTGGAGCGTCTCTGCCCTGAAATGACAAGTTTCAGCACAAATTAGATCGGAGCATTTTAGGTGGTCTTGTTTAGGCATGACATGCCTGGCGCTTATCTTGGGTGGGGATAATTACAATGATTCTGCCCAAAATTTGAGTAATTTAGTTTTAATAGGCTTGCCAGTGTTTACATGTCGTCTTCCTTATAATAGACCAGCTAAGGCATCGCATCAGGAAAATGATCAAGTTTAAAGTTACATAGAAAACAACGTTTTGGTCTACACAGATTTTTTTTAGTTGACTGTTTTCCGAGGCACAAAAGCCAAATGGATAAAATCTGATCGCTGTTGTTGTAGGTTAAATATGCAGGATTATCGTGTTAGCCCTCAATCTAGCAAATACAAGGGGATTAACATTGTTCTTTAATGTTGATCAAGCTCCAGATGTGGACATGATTCCCTTTTTAGTAGGTGGGGATGTATCTGGACATCAGATATCCAGACAAAACAGTAAATCACTGCAGCCAGCTGAGCTTCAGGAACATGAACTAATGCAATACTGAACAGCACAGTAAATCATTGAGGATTTTTGTAGATTGCTTAGTGTAAAAAATGTCACCGATGTTACCTTTGGGGTGGTGTCCTAAATCACTGCACAAAATAATGATGGTGTTACAATTTTGATGTACTAGTAGTACTAGTATGTACTTTTTCAACATATTTAATCAATGTAAAATCATTAAAGGTAGCTGTAAGGTATCACTCTACATGTGATAAAAAAAACAATTATTGGACTTATTCTGATGGGTGTGTTTGATTTTTTGACATCCAATAATGGCCATACTCGGGAGTGTGACCTATACATGATCTGTAAAATGATTGGAGTGTTAAAAACCATAATGATCTAAATTATTCAGTGTCAGATACTGAAATGCCTCTCCTGTCTAATGCAGCACAGTTAGTTAACTCACCTGCTATTCTGAGAAAGAATTGGGGGTGTTTTAAATTCCATATTTACTGAAGAAGCTTTGAGATAAGAGCAAGGGTGTGTAAGAGCTGGACATGGAATAAGGCAGACAGGGAAAATTGATGTTGATATATACAGGTGCTCGGATGGCACAGCAGTAAATTACACCAGCCCATTAGAGTATAAATTCTCAGTGCTGCTATGAGCTGGTCAGGCGTTGCTATACAGAGAAGATTGGCTGTATCAGAGGAGAGTTTTCTAAGGTGCTGCGATGGACTGGTGTCCAGTCTGGAGTATGTTACTGCATTTCGACAGGACCTACTGTGACCCTGACCAGAATAAAGCAGTGGTAAAACATGTGGGGAAACCATGTAAAAAAACTAATTTAGCACTATCAGTATTTTTTATCAGAGGGCATGAAAAAAACCACTTTAATATAATATGCCCCCGAGCATGTCGGTGTTCTACATAATTAATTCTTAATGTTTTACGTTTTCATGTTTATGAAGCTTGTTTGGTTGCTTGTTGATAAACAGCTGCAGAAGCCAGACTAATGTAAAGTCTGATAATGCAGCTCTTGCCCTGTGTGTCATCCACCATAAGCTCTTCTGCTTCCTCCCCCATCCTCTGGAATGTTCACATTTGTTTTAGATGCCCACAGAGCGGATGGCATCAACCTTTCAGCATTTTAGCCGACTAAGAGGGCTTGCAAAACATTTCCCACATGAGAAGGAAACCTCCCGAGCAGGTGATGTAGGGCTTCCTCTTCCCCATCGCTCCCACCTGTTACTGCATTCCCTTTCAAGCTGCTCATACAACATATGCCAACTATGAGTCTGAAATGTGTCAGAAGTTGTTTTTAAGTCCCAGCTTACACCTTTTACACTGCCTGCCTTTAAGTGATGTGAATTAAGACTTTTAGGCTCAGCAAGCAGCTAAAGTTTTTGACTTCGTTGACAGGCCAAGCATACAACGGTTACTCATTTAGAAGTAAGTGGTGTCAGATAGGGGTGGTCAATACAATGATATATGTTCACTATCGAAATGTCAGCCGCTGTAGATTTAAATAGTTCTGTGATGTAAAGGTTCAGAAAGCTTTGCTAAGCATCTTGAATAAAGTGTGAAGGGCTGCTTTACATCATTTAAATGTGAAAGGCAAGAATTCAATGCAGAGGAGAAAGATTTTATATTCTGGTCTTCAGCTGAAAAAAATGTACATTAACTAATTAACATTTATATAGTGATATACAGGAGGTCCTCGACTTACGTTGGAGATCCATTCCTACGGACGCGACGTAACGCAATTTATGCCGTAAGTCGGAACCCACCTACATAAGCATCTACGTCACTCACATGGAGCACATACACAGTACAGTAATGAAGTGAAACAGTAAAAATATTCGTATTCGTCCCCTCCGCTCGCCAACTAGTTCCCGTGCGAACTTAGTTTTTATGTCTCAAACGGCGTACATCGTAATGACGGAACAAGACTTTCTTAATAAATTTATAGGAGATGGTGACGTAACCACGAAACGCCGTATGTCGAGTCCGCCGTAACCTGAGGACTTACTGTATACTGGTACTGATATTTTTCATTTCATTTTCATCAACCTCTTTATCCTGGTCATGGACACAGCGGGTCTGGTTCCACTGCCGGGCCGCGGCCATTTCCCCCCTAAGGCATAGCCAGTCGTGTCTGTGTAGACACCAGGCCGGGCCGATAGCACTGCTGGCCACCGCTGATATCTGCATTTGAATCTCGGTGGTGGTGGGCTGGTGTAATAAACCGGTGCCCGACCGGAGCTACTGTGATTAGGGATGTCCCGATCAAGTTTTTTTGTTCCCGATCTTTAATTTTGATCCCGATCCGATACCGATTCTCAAACCGATACTTGTATTTTCTAGATATTGTCTAGATAAGAACTAGATAACACTGTTCACACAGTGCACACTTCAAGTACATTACAGTTATTCAAATTAATCCAATGTACATGTTTAACAACTGAATAGCTCTGCAGTGCTGTAGGAAAAAAATGGCCTGCATCCAAGCTATTGCTTAATGTTCTTTTACAAAATAAAAGTAAACAAACCTAGTGCAGCATTGTAGTAAAAATGAAGTGAGATAATTACAGTTTCACTTTGAACTTTATATTCAAAGAACATAATTCTGTTTAATGCAGTGATACACTAAAAATGAACAAAAATCTCCACTCACAAGTGGTGTAGCAGCTTAAAACAAATAAGTTACTTAACAGCATTACAGTAAAACCTGAATACCAAAATAAAATGGAAAGTCACTCTTTTGTTATGAAGGAAAGCCAGTTCTTAAAGTGCTTGTATTGTGACAATGGTTTGATGGACGGGTCTATGCAAATTGAGTGTGTTTTGACCCTTTGGGGCTTCCATAGTGCATGGGATAGCGTGCTCGGCTCTGGCTGTCCGCTATTCGGAACAGAATAAGTTAATAAAGTGTTTTGCTCCCGACAATTTGTGAATATACCGTGTATTTTATTTCTTTATTAAGCGAGTGCATCACTACGACGCTCGGTTACATAACTAAGCCAATCAGAGCGCTTGATACTGAGATGTCGTTCAGTCTTGTAACACGTAAACTTGTAAAAGCTGTATGTTATGGTCCTGAAGTTTTCATACTTGGATTAAAAGTGATTGTTTTGTAAACCGGAGTGATCCTCGACTCACAAACCATATAAACAGTAAAATTCTACAGTAATGAACGCAGCTCTGCTCCCACCGCCTCGAGAAACGCTCACATTGCAAACATTACACCGCTGTTGGACAGCGGACATGCTGACGTAAAACAAAAGATCGGGTTATGATCGGCATTAGTAAAGCCGATTTCCGATCAGTTAAAAATGCCTTGATCGGCCCCGAACATCCCTAACTGTGATATAGCTAAAAATCTTAATCATGGTCTGCGTGATTTAACATCACCTATTTTTTTTTTTTTTCAGCTCAGGATTAGATTAAGTGTTGTGAAGTAAATCTTTTATGTGGAAAAGTATTGATTCTGTATTGATACAGCGCTGTAATTTCCTACGCACATCATCTGCCATCATACTGATACCTATTACAATATATCATGTTTAATGTTGTCAGTGCTTTGGCTTTTATTCAATGAAATAAAAACGCATAATGTAGTGAATTTTGCATTGAAGTATTTACATGAACATGACATAAACTGTAGAGGAAAGTCAGTAGCTAGCAGTTTGTTCCTGACAAAATAGTTTAAAATACCATATTTAACAGATTCATCCCTTTATAATCTTTTTAACATACAGACGGTTTGTGACACTGTACCGATACGTTATCGTTTCCACGTTCCACTTAGAACCTAAGCATGCTCCTCTAAAACAGGATAAATGTTACAGCAGTTGCGCATGCGTGCTGAGGGTGTCGAATATCTGCTGAGTAATATTTCTATGATATATTTGTTACAGAGCTAAGGCTCCACCTTTACCCCCATCCTGGCTTGAATGTGCTAATGTACATATATGTTTACTTAAGAGAGTGCAGTTTCAATCTCAGATGCTCCACATGTTCTGTATGTATGTCGATGCTCCTGGAGCTCTGTGTTGGTCTCCTTGAAGCTCTGTGTATGTTTTTTAATCATGTTTGTGATAGAGAAATAAATAAGAGTGGTTTAAACCAGGCGGTGTTTTTCACCAGTATGAGCTTATAGTTAATATCAAGTCTGGAATAATTAAACACAACCTGAACATTATTATAAATAATTAAAACATTAAATACTAAAGTTCATTTAGTGGGTTGTCATTTCTTTTTTATGGAATGTGTGTTTTTGTGTGTGTTTGTGTGTTTGTCTTTGCCCACGTATATGTTTCTGTGAAGAGGAACTGATGTATCTGCCTGGAGCTTACATACGTCCACCTCCCCCTCACAATAATCATATTTTTGATCATTTTTTGATCATTGACATTAGGGGAGTACAGTTGGAATAAAGAAAAACAATCAGCAATTAGCAGATTAAAGTTTTGTAAATTAGTCTGTGTTAATATAAATTAGATTCTGAATCAGATTAGTGCACTTAAGCTTAATTTGAAATGCTGCATTTAATGAACCAAAATACATGCAGTTTAAAAATATTTTATGGTTTGTGATGAGATCAGTAGGGAATTCTGTTTTTATGTTTTTCTGGCTGTAGTTCATTAACTTGTCTGTAGAAATTAAAATCTAAAATGTATTTGATTGGAACACCTAGTAAATGTTACTTGATTTAGTAAAATACAAAAAATGAGACCAATCAGAGAGACCTTGTGGTGTATTTACTGTCCTATAGTAGGAAGTCCCAAACATGTGCTTTGTGCTGATATTGTTATGAGCAGCTGGTATTTGCTGGGGAAGAATATAGAAACATACCACAAGCACGAGGGCTCGGCCAAAAAAAGCCCATAGATACCACCGCCTTACGCCCATATTAGACGTCTGTAGATGTTCTGTGGTAATTTTATCTTGTGTATGGGCAACAAACAGTGAAAGTTAAAGCAGTTCTTGAAAGCTGATAGCTCACACTGCTGAAAGCTGGGAGAAAGGGGTCAGTGACCTTTCACTTTGGCCATTGACCTTTTATATTGGTCAAAACACTGAATCACCTGTTGCACAGCCAAGAAGGAAATGTTCCAGTTATTGGGATGAAGCAGGTGAATATTTACCACCTGTCATCAAGAACGTCCTATAAATGTTCAATGATTCAATTTTCTAGAGACAGGAGAAACTTTAAAGGCAATAGCAATATGTATGGCCACATAATTATTTTGGACTACGGGATTCTTATCTGGAAACATTGTTTGCACCCTAGGGTGCACCTGGTATTGTGAAATTGGCTTATATTTATTAGCTGTTAACCATGTCAGACCATGCAAAGCAGTTACTGAAGCTTACGATTTTTATGAAGTATCTGCCCATAGCTTTTCATCTAACAGTAGGCTGCAGATTTTGTGGGTTAAATCAATTCTTTGGTTTTATCCAAACATAAATTTTGCCGATTTCTTTCAACCGATAACTCACCATGATTAGTCGATTGTTTAAGGTTAGCTTCAATCCAACATGCATGTAGCATCTTTTCAAAATATAAAAAACCCATCAAAAAACATCACTGAGCTTCATATTAACAGAGTGACGAACAAACTCTGATTCTATTGGATGCTATTGGCCGGCTGGGTGCCTTCATGCAGACATGATTGGTTGATTTGGCGCCTGCATAGATTCAGGGGAATGGCAAATGCAGAAGCGCTTGGCAAATGCACACATGTCTGAAGGGGTGTGTATTAGGTACGACTCTCCTCGGTCAGTGTAGGGGTCTGCAGCAGTGAATGAAAAATATAACCAGGGTAACTGAGTAGTAAAAGGTAGCTAAATTGGTAGTAAAAGGGAAAAATTCATAAATAGCATGAATAACAGCACAACAAAGAATGTGGCAATAATAAAGACAGTAAGATGAATGTGTGAACCAGGTCAGCATCCAGAATGTAGATTTTATACAGTCTCATAACTGCTCGTAACTGAAGGTTTTGTTACAAGGCAAACTTGTCCTGGTCTGAAACATTGCTGCTTTTATGCATGTGAAATGCACCATTATATTTAAAATAAATCACATTAGAAGTGTTTAATTATGTTACAGAAGCTACAGAGCCTGAAGTAAAACCATTGCTCATTTGCAAATAAAAAGACTCATAAATTCAGACCTTGTTTGCTGGAAGACGTTATTTAACAATAATGGAAAAGGATTGTGGTCTTGAAGCATTAAATGTGTGAGTGTTACTAAATTTGCATTAACTAATGCAGATGTGGCTGTGGAGCAGATCAGTACCAATCAACATGATGCCTTTTTATGGGTGTGTTAGTGGCTATAAAGTCTAGTTAGAGTTTGTCAGAGCTAGATCTTTAAAAGCATACAGATGAAAATAAAATTGGGAACAAAGTTTTTGATGCAGTGGTATGTACAGGAATCTATCTGAAATGAATCTGTCTAAATGAATGTATCATATATTTTCGTGTTGGGTCCATTAATGATTAACATAAACATGAAATATCACCACAACATTGTTTTTAGTTTGTACAGTGTTGGATTGAGCAACACCAGCAAAACCTGGAAATTGACCAGTGGTGTCCAGACTTTTTGCTATATTGCCTTGTTCTTTGTTCAGACTGTTTTTCTTAAGTTGGGTTTATGGTAGGGCTGTAAGGATACACTCTACCCACGGTGTGTGTGCTATGCAAAACAATGCTGCACATTTCCCTTTTTGTGTTAAAAAAAACTGAAATGAAATTGTAAAACAAATCCCACATTAAATGAATAAATAAATAAATAATACAAATAAAGAAAGTATCCTCACATAAATAAATTTGTCTGGGAAAATTCCGAACCTGGCAACCCTGTAGTGACGTCAACCAGGCGAGGTGAATAGCACCAGTGCCCTCTGCTGTTTAAAGTGAATATTGATTCATTATACATGTAAACCGATTTGAATCGTTACACATGTGAATCGATTTTTAATTGTGGTGCATCGTTACATCCCTAGTTTATGGTGTAAGTAATAATGTTTAAATTTGCAGCATAAGAGGAATTTCTAACTGTAAAAATAAATAGGTCTTGACTAGGGCTGTCGAAGTTAACGCGATAATAACGCATTAACGCAATCTTAATTTAACGCGATTTAAAAAAATAGTGCCATTAACGCAATTTCTAGTTCATGTTGAGACTTGACTGGTAGAACAAACGTTTTAATGTCGGACTTGCCACCGTTTTTCATTTGCGGTTTGTTAACAAAATGTAAAAGAGCGTCGTAACATTTGCACTTGCATAATAAAGAAATAAATACACGCTATATTCACAAGTTGTCGGGAGCAGAACACTTTATTAACTTATTCTGTTACGGTAAAGAATACCGGACAGCTGAGTCAAGCACGTTAGTCCATGAACTATGGAAGCCCCAAAGGGTCAAAACACACTCACTTCGTGTAGAAACGTCCATCAAACCATTGGATAGTATTACTGCCTAGTATGTGAGTGAATAAAACTCCCTTACAGTTTTCTCTTGTCCCAGCAGTTTTTAACATCAGTACATTTAGCATAAAATGTGTTCACCATTTTAATTGTAACATTTCACTTAAAAATCCTTGTTTTCTATAACATTTACACAGATTTTTTTTAATGCGATTAATCGCGATTAACTATATGAAATTCTGAGATTAATCGCGATTAAAAATTTTAATCGTTTGACAGCCCTAGTCTTGACCTTTAAAATGCTGGCCTTTGCCCTAAAGCGCATCTCTAGTGCAATATTCCTTTTGTAACTTGGTGTGTTTTAAGAGTAAGTTTGAGGTCATATTGTTGTGCAATATATTTAGTTTAATTTGTTTCCCCTCATTGTTAGTTTTGTTGCTCTATAGTGCAAAATTAAAGAAGCAAGCTCAGGACAGCAAACATGCCGTGGCTGAACGACTACTTGTTGGCAAAATGAATCATATTTAAAATGTTTAAGATATTAAAAATCACAACTCTTAAGACTTAGAAACACATTCAGCTCTAACTGCTAGAGAGATTTTTACCACACAACACTGCTTCTGTTCAGACTTGCAAACAGAAAGGCAATTAATGAGAGCTGCTACGGGGGGCCGCGCTGCACAAAGCACAATGAGAGTTGAATGATTTGTGCTTGGCCTGCCGTTTTAGGCCAGATACTGTCTCAGCGAGCATACTGAATGCCACCACTCAGCTTATAATGCCAAGTTTATGAGCTTCCTGCTACTGGTGCACTTACTGCCCAGCCAGGACAACAGTGCTGTCAATGAGAGAACCCAGATCTTTACATTTAATTCATTTTCAATTAAATCTCGTTCAGTCTGAAGTTGTTTAAAGGGTACAAAATTACATGGACAAAAGCATGAAGACACCACACTTATTATGGAGTTTTTGTTTAGGACACACCCTTTACTAGCAGGTGTGTAAAATCCAATTAATAAAAATGATGTACTTTCATCTTTGTGGCAACAGTTTGGTGAAGGGTCTATATGTTCCAACATGATACTTATTATGTGCACAAGACAAGGTCAGTCAAGCATGGTTTGGTGTGGCTGAACTCTAGTGGTCTGCACAGAGCCCTGACCTCAGCCTCACCTTTGGGATGAACTGGAACATTGATTTCAGGCCAGGTCTTTTTATCCAGCCTCAGTGTTTGACTAAGTGGAAACAAATCCTCACAGGCTCACACCAAAATTCGGACCTGTTACGGTTTGTGTGGAGTTTGGCATGTTCTCTCGTTCTTTGTGGGTTCTTTAGTGTGTTTAAATGAATGAAGGGGCGGCACGGTGGCTAAGTGGGTAGCACTGTCGCCTCACAGCAAGAAGGTCCTGGGTTCGATCCCCAGGCGGGGCGGTCCGGGTCCTTTCTGTGTGGAGTTTGCATGTTCTCCCCGTGTCCGCGTGGGTTTCCTCCGGGTGCTCCGGTTTCCTCCCACAGTCCAAAGACATGCAAGTGAGGTAAATTGGAGATACAAATTTGTCCATAACTGTGTTGGATATAACCTTGTGAATGTATGAATCTTGTGTATTGAGTAACTACCGTTCCTGTCATAAATGTAACCAAAGTGTAAAACATGACGTTAAAATCCTAATAAACAAACAAACAAATTAATGAAAGTACTTCTTTCTGTATTCCCCTTGTTTTGCGCTCTGTTTTTTGGGGCCTGTTTTAAGCAGGAATTGGAGAGGATTAGGGATGTGCCCTCGCTAAATCAACAAGTACCCCCACCAGCCATGTGGTGCTATTATTGAGCTGTCTGATAAGCCTTATTTGGCTGTAATGCTAACAATAGGAACGTTCTGCCTGGGCTGTGGTCTTTTTTTATACACTGCTGATCAACCAGTCAATACATAAAACCATAAATGTTGTAGATGAGGCTTCATTTCTTTTCAGTCCCATATCAGCTGTTCTGTACAGTCGTGTAGTTTTACACAGTTTATTTCCTTGTACACACACACACACACACACACACACACACACACACACACAGAGGCATCTACACAAACATGACTGGATATGTCTGGGGGAATGGGGCGATGGTTGAAACCCTGTGGTGCCCTGTACAGGGTTTGTTCATGACCTGCACATAATAATTTTGGATGGACCCGGACCCATGGTGACCCTGACCAGAATAAAGCAGTTGATGTAAGTGAAGTAAAAACATGAATAACAGACAGTGTAAGACGGTCCTTGTCCCTGTACGTTGTACTTTCTTTGCATCACGCAGCATATTTTTTCTCTTCTTTCACACTGAATGTAAAGATTTGATTCTCGAGCTTTGTGTTTTTTTCTGAGACACTAAAAGTGATTTCTTGCTTAATGCTGCACTGCAATGACACCATCGTATTAACACCTCATCATAACAGTCCCTTTAAAACAGCAAACAGCACGACTGTCTCATACCGTTTCAAGCTGTCATTGTTAACCAAAAAAGGTTAGCTTGGTTATAAATTTTCTGCAGCGTTTGGGGTAGGCTTTGGTGCAAATTGCATTCCTAATTAGGATTAAGGAAGAGGTCAGTCTGCTTGGACGAGAATGCGAGGCATTTGCAGCGAGTGCGACTGATGCCATCTGTGCCGAGAGCAGCAAGCAGCTAATTCTGGCAACTGGAGCCACGCGATTTAAAGATCTCTGTGCCGACAGCTTTTCAGTGAATGCAGGATCCTCGGCTCAAAAACAATGCGCTGGGATGAATAAGGCTCACGGGCAAAGACGTTTATCTTCATAGATTGAATATCATCGAGACGTAAAGCATTTTAAGAGTATAATCCGTTCTGTCAGAGCCCGCTCCAGGCCGAAAGGCTGAAAAGTGAGCAATAATTTGGTCTTATTAAGGGGGATGGTCATTGCTTCCAGCTGCCTGGAAATGGCACAGTAAGAGATCTACTGCTCTGACTTACCTGTGAATGCTACGAATTAGTAAGCTGTGCAGACTCTGCCTGGCATTGACAGCCGCTATAAATAGCCGAGACTTCCCGAACATTAACTTGTTCTCAACCCCCTGAAGAATAACTCACAGACCTGCTGCCTCCGATTGTCCATCACGTCATCACTAAACCACTCCGACAGATACAATTAAAGGTTGCCGCTAGGCTAGTCTCAGTTATGTTTTAGCTGACAGTTGTCATAAGGATAATTGTGTTTAACCGTTTAATTGTTTCTTGTGTCGATTTAATAGTCATTTAGAGCAGTAGAATAGAAACCCAGGATACTGATTTCTCTCTTGCTACCCTGTGCTGGTTAGGTACGTAATAGCCATAAAAGCTTTACATTAAAGATTTCTAATTTTACATTTAGACTCGCTTGGCTTTCTCACTGTGGCAGTCTGTGCTGACTTGAAACAAAGACTAGACTGAACTAAAAGATAATATTAGACCAAAAATACACAATTTGAAATATGAATTGATTAAATACAACCGGTGCATTATTAAAATAAGAAGGAAAACATTTAATTTATTAAGACACTGAAACAACTGATATACAGCCTATTGATTTTTTTTTTTTATTGCATTTGGTAAATTCTTTGTTTAACATAATTGATTAGCTTATTTAAAGCAGTAATGTTTCCTCAAACCAATAGCAAACTATTTAGTACAGTAGTAAGGACGCTCGGGTGGCACAGTTGTAAAATGCATTAACTCACAAATACTGAGATACAGGGTTCGAATCTCGGCAGTGCCATCTGCCGGTCAGGCGTTAGCACAAACATGATTAGCTATGTCTGAGGAATAGGAATGGAACAGCATAGCCATTGGGAGGTGTACTTGTCAGTGCACTCTCTGTGCCGGTTCCAAGCAATGCCAAAAATACAGGTGTAAAAACTGTGCCAAACCAGAAGTATCCACTGTCGCAACCAGTACATATGAGAGCAGCTAAAAGAAGAAACTCACCTATTGTCACTATATTAAATTATTTAAGATATAGTAGGAATGTAACGATACACTCTACTCACGATGCGATTCACGATACTGGGTTTTTTCCTGATTTTAGTTTTTACTGAAATTAAAGACAAATGATGAAGTTTCCTTTTATTATTTCTCTTAAAAAATAAAATAAAATACTGTATTTGTGAGAAATTTTTTTTTATTAAGCCCAATTTGGCTGAAAACCCCCTAATTTGGCAACCAGGCGTATAGCGCCAGTGACGTCAACCAGGCGAGGTGTATAGCGCCAGTGCCTCTGCTGTTGAAAGTGAATATTGATTCATCATACATGTCAAATCGATTTGAATTGTGGCATTTTTTAATCGGTTATTAACTGTCTTGTGGTGAATCGTTACATCCCTAGTATATAGGTGTGGTTTGAGCCTGAGAACCTATTACTTGGCAGTGTCTCACAGAGCCGTACCGTGTACAGAATGATATGTTATGCCTCCCATTAAACATCCACTACTACTATAGGTTGACCAGATAGCAGAGGTTTCAACTGTACATTGTCAACGAAGCCCTGGTGACCATCCTCCCTCAGACACAGCCAATTGTACCTGCTTAGACCCCGAGCCAGGTCAAAGTTGTCAGGTTTTGAATGGTGGCATTCATTCACAGTCGTTATTAAAATCTGCATAATTAATTAGGCATTCATTCACTCCCACCATCATAAAACAAAACCTCTGCAGTCATGTGAATTATCCTGAGAATGGAATGATATTAAACCAGCCGTCTGTTTATACAAAAATACAACAGGATTGTCGAGGCCTGAAATGTGGAGGTGACTAAATTCCTCTTCAGATTTTTAGTCTAATTTCTGCTTTGTAGTTTGATGATGTTTCAGGTGTTTTACTCAACATTGGCTGATCTGAGATTCAGTTAGTATGTTATTTAAACCTGTAACGCTGAAGCTAATTCTTTGCTGTAGTTGACTGGAGAAGCAGAGGCGGATTTACAGACTCTTGCACAAAGTGACAAGTTCCCAGGCTTTTTGTTGACACCCTGAACCCTTTTCAGGGCACTGATCAAGGGCTCACTAAGTAGCGTTCTGCATTTACTAACAAAACCAGAAAGCATGAGGGCAGAAGGGGCGCCTCAGGCTGAAGTGAGCTGCGTCAGAGAAGGCCCAGTTTAGAAAGAAATGCAAACGAGTGGTACAACACGTGGTTCACTTGAGCAACTCATTATTTTTAACCTAAAAACCTACACTGATCTGCATATACTGTTTAACTTAAGCAACACGCTTGTGCATATTGGTGTTTTATATTAATGTTTAATATTATACTGTATTAGTATGAATACACTTATTACACAAAGGATAGCTGTAATATTATTACTGAAGGGCCGTCCTGTAGCATAGCTCTAAATTGCACTAGCACACTACCACTGGGATCCAAGGTTCGAATCCCCAGTGGGGATATCGGCTGGTCGGGTGTCTACATACAGACATGATTGGCTATGTCTTGGAGAAGGGGTGTGGCCAAGGCCCCGCCATGCATTCGCCACCTGTCTGGTGTGTGTTATTGCACTGCCTCTGGTGTTTCCAGGGAGGGCCTGGCCCACTCTAACCTTGACCAGGATGAAGTGGTAAAGCATGAAAATAAAATGGAGACTAAAATACAGACAGGGTTACACATCCCAGGGTTTGCACAAACTCTAGTTAAAAGAAAATGTTTCTTAGTGAATTTACTTACAAAAAGTCACTCTTTTGTAGGGATGTAACGATACACTCTACCCACGATGCCATTCACGATACTGGGTTCATGATTTGATTTTTTTCCCGATTTTTTTTTTACTGAAATTGAAGACAAATGATGACAAAGTTTCCTTTTATTATTTCTCTTTAAAAAATAAAATAAAATACCGTATTTGTGATTATCTTTTATTTATCTAAATAATAAATGTTCTTTTATTTCTGAGGTAGGTACAAACTATGCAAAACAATTTAGAATTAAGCCCAATTTGGCTGAAAAATCACCAGAATTTGGCAACCAGGCATATAGCGCCAGTGACGTCAATAAGGCGAGGTGTATAGCGCAAGTGCCCTCTGGTGTTTAAAGTGAATATCAATTCATTTTACATGTCAAATCGATTTGAATTGTGGAATTTTTGAATCGTTATTAACTCTATTGTGGTGAATCATTATATCCCTACTCTCTTGCCATGAGATGACAAAAATGAATAAATTGATGGCACATTGATTTGATTGTATTTGGGGGGGGGGGTATGTAGCTAAGCGTGGCTCTCTATACTCAATATGGCTCCGTGTCGGAACCCCCTACTGGCAGGTGAAAAGAAGCAGACACAGACTGGACATGTGTCGGGGTTGTGACACAGCATCATGCCGCTTAATGTACTTAAATTTCAAATGAAAAAACAAGATTTCTTGGTTCATTCTGCTGGATCTCATAAACTAAATATAAAGCACAGTTTTATATGAAGTATTATCTTTATTTCATTAACTTATTTTAACGACACAGCTTAACGTGGCTTAATCCATCAAAGCAGCTGTTGGACTGCACTTATTATTATCCGTGTATATAAATACGTTTGGGAGGCTCTTCGTAGCTTCCTATTTTGGTATATTCATTTTTCAGTTAGCATTTTAGAATGTCTCAAAACATGTGATGTTTACCTGTAACTACTGGTCATTTACTAGCAGGCCGTGTGATTTATGGACTAAAAACCTTTTACTGTTTTGATGTACCTTGAATGCTCCAGGTTCTAATGAAGCACATCTCAGGCTTCAGTGACATTTACTCGGCACTTGCAGTTGAGAAGATTTTTCTATCTCTGAGCTATCAGAGCTATTTTTACTCTATCTGAGATAAAGAACAGCGACTCTTGCAAACAGGGTTTGTGAATCCAGTTCACGTACAAAATAAACGGACCAAATCCTTTGTTTGTTTTCTTTTGTTTCTAATGACATTTTCGGCGCAGTAGAAATGTTTCGCTCTTAATGGTGCAATTTTTCTATTAAAACTAAAATACAATCAGCCAGGATAGAATAAGATTACTACCAGAGGTCTGTCCCTAGATCCCAAAGGTGCTTCTTTCATCCAGGTCATTTAATTTGAGTTTAAGAGCAAGCAGATGGTTCGGGATTGTTCTGCAAACAGCAGGTCATTGTTTATAAAAGATTGGGAATGTCAGCTTCTTTGGGTTTTGCTCTAATCCACCTCTCAGCTCTTCCTAAACGTAGGAATACTTTTGGACAGCATCGAGGAGCTCATTGTTGGATCAGTTCAAGATGTTTAGGCCTGGAGTAGGTGTCGTCATGCGCAGTCCACAGCTGTAAAAACGCAACTCCTGCACACTTGGACAAGCAAAAGCTAAACGAAGACTCTCTGTTTTTAAATACTTTCTTGACAGGGACTTGAAAGTAGCTCAGCTTCTCTCCTTCATTCTCTTCCAACAGGTGGCTCCTCCTGACTCATGATTATTTGTTTAGGAGCTAGAAAGGAATCTCGCATTACTGTGTCAGTTATGGAAGCAAGCGGTTCTATTGAGAGTCTTCAAAATCCTCCTTTTTTGGTTTCTTGTTTACAGTATTTATGTTCTGTTCATCAGGATCAACAGCACACAACCATGCAGGCCTTTCAGTTTACAAAAGATGTTCATAAATAGGTACTCATGTAGCAAACAGACATCATACCTCTAGTAAAACAATGTATATTTAGCAAATGGCAGATAGAATGGAACACATTTACACAGAACAAGCTTTATAAAATATGCCCTGTCTTAAAAATCCGCCAGAAATCATACACAGGAAAACGTAAAGATCAAGTTATCTACTCTAGATGTCACATTGGACACACCAGACTTACACACTCCTACTTGTATAGGGGGAGGATGCCCTGCAATGCAAATTCTGCCAATTACTCATCACGATTAAACACATACTGAGTGCTCTAAATACCAAAGGGAAAGACAAAATTTCTCCATAGCTGGAACAATGAAAGACATTTTATTTTTGAAAAAGCAGAAAAGCTTTTAAACTTCATTACAATCACTACATTAGGAATACACATATAATATCAGAGACTACCTAACGGATACAGAGCACCCACATAAACCTTTCCTGCCATGAATGTAACTCACAAGAGTAAACACGTTAAAAGATAGATAGATAGATAGATAGATAGATAGATAGATAGATAGATAGATAGATAGATAGATAGATAGATAGATAGATAGATAGATAGATAGATAGATAGATAGATAGGCAGGCTCATGTAGCACAGCAATGTATTATGCTAGCCCACCACCACAGACATCCGAGTTTATATCTCAGCTGTGTTATTGGCTGGCCGAGCATCTACACAGACATGAATTGTTCTGTCTGATGTGGTTTGGGGGGTGACTGCCACGACTTTTCTGTTGGCTCAAAACATGTTTTCTTTTGTTTACTGGTATTATAATTAATTCATGTTGCTCTCTCTTCACAATCTGTGATATTCAAGTTCTACAAAAGAAGTAAAATAATTTGATTTTGTAAAAATAAATCTATTTAAAATTGTCTAAAATTATTGTATTATTAGTACATTAGTGTTTAATCCATTCATCATCACAGCGTTCATAAGAAACTGAGCAGAATAATCTGGAGGACAATAGTCAGTAATTTATAACCAGAACACTTTTCCAGTGTTTTCAAGACTCAAGATTCAAGATCAGCTGTCACGCAGTAGAACTGAGATATCGTTTCTCTCCTTAATACAACAAGAAAATATAGAAATATAGAATGTTGCTATGGTAGAAACATAAACTATATAGAAAAAGGGAACATCATAGTGCTTTATGGCGGTGCATTAGGACACAGCGGCTCCTCTCTCTCCTCATAGATTCTTTTAATTTAATTTACTAATTGTTTTGTTGTGGTTTGTGTCTGTTGCAGTGTGTTCAGCACAAACCTGGATAGATGAGTAACACTAAAAAGCTCTAGATTTACTCAGAATGCTTTTCTGTGACATGCTCAGAAAGCTTAGGAAAATTAAAATTGCCCCCAAGCTGAGACACACTGAACCCCCAGGAGCTCCCATAGTGCCAGCGGAGGAGGGTTTGCGACCTCACAGGATGCTGTTGCAGTAACATCCATGCTCATTGTAGAGCAGCGGGGGTGGGCAGGAGTTAAAGAGGTTTTCCTGGAGAGGACAAACTTCAGTTTATATGGAGCTGCCGTGTTCGTCACAAACAGCACAAACCGCGCTGACTGGAGCATGTAACGAATGGCTCCAAGGGCATCTCTTTTTAGCACGTTTCATCCCAGCGGTATCAAATCAGTGCAACAGTTTAAAAATAACAAGAATATTATCCACTTTGTTCATTGCTGAGTGAACTGGATGCATCGAATGCTTCCTGACCGGCTGCATGGAGGCGGAATCTGCCTCAGCATTTCCACTCGTCCGCCCTTACCTTCCCCCCTTTGATTATAGACCTTGTGTTGACATTAGGTGGGGTGAATTTAAACTCTGGCACTGTTGAGGGGGTGCCGGAATGCCTTTTACACTTTCGAATTTCAGTGTTGTTTTAATTTGCTCATCAGTGTGTATTGTGTTGCATGTTGTCAACAACAAGGAGTGTTAGCCTGGTCTCCTCTTCTAAACACAAGATCTTAATGACCACTAATGACTTCACCACTTACTCTGATCAACAGGGAAGACAATAATGTCATCCCAACCACAGAGAAGTTGGTTTTCATGCTTTTTTGGAATCCCAGCTATGTATAGCAAAGGCATTTTAGGGCACAGTGTATCAACAGATGATCACGCAAGCAAAAGCTTTTGTTATGCTGGTTCAGAGACAAACTTCTTTCCACTTAATTGCTTGTACTGTTGATGCATTTTGCTAAAATGCTCCTGTTCGAGTTATTTAACTGCATATACCCCCTAAAATCTTAGCATATTCGTTACATTCTCAGCTGACTGTATAAAACGAATCTTTCAGTCTTTCTTTCTTTCTTTTGGTTTTTTTTAATGCATTTTCCTCCCGATTTAGCACACTCGGTTTGTCTTCCGCTGCTGACGAATACCCGATTACATCCGAGGAGAGCACGTCGCTGTACACGCCTCCTCCGACACGTGTACAGCCCTCCTCTTCTCGCCCCTGCTTTCTGCACAGGCGTCTCTTCCTTCAGTCAGGGTGCTTACACAGCGTATGAAGACCCACCCACCCACACATAGTCCGGCCCCCACCCTGCAGATACAGTGGCCAATGAGTGCCTGCTGCAGGCACTGCCAATTATGCCCGCTAGATGGCGCCCAGTGAAACGGAGGCAACACCGAGTTTGGAACCGAGGAGTTCAGAAACTCTGTGCTGGATCTTTCAGTCTTTCTGATCAGATGGTACATACAGTAGAAGCTTATTTACATTTTACATTTATGGCATTTATAGTGACTTTGAGGATTAATGGCTTGGTAGGGCTTGAACCGGTCGCCTTCTGATCATTACCACTGAGTTAGTACTGCCTTACAGCTATTTAATAACAGAATGTTGTAGAAAAGAGTTTTGTGTATTTTTTTAAATGTAGGTTTGATCCTGTGATCCATGTTCTTTCAGCTCTCTACCTTTACTTGCACAAGCAGCTTGTTTGTTTACAATCTTTTTCAGTACTTCATATAGAATTGCTTCATTTTGATTAACATTTTACCAAGAACTAGGGCTGTCGCGCTAACCGCAATTTTGAAATATCGCGGTATAGACCAGCCAACCGCAGGGCATGCCAAGCAACCGCATCACCGCGGTGTTCACGTTTTTTCTTTCTTTCTTCTATTTTTATTTTTTTATATTGTTGCAGGGTCCATCTTGTTTTACGCTTACATTCGGGCGTAATAAATGTTAAATAAATTCATAATGAAAATGAGCTAGGAGCGTCATTTTCCCGCAACCTGTTCTCATGCGTTGCTGCTGAGTGTCAGGCTTTGTGTAAACAATCGCAACAGGAATTATAGGCAAGTTTATTAATGATCAAATTGAGTTCACACTCAATAAAATACTTGTAATTTAGACTATATTTAAACAGCCTTGGTGAACTAAAACACTTAATGACGGTTAATATGGCATTGCAGCCTGCAAATATTCTCTTTCTGGTCTTGCTGGAATGATTTAAATGTATTTTTTCATTGAATAAAAATGTATTGAAACGAATAATAACTTGAAATGTAGTATATATTGTTATGTTAATTATATCTACTAAATAGATAGTTTGTCGCATTGTAAAGTCGCATGCAGGTACAGTACACGTGTATTAGTGTAACGAGTCCCATCAGAGAGAGTTTTAGTACCGAGGGGAACATCTCTACCCCACTCAGATTCTCTCTAAACCACATCAGATAAACGTGTTGGTTCTTCTAGCGCGCATAATAACGCAGGTTTAAACTCTTACAGACTTTATTATATTTCTTTTTTACCATATTTTGATTAGAAGTGTATTTACAATATTTAGCCTAAACACTTTTTTTTTTCGTTTCACACTGTATATCTAGCCTAGGAGCTAAATTTAAACCTTTTTTTAATAGAGAAAAGACGCGCATCCCTGCTCTGTTCTGTATTTAACATTAAACACGCATTTCATTGGTCTTAAAGCTGTCTCATCTTTGTCATTATAAAGCAATAATATACCGAATCATAGCCTAACAATAAAGCTTGTTTATATAGCTCTAAAATCCAGATTAATTAAGTAATTTTCAAAAAAAAAAAAAAAAATGGCGATATTACCGCATACCGCGATATTGAGACAGGTTGGATATCGCAAGGGGAAATTCTTTCACCGCGACAGCCCTACCAAGAACCACTCTAAATGAATGAACATACTATTAAGAAATGCAGACTGACCCATAATAATGATTATTGTATACCGATGAATACAGGAAAACAACATCAGAAGGACCGTAACATTCCTCGCTCTGTCTCTCTGTCCTGTGCATTGTATTGTGCAGTGCTGTCATTTCTGGGTTTAATCCTGGCATTACATTCAGATTACTGAAGAACACCAGTTATTCTTCTAAAGAAAGAAGTAGAAGATTAAAAGTTGGTCCAGATTGTCAGTTCTGTGCTCCAGCTGCCCCTGGAAGTGCTTAGACCAGGCGCACTATGTAGGTCACCCTCCACCTGCCTCGTTTGAGGGCTCAATTATGGCATGACTGGCGTCACAGACCTCAGACAGCAAGACAGTCGCCGTGTAACACAACGTGATGAGGTGTGTGTGTTCAGACATTCTGCCGACGCTGTAAATTCAGGGTGTTGGTAGTCGTATGGACTATGGAGCTTTAAGAGCCCACAGCTGAAGTTGACAGGACAGGATGTACAGACAGAGGGAGGAAAACAGAAAAGAGATTCCTGCCCCCTGCTTTGTTTCCCTTCATACAGTCTAATGCTAATGTCCTGTCTATTCATCAGCTACATAGAAACACTGGACAGGATGTCATTGTTAGAACTGTGTGTGTGTGTGTGTGTGCTAAATGCTCAGCATCCTTCCTCTAAACTAGGAATTCTCAAGCTCGACCCAGGGGATTTTTGCACTCGTTGTGCTTCAGGTAGTAAGAACTTTGAGAAGCACTGCTCTAGACACTGTTATATATAATAGTGTATTTATAATATATAAATATTATATGTAAATGCAGCCATAACATTAGAACCACCCACCTAATACGCTGCAAGACATGAACTACACAATACATTTGACTTAGTCCTGTAGTATTTGGTACCAGGACATTACCAGCAGGTTCTTTAGCTTCTGTACGAGGTGGATCATTTTACGATGCACCCCAGTGGCATCACTTCCACTCGTAAACATTTACAGCATTTAGCAGAGGCTTTTATCCCAGCCTCTCAGTTCTAATGTTCTTCTACACATTTAAACTGAATGTATGATTGCAAAGAGTTGTTAACGCACCTTAATCGAAGCTAATGCTAAAACTGTAATGTAAAAATCCCATGCTTTCATTCTAGCAGTGTTTTGAAAATGTTGAAAGTAGAATGTAGATGTTTTTCTGTTTAAATAAAGTAAATACAATAATAAGTCTAAATATTGAGATGAATATTTAACAAGCTGTATTGCTGTTAAGACACATACGAGCTGATCTAGGGATCAGTGTTTAGTGCTCAGAGACGAGATGTGTTCTGACTCGTTCTCACACTTTCAGACACACTTTTCTGTTTTTAGATGATCCTTGTAACCTTTTAGCTCGGCGTCAACTTCGTTTAAGTGCCATCTCTACACGAGAGACGACAAAAAGTGCTTTAGGAAAGTATAAGGCAAACCGAATGCGGTCGGTGGAGCTGTTTTTGTCTGAGCATAGCAGCAATACACTGTGTTCCAAATTATTATGCAAAAAGTGTTTAGGAGTGATAAGGTAAGAATTTTTTTGTTTGTCAGTTAAACTCATTGATCGTGATGTGTGTCAGGGCTCTTTATATCACTGAAAGCAATTGCAGACACCTGTGCTAATTAGTTTGGCAGGTGTGTCCAATTAAAGGCAAGACTACTTAAGAAGGCTGTCCCACATTATTAAGCAGCCTACATTTTCAGCCAAAATGGGAAAGAAAAAGGATGTGTCGGCTGCTGAGAAGCAACAAATTGTGGAGTGTTTAGGTCAAGGCATGACTACAATCAACATTGCCAAGACACTTCATCGTGATCATCGCACAATCAAGAAGTATGTAGCTGATTCAGAGCACACACATGTGCGTGCTGATAAGGGAAAATTGAGGACTCTTTCCAACAGGCAATTACGTCAGGTTAAAAGAGCAGCTGCAAAAATGCCTTGTCATAGCAGCAGACAAGTTTTTGAAACTGCTGGTGCCTCCAACGTCCCCCGAACAACAAGATGCAGGGTCCTTCAGAGGTTTGCAGCTGTGCGTAAGCCATCCTGTCGACCTCCTCTATCCACTGCACACAAGCAGAAACGGCTCCAGTGGGCCAAACAATACATGAAGACTGACTTCAAAACTGTTTTGTTCACCGATGAGTGCCGTGCAACGCTCGATGGTCCAGATGGATGGAGTGGAGGATGGCTGGTTGATGGACACCCCATGCAAACAAGGCTACGGCGCCAACAAGGAGGAGGTGGAGTAATGTTTCGGGCTGGAATCATGGGGAGAGAGATTGTCGGCCCCTTTAGGATCCCTGAAGGGGTAAAGATGACCTCCATAATGTATGTGGAGTTTCTCAAACAGCACTTCCTGCCATGGTTCAAGAAGAAGAACCGTGCATTCCGCAGCAAGATCATTTTCATGCATGATAATGCACCGTCTCATGCTGCAAAGAACACATCTGCATCTCTGGCTGCTATGGGCATAAAAGGGGACAAACTTATGGTGTGGCCCCCATGCTCCCCTGACCTCAACCCCATTGAGAACCTCTGGAGCATCATCCAAAGGAGTGTCTATGATGGCGGGAGGCAGTTCACATCTAAGCAACAGCTCTGGGAGGGTATTCTGTCCTCATGCAAAACAATTGAAGCAGATACCATCCAAAACCTGACAAATTCAATGGACGAGAGAGTTCAGAAGCTCCTTTCGAACAAGGGGTCCTATGTGCAAATGTAACATCACCTAGAATAAAGTTTTGACTTGAAAACTGTTTGATTTCAGTTTGTAATAACCTGCTAATGCTTATAATTTCACAAATGACCATTTTTTTGTTCTTTATAAAAATGAAAAGGTTGAAAACTCTGCTGTGCATAATAATTTGGAACATGCATTTTGAGTGCATTTTGAGTGTTTTATTTTTTTAAAAATATACTGTTATCATTGGCAGTTTGTTCAAAAACCTTTCAATTGTACTCTAATAGTTGATGACTGGAAAATTACAATGACTGCAATTCATATAGGTAATTTTGGAAAATCTGAGAAAATATTATTTGCATAATAATTTGGAACACAGTGTAATCATGTAATCATCTAGTTACTCTTGTTTAAACCCTCCAAAGTCCCTCCAAAGCCCTACCAGTCTCTGCCTGCTTCAGCTCATGAAATTTAGTATGTGAATTAACATCAGAATTGATACATTTAGGGCGACACGGTGGCTAAGTGGGTAGCACTGTCGCCTCACAGCAAGAAGGTCCTGGGTTCGATCCCCAGGTGGGGCGGTCCGGGTCCTTTCTGTGTGGAGTTTGCATGTTCTCCCTGTGTCTGTGTGTGTTCGATATAAACGTGTGAACTGATGAACCTTGTGTAATGAGAAACTACCGTTCCTGTCATGAATGTAATCAAAGTGTAAAACATGACGTTAAAATCCTAATAAACAAACAACAATTGATACATTTAAGATTTTTTCCCTCATATTTGTATTTAAAATGCACAGATGTTTATATATCCTCAGCACCAAATTCAACCCTTTTTATTTTGCTTCAAGATTTTCGTCACATGACATCTGGTCAATGTGGGGGTGGGTCTGGCTTCCCCCAATATGTAGGGCAGGAATACACCCAGGACTGGGCACCAATTGATCATGGGCACTTTCTGTGTCCGCTTGGGATGAAAATGGATGAAACCTTGGTCCCCAAATACGTCAATGATTTGTGATATTGTCCTTATTGATCAAAGTGTTAGAAAAGTTTCAGTCTTCTGACTGGATTGCTGGATTAAAGCAGCATCTTTGCTACACTACATGGTTGAGAAATCACACAGTGGAATCACCTCGTATTTGGATCTGGACTTTCCTGGACGGGGTTCAAGCCGTGTGTTGGGAAGTATGCTCCACCAGCTGGCTGTCTTTAGCAACATACATCTTCAAAGGGGTTAGCATGTTTTCGAAAGCTTACAAAGACCAGATGTTGAAGAAGGCATGCATAAACAAACCTTTGGTCTTCTGCCTCAGGTTTGGCTCAGCTGCGAATACCAGCAGCAGCCAGCGTGTTATTCTACACTAAATACACACTCTTCTAGGGTTTTACGTACCGTACCTTTTATTTACATTTTTTGCACAGGCATTAGTAAGAGAATTTAAGTGCAAAAGAACGACTTAACATAGGTGGTTATAGCCAGATGTTTATACGAGAGTGTTTAGAATTAAAGGAGGTGGGGGATGAACAGAACACATTACTGCTCATCTCTTTGAACCAGATCCCAACCAATCATTGTTTCCCTTATTCTGTTTAGTCCATGAATCATTGTGTGCTGATGTTTTAATAGTCTGTCAAACAATCTTATTAACAAACTGTATATTTTGAAATCTAAACATAGGCATAAAACCTGGCTTGTGCTTCAATAGTCTGTGCTATGAGACTCTTTATTAATACATACGGCAAACATTAATATAATACCTGCGTAAGCCTTGCAGCAGTGGTGGGCAAACTACGGCCTGCAGGGCTACATATGACCCGTTAGGCTGTTTAATTCGGCCCGCTGAGTATTTACAAAATTGTCCTAAACCGCATTCATTTCACTGTTTTCCTGCAATACCTGCGTTTCAATTGATTCCACTAGATGGTGCACGCCAAACACTACCGACCTTTGCTAAAGCCGAATCTATCTGGTCTACACACAGATATTCATTCGTCACATTTGCCATCTCACTGAGCCCTACTACCCCTCTGGAGTCGCCTATCGCGTCAGTGGGATCTAACCACTTGGCTGGTTTAAAGCGTCACACATAAACCATTAACTTATGTCGAAAGTGCTGCTTTAAACGCTGAATTGATTTTGTTTATACGGCGATACACCAAGTAGAAACAAATAATAAAAAATACATTAAAAATCACATTCAAGCATGTGTAAATTATGTGCACATAATAAGATGAGTCTGGCGTTTTATTTATATTCAAAAATTCATCCTTTAATCACGAAAATAAAGGTTTTAATGTGAATTTATATTAGTTCCAAACCCCCACACCCACCCGGCCCGTCTGTCGATTTTTAAAACCCAGTGTGGCCCTTGAGCCGAAAAGTTCGCCCACCCCTGCCTTAAAGGAATCCTGCATTCAGTCCTTAGTAAGCAAAGCCCACTGCAGTCAAAACATGGTCATGCTAATCTTCTAATCTTCTTCTCTTTCAGTCCTAGTTACAGCTGCATGGTCCAAACACTGTCGATATGATTGCAGTTACTTTTGCCATTTTTGATGGTAATGCCAGGCTGATTCTGCAACTGAAAATTAGTTTCATTTCAGCTCTTTGTGTTTTCCAAGTACAGCTGGGGTCCCACATTGCTTCACTGATGACCCATCTCACTAGAAACACGTCTAAACAAAAACATCATCTCATGGACACACCTCAAATTAAAAGTAAAATAGTTACAGAAGTGATGAGGAACTCATTCCTTCTTCCTCCCCCATGCAGCCAGTTGTGTTTAATGGATGCCTGGTCAGGTGGATAGCTCAGCTTAGATTTAAACTCAAGAGCTCAAGATCTTATCGATGGCAGGCTAGCACATTAGAACGCTGCACCCATATACTGCTTACAGAGTGAAGTACAAGATGCAAAAATGTTCATATTTTTATGGCTGACTGCAAAAGCAGTTGCTAAGACAGAACTACGGCAAAACAAACACCAATAGAGAACACACTGATCGTGACAAAGTGTTGTAAGAGCAATAAAAACATTGTCAAATAAAAAAATTCCTCATATATTGATGTAACCAGAGAGAATTTGAAGGAATGGATCTGAAACTATACAGCAGTCGTATTAAAACTCAAGTGATGGCGGGTTCATTTTATATCAGGTCTGATCCAGTTCACATTATTTAAACCTAAAGCTGACATGCAGTTGACAGAGCTAAACTAAAAATGGCCGGTAACAGATCTGCCGGCAGACACGGAGATGTAAAGAATGTGCGTACGGGCGGGGTGTCGGCCCTAAGCTCTGAGCACTGGGTGTTAATTGAGTTTCAGGAATTTTCTGGAATGGTCCACTGGTACAGATATTTCTAAAAGCTCAAATGCCAGCAGCAATCTCAACCTGAATGATTTTACTGCTTCTACACATCTCCCTCCTGAAGAATAATTCTCTTTATCTCTGCTTCATTACAGGCTGGATCAGCGTCCTGGCAGTGGTATTAAAATCTTCGAACCCTTCACCGTGGGTCAACGAGTTTGAATGTAAGCACAATTTTATTTTATTTATTGTTTTTCTTTTGCTCATGCTGACATGATCCAGTCAGAAAGCTGAAATGTTCTTGTCTTCTATTTGTCCAGCAATTGAGCTGTCCTGCCTGATTGAATCCATCTCCACTACCAATCCCAGGATAGAGTGGAAGAAGATTAAGAATGGAAAACCAAGTTACGTCTATTTTGACAAGAAAATATCAGGTGATCTTAACAAACCACTCTATTTCCTTAATCTTTTCTGTGATTAATAAAGTATCTATCACAATAAACAGCTACTCATTTTGTTTGATATTTAATGATAAATATAGATATTGAATGATAAATATTGGTGCTTGGGTTGTGCAATGGTAAATTACACAACATGTGAGATCCAGAGTTCAAATCCCTGTCGGGCGTCTACATACAGTGATAGCTCAGTGGTTAAGGTACTGGACTAGTAATCAGAAGTTTGCCGCTTCAAGCCCCACCACTGCTAAGTTGCCACTGTTGGGCCCCTGAGACAGACCCTTAACCCTCAACTGCTCAAAATCATGTTCATGTCATAATTGTAAGTCGCTTTGGATCAAAGCATCTGCTAAATGCCGAAAATGTAAATGTAATTACATACAGACTTGACTGGCTATTTCTAAGATGGGAGGGATGGCCGAGGTCCTGTCCAATTATTCTGTGGAAACTGGACCCACCATGACTCTGACCAGAATGAAGTGATGGTAAAACATAAAGATCTAATTAAAAGATGAATAAATATATTGTTTTGTTTCCTGTAGGTGATTTGGAGAACAGAGCAAAGATTCTAGAGCCTGCAACACTACTCATTTCTAATGCTACGAGAGACGACACAGCATTGTACCGATGTGAAGTCACTGCCATCTCTGACCAAAAAACCTTTGACGAGATTCTTATAAACCTTGTCATAAGGGGTAAGTGACACTGCAGTATCAAGCAGAAACGGGTATTAAAAAACACCATGCTGTAAGGTGGAATAATGTATAACTGCCACATGTACTGTACATCATGTAACACCATACACTGATCAGCCATAACATTAAAACCACCTCCTTGTTTCTACTCTCACTGTCCATTTTATCAGCTCCACTTACCATATAGAAGCACTTTGTAGTTCTACAATTACTAAATGTAGTCCATCTGTTTCTCTACATACATTTTTAACCTGCTTTCATGCTGTTCTTCAATGGTCAGGACCACCACAGAGTAGGTATTATTTGGGTGGTGGATCATTCTCAGCACTGCAGTGACACTGACATGGTGGTGGTGTGTTAGTGTGTGTTGTGCTGGTATGAGTGGATCAGACACAGCAGCGCTGCTGGAGTTTTTAAATAGAGAATGTCCACTCACTGTCCACTCTATTAGACACTCCTACCTAGTTGGTTCACCTTGTAGATGTAAAGTCAGAGACGATCGCTCATCTATTGCTGCTGTTTGAGTCGGTCATCTTCTAGACCTTCATCAGTGGTCACGGGGCGCTTTTGGCTGATATATTTTTGGTTGGTGGACTATTCTCAGTCCAGCAGGGACAGTGAGGTGTTTAAAAACTCCAGCAGCGCTGCTGTGTCTGATCCACTCATACCAGCACAACACACACTAACACACCACCACCATGTCAGTGTCACTGCAGTGCTGAGAATGACCCACCACCCAAATAATACCTGCTCTGTAGTGGTCCTGTGGGGGTCCTGACCATTGAAGAGCAGCATGAAAGGGGGCTAACAAAGCATGTAGAGAAACAGATAGACTACAGTCAGTAATTGTAGGAGTACAAAGTGCTTCTATATGGTAAGTGAAGCTGATAAAATGGACAGTGATTGTAGAAACAAGGAGGTGGTTTTAATGTTATGGCTGATTTATATGGAAATTTAGCAGAGGTGTGTTTACTACAATACAAACAACCACAAGAAAGTCTCTTAAATTCTTACAAGCATTAGGACTTTAAGATGCCATAAAGGATACAATTAAACACTAAAGTGTCAGTGTGAGGGTCGATTTGTTTTCTTCCTTGTGTATGTAGGGATTAGGGAGTTGTTTGTGTGACGATGTAAAGATAGCATTTATTGTTCAGCCATGATAATAGTCATAGCAGCTGACATGGTGTTAAGAATCAATCAAATGCACAAACAAACAAAACTAAAAAAAAGTGTTGCTGTTTATCGAACAGTGACGCTGTAAGCTGAGCTGGAGCTTGCTGCCCTTTCTGCCCCTGGCCCACACTCGAGGATGCTTTCTGCCCAGTCTCATGGCCGGGTGTGTCCAGGGCTAAATAGGGAAAATTCTGAAACTGCAGCCGAGTTTAATCAGACAGCTAAAAGCGGAATGAGCTGCATGGTAGTGATGCTCTCAGAGCAGAATGCATGCTTGTTCAAATGCTCCAGATGATTTAAATATTTGAACTCTTTACTTTCTGAGTCTCACTTGCTGCGTTCTCTCCTGTTTTGCAGTGAAACCAGTGACCCCAACATGTTTTGTGCCCAAGTCGGTGCCGGTGGGAAAGTCGGCCGAGCTGACGTGTGTGGAGGACGAGGGCTTCCCCAAATCCCAGTACCAGTGGTTCCGCAACAAAGAACCGATTCCTGAGGACTCCAAGAGCAACCCCAAGTTCTTCAACTCGTCCTACATGCTGAACAGAGAGACGGGCACGTTGGTAAGTTCCAGGGGGGTCGGAGGAGGGATATTTTTGGGAGCTAGTTGATGTGTGACAACTCCAGCCACGATGGGAATCTGCTGTACTCACTTGCACCACACTTTGTCATTTACACTTAGTGGCCCACCATGGTGACTCAACCTTCACAGTGCCCTCTAAATCCTGCCCTGACTCATGAAGTCTCCATCTGGACACACTGACGTACACTATATCACCAGTCTCATCTGAATTCATCTGATCCCCTATTCGGACTGTGGGTACAGAGACCACACCTCCCTTAGCAGGACTGACAAGTACAGATGCCACGCCCCCTTCAGAGGAACGAATGGTTATAAAGGCCATGCCTCCCTCACTGACTCTGATGGGTGCAAAAGCAATGCCTTCTTTAGTGAGTCTGACAGATACTGAGGCCACAGTGTTTATTTATTGTGATTTATGGGTACAGAGGCCTCGTTACTTTCACTCAGACTGACAGGTACAGAAAATGTACCAGTTTTACTGAGACTCCTGAGTAAAGAAGCCATGTCGCCTTCACTGGGACTGACTGGCACAGAGGCCACATTTCATTATGAGTGATCGGTATAGAGGTTTCTACGCAGAGACTGTGGAGTATAGATGCCATGTATTTATTACAAGCACTGATGGGTACAAAAGCAATGCCTCATTTACTGAGACTGTAGGGAACAGAAAAGAAAGATACATAGTGGAAAAGGATATTACCTTTATAACCTTTCAAAAGCTAAACTAGAAAAGATACAGTTCTTTATTGGATACAGAGATGCCCGGGTCCATTCAGTTTCCTTCTCGCCACAGTGTAGCCATATTGTACATAATGAGACGTGTAGCAATTATTATTTCTTGGTCCAACAGAAATTCAGCTCAGTGAGGAAAGAGGATGCTGGCGAGTACTACTGCAAAGCCAGGAATGAGGCAGGAGTGGCTGAATGCCACCCACAGGTGATGGAAGTCTGTAAGTCCCTGTCTTATCAAAGCAATCAACACAGTTTCCACAATATCACGTAATATCTGTAACATGAGCGTCCTAATTCTTATCTCATGCCTAATTCCCGTCATGCTTCTCTTTTTTTCTTTAGATGACCTTAACATTGTTGGCATTATCATGGGTGTGCTGGTGGTAGTGGGGGTTCTTGTTTTAATAACAATGGTAATCTGCTGCGCCTACAAGAGAGGCTACTTTACCATCGAGAAGCAGAAGGGAAGCAAGTAAGTGAAATGGAATAAGTTAAAGCAGTTGCATCCTGTTTCACAGACATATTGATTTACAGAGCTATTACCTGCCTTTTAAAAGGTTAGAAACCTAGTAAGCAAGAGTACATGAACGCAAATGGCAAGATGAGAAAAAAAGAGCTTGAGTCCTGTTATACACCTATAGTGAATTCCTAGGCTCCATCGAATGATATAAAAATCAGTTCTAAGGCTTTTTCAGCTTCAAACTTTGCATTTCAGTTTTTTTCTGTTGGTTATTGATTAATTGGTTAATTATTAACATGTAAACTTTTTACGTAGTTTAAAGCAATTGCATTAAAGCACTCACCTTTTTGCAAGGTTTATTATTTTGTCCTGTAAGATTGGAGAAGGGTCAAAGTAATTGAAGCTGTACACTGATGAGGCATAACATTATGACCACCTTCCTAATATTGTGTTGGTCCCCCTTTTGCTGCCAAAACAGCCCAGCAACTGTGATGCTCTGTGTATTCTGACACCTTTCTATCAGAACAAGCATTAACTTCTTCAGCAGTTTGAGCTACAGTAGCTCGTCTGTTGGATCGGACCACACGGGCCAGCCTTCGCTCCCCACGTACATCAATGAGCCTTGGCCGCCCATGACCCTGTTGCCAGTTTACCACTGTTCCATCCTTGGACCACTTTTGATAGATACTGACCACTGCAGACCTGCTGCAGTTTTGGAGATGCTCTGACCCAGTCGTCTAGCCATCACAATTTGGCCCTCGTCAAACTCGCTCAAATCCTCACGCTCGCCCATTTTTCCTGCTTCTAAAATCGACTTTGAGGATAAAATGTTCACTTGCTGCCTAATATATCTCACCCACTAACAGGTGCCGTGATGAATAGAAAATCAGTGTTATTCACTTCACCTCTTAGTGGTCATAATGTTATGCTTAGTCGGTGTATTTGGGAGTATACATTTGTATGCAGGTGGAAAACATTACAGCGTAGTTCCAGCCTGCTAGTAAAGCACTGAGGTCTGGTGAGGGCCATAAATGAAAACGACATTAAAGTGTTTATCTTTGAAGTCTTTCTCAGTTCCCTTGATTAAAAGTGGAATTTATTAAACTCTGCTCTCCACACTGTAAATCACAGTGCTAAAAACTGACCCCACACATACACAGATTGTCAATCACAGACACACACATACACAGAGAAATAAATGAATAAATTGCCGTATACAGTATAACCTATACACTAGTGCATGGGACCCTTTGTGGCTCAAATCAGGATGAAATACACAAGAACACCCTCAATGCAAATGGTCTGACAGCATCTTGTGAATTATTTTCACAATACCATGTCTGGCTGTGCGAGACGTCTAGCCTCTGAATAGCAGATAATTTGTCAGATATGCAGAGACCCCAACTATCTTTAGTAAGCAGATTTTTAAATGGTTAGCCATCTTGATGCGGAATAGAATTTCATAGTTAATGTTGCTGTGGGAGTCTGGAGTCCAGAGCTCTGGTTACTGTCTGTGCAATCTTCCATTACACTCATCTCTGCTTCGGTTCCATCCAGGTAGTCTGGTTTTCTTCCACCTTTCAAATAAATGCACTGGAGATGGATTAGTTGATGTTTGAGTGAGTGAGTGTGTGAGTGAGTGAGTGAGTGAATGTGTGTGTGTGTGACTGACAGAGTGAGTGAGTGAGTGTGAGTGAGTGAGTAAATGTGTGTGTGAGTGACTGAGTGTGTGTGTGAGTGAGTGTGTGTGAGTGACTGAGTGAGTGTGTGAGTGAGTAAATGTGTGAGTGTGAGTGACTGAGTGACTGACTGAGTGAGTGAGTGAGTGAGTGTGTGAGTGACTGAGTGTTTGACTGAGTGAGTGAGTGAGTGAGTGTGAGTGAGTGACTGACTGTGAGTGTGAGTGAGTGTGTGTGAGTGAGTGACTGAGTGAGTGAATGTGAGTGTGTGTGTGTGTGACTGTGTGTGTGAGTGAGTGAGTGACTGACTGACTGACTGACTGACTGACTGACAGTGTGTGTGACTGACTGAGTGAGTGAGTGAGAGTGAGTGAGTAAATGTGTGTGTGAGTGTGTGAGTGACTGACTGTGACTGACTGAGTGTGAGTGAGTGTGAGTGAGTGTGAGTGAGTGTGAGTGAGTGTGTGAGTGAGTGTGTGAGTGTGTGTGAGTGACTGACTGAGTGTGAGTGTGTGAGTGAGTGACTGACTGAGTGAGTGTGTGTGAGTGAGTGAGTAAATGTGTGTGAGTGACTGAGTGAGTGTTTTACTGAGTGAGTGTGAGTGAGTGTGTGAGTGACTGAGTGAGTGTTTGACTGAGTGACTACTGAGTGAGTGTGTGTGAGTGAGTGTGTGAGTGAGTCTGAGTGAGTGACTGACTGAGTGAGTGAGTAAATGTGTGTGAGTGAGTGTGTGAGTGACTGACTGAGTGAGTGTGAGTGAGTAAATGTGTGTGAGTGAGTGTGTGAGTGACTGAGTGAGTGTTTGACTGAGTGACTACTGAGTGAGTGTGTGTGAGTGAGTGACTGAGTGTGTGAGTGAGTCTGAGTGAGTGACTGACTGAGTGACTGACAGTGAGTGAGTGAGTAAATGTGTGTGAGTGAGTGTGTGAGTGACTGAGTGACTGACTGAGTGAGGGAGTGTGTGAGTGACTACTGAGTGAGTGTGTGAGTGAGTGTGTGTGAGTGAGTGACTGAGTGTGTGAGTGAGTGTGTGTGTGAGTGACTGACTGTGACTGACTGAGTGAGGGAGTGTGTGAGTGACTGAGTGACTGACTGAGTGTGTGAGTGAGTGAGTGTGTGTGTGAGTGACTGACTGTGTGAGTGTGTGTGAGTGACTGAGTGAGTGTGAGTGAGTGAGTGTGTGAGTGTGAGTGAGTGAGTGAGTGTGTGAGTGACTGACTGTGAGTGAGTGTGAGTGAATGTGTGAGTGTGTGAGTGAGTGAGTGTGTGTGTGAGTGACTGACTGTGTGAGTGTGTGTGAGTGACTGAGTGAGTGTGAGTGAGTGAGTGTGTGAGTGTGTGAGTGAGTGAGTGAGTGTGTGAGTGACTGACTGTGAGTGAGTGTGAGTGAATGTGTGAGTGTGTGAGTGACTGACTGTGAGTGAGTGTGAGTGAATGTGTGAGTGAGTGAGTGAGTGTGTGAGTGACTGAGTGACTGACTGTGTGTGTGAGTGACTGAGTGACTGAGTGTGAGTGAATGTGTGTGAGTGAGTGAATGTGTGTGAGTGAGTGAGTGTGTGTGTGTGTCATACACCCGGTCTCACTCTACACGACTCCGAGATTAAACTCCTGCTATATGCAGATGATCTGGTCCTGCTGTCCCCCAGCGCTCAGGGTCTCCAGCACAAACTGGACCTGCTGCAGCAATACTGTCAGACCTGGGCCCTGACAGTCAACCTCAAAAAGACCAAAACTATGACCTTCCAGAAAAGAGCCAGATCTCAGGGAACCAAACACACATATAAATTAGGACATCATGAAATTGAGCACACTAAAGATTATACTTACCTCGGACTGAACATCAGTTCCACAGGAAATTTTAACCCGGCAGTAAATGAACTGAGAGAAAAAGCTCGCAGGGCCTTCTACGCCATA
This sequence comes from Trichomycterus rosablanca, assembly GCF_030014385.1. NCBI lineage: Eukaryota > Metazoa > Chordata > Actinopteri > Siluriformes > Trichomycteridae > Trichomycterus > Trichomycterus rosablanca. The sequence goes on along the minus strand of NC_086003.1, from coordinate 25,077,452 downwards.
AAACGGCAAACATTCGTAGAAATTCCGATTAGAATTTGGCTTAAAATTTTTGAATCAATAATTGAACCGATTGCTCTATATGGCAGTGAAGTTTGGGGTTCGCTTACATACCATCAATTCCATAATTGGGACAAACATCCATTAGAGACCCTGCACACAGGGTTCTGTAAAAGCATCCTAAAGGTGCACAGACACACCACGAACACACACCAACACACCACGAACAATGCGTGCAGGGCAGAATTAGGCCGATTTCCTCTAATTATCAACATACAGAGAAGAGCAATCAACTTCTGGAACCATCTAAATAAGAGCGACCCCCAATCTTATCATTATAAAGCCCTGAAACACCAAGAGCTGAGCAAACATACCAGTCCCCTCATCCAACTGGTCCTGAGTCACTGCACCCATACACCACTAACACACACCGATACACCACTAACACACACCGATACACCACTAACACACACAGACACTGTAATAACACACGCCGACACACCACTAACACAATAAAGACTCAGGAACAGGAGAAATCTGTAAACCCAATTAGAATAAACCAAATTACACAAAAACTCAGAACTAAATATCTGAATTATTGGGAAACTGAAACTAAAACTTAAAGTAAAATGCAGTGTTATTTGGCCCTAAACAGACACTACAGTGCAGCAGATTATCTGAGCACAGTATCCGACCCTAAATTAAGAAACACCCTGACGAGGTACAGACTGAGCGCACACGACCTGGCCGTGGAGACGGGGCGACACACCCGGTCCTGGCTGCCCCGGGAGGAGAGGTTGTGTCAGCACTGCACTCTCAGTACAGTAGAGACGGAGCTGCACTTCCTCACCCGGTGTACCAAGTACCACCACGTCCGCTCCCAATTCTTCCCTAAATTTAATAACATCATCCCCAACTTCACCTCCCTCCCAGACCCCGAAAAACTGCTCCACCTACTGGGGGAGCACAGAGAGAGCTGCACACTAGCAGCACTCTATACTCACAACTGCCACCAGGTGAGGGACAGTGGGTGACCATGTCTCATACACACACACAAGCACACACAAACTGATCGTTTTTCTACCTCATTAATGTAAATATTATAATTTTTATTGTTATTATTTTTGCACTGTTTTTATTAATATTTTATTATATTTTATAATATTTTTTGCACATGTAACTGTTCTGTATATTTTAGTTTTTTCTTACTTTTATTTTTATATTTCCCTGTAACTTGCTTTGGCAATACGAATGTCCTTATTTGTCATGCCAATAAAGCTTCTTTTGAGTTTGAGTTTGAGTATGAGTGAGTGAGTGAATGTGTGTGTGTGAGTGTGTGTGAGTGTGAGTGAGTGAGTGTATGAGTGTGAGTGTGTGTATGAGTGTGGGAGTGTATGAGAGTATGAGTGAGTGAGTGTATGTGTGAGTGTGTGTGTGAGTGAGTGTATGAGTGTGTGAGTGAGTGTATGAGTGTGTGAGTGTATGAGTGTGTGTGAGAGTGTATGAGTGAGTGAGTGTGTGTGTGAGTGAGTGTATGAGTGTGTGAGTGTGTGAGTGAGTGTGTGAGTGAGTGTATGAGTGTGTGTGTGTGTGTGTGAGTGAGTGTATGAGTGTGTGAGTGTATGAGTGTGTGTGAGAGTGTATGAGTGAGTGAGTGTGTGAGTGTGTGTGTGAGTGAGTGTATGAGTGTGTGAGTGTGTGAGTGAGTGTGTGAGTGAGTGTATGAGTGTGTGTGTGTGTGTGTGTGTGAGTGAGTGTATGAGTGTGTGAGTGTATGAGTGTGTGTGAGAGTGTATGAGTGAGTGAGTGTGTGAGTGTGTGTGTGAGTGAGTGTATGAGTGTGTGAGTGTGTGAGTGAGTGTGTGAGTGAGTGTATGAGTGTGTGTGTGTGTGTGTGTGAGTGAGTGAGTGTGTGTGAGTGAGTGTATGTTATGCCCTGCGATGGACTGGTGTCTCATTATTTCTGTAAACCAAGACCATGATAAACTGGATAAATGAATGAATAAAACATTGTTATAAAACGGATAGTTCTGGTGCTAAAATCTGATTGGCTGAGCCGCGTTCGAAGCCGTTGTAAAATCCCTGATAAACTCACACCTATGACCACCTCACATCATTCCATATTAATACGCCACTGAAAAGAAAAAGTGAATGTTATGTTCGCCCTCATGTTGCCTAGCAACACTGTTAATCGAACTACCTTGTGTCACGGAAGAATGCTTTATTGTAAGTTTATACACAATAAATACATTTATGAATTAAACATTGTTGTATTTTATTATATTTTATGTTGACCATTGTTTTATAAAAGCAATAAGCCACTCGAGACTGGCAACTCGAGACTTATGATTTTTGTACGGGAAAGAAGTTTTAGGCACGACGCGAAGCGGACATTCCCCGTGCTAAAATCACAGTAACACACGGCCTCTCGTGGCTTATTGCTTTAATAAAACACATTACATTATTTGTTTAAATTGCTGTATCCTGATTGGATACAATCAGGTCAGGGCACCAGAACATCACTTGGCAACTTATTTATTTATACAATTAAGAGAAACTTAAATTAGCTATAGGCACCAGTCTATCAAATTGTCTATCAAATGTTCTATCAAATGGCACTACACATTTACTTATTCATACATTTATGTATATAGCATTTAGCAGACACTTTTATCCAAAGCTGCATACAGTTCCATGGTTAAACTTCTCCTCGCTCAAGATCCCAACAGTGGCCATTCGGTGGTAGGGCTTGAACTGGCAACCATCTGATTACTCGTCCAGCACCTTAATTCCTTTTTTAATTAAAAAAGAGTAGTGCACCTGCCGACTCCTAACTCACTCATAATTCATACTTGCCGACACCTACAGTACGAATAGTTCTAGGGGAATTTTAGGGCAGCAGTCAGTGGCATGAAAACATTCTTATTAATTCATTGATACTTGGTGAAACCTGAGGGCAGTTAAATATAGCCCTAGGTGCAATTTATCACCAGTTCATTGCATGATGAAAAGCACTTACTCATTTATTCATACTTGGCGATACATTTGACACTTGGTAATTACGAGTAGTCTTATGTAGGGCTCCCACATTGTCTTATCTAAGGGCAATTTAAAGCACCAGTCCATCAATTTTCATTCATGGACAATGCACAACTAGGGGTTAATTTAAAGTAGCCCTGTGGGCAAAGAAGGGTACCAACTCATAGCAGGATTGTGTTGTGGCACCAGCAGTACCCGCTGTGCCGCCGCTTCATTCTGTTCTGAGTCATCTGTGTATTAAAGTAATTATGTGTGTATTTTTGTTTTAGTTATAAAGCACCAGGGAAAGTTGACGGAGTGGATTATGTACGAACAGATGAGGAGGTGAGACGATCGATGGTTTTATACAGATATTTTCCCTATGAATAATAAAAGATTCTCTCTTACACGCTTTCTCTCTTTGACGTTTTCTCTTTCAGGGGGATTTCCGACACAAATCGTCGTTTGTCATTTGAGTTAGGACGAGGTCATAAGAGACTGAAATGCATCACAGTAAGAAGCGAAATACTTCTCCAGTAAAAGTCCACACTACACACTGAGGAAAGACTCTGTGCCAGCACGTGCCTTACATCCTGGCACGTTTGCTGCTACAACACTATTCACATTTGCCAAAGCTGACAACGATTAGAAATGTTCCTCTGTACACAATTTCTTGTCTCTTGAACCTACATTTCACCCTTTTAATACCAAACCAGGTTCTTTCTCTTTCCTAACAGTGACGTTTTCAGAATTGAAGCCTGAAGTTTCTATTGTGAGAATTTTGCTTTGAATTTCTTGTCGTTTATATGACTTTTGTTTTGTACCGGCTAAATGTTTCAGAATATTTTTGATGGAATATATTTTAAAAATCCTTTAGAAGAAGGTTTACTTTTTTAGATATTTGTAAATGACTAACAAGGAAGCCAGTGTATTTTATAGACCAATTAGGTGTTTGAAAGTAACTTATAACCACTTTGACCACTGTCATCATCGGTAATCGATCAGTCAATTGTCCTTAGCATAATCAGACTCTCAGTTTATTCATGCGCTTTCTCTGGCTTTGAAATATATTTTAGTAGCATATCAGTTGATCGAGATTATGAAGGTCTTACATATTTGTTTTACTGATGGGATCTAAATTCACCCAAATCCTGTTATTCAGACTCTTCTTACTCAGATTTCCCTCCATTATAACGTCTGTCTTTTTACTTTTTATTCCACTGTGTTATTGCGAAATTTCCACCCACTAAGTCTCCTGTAACTTCCTCTATAACAATTAAAGCCAACCACCGCCTCTTTTCTAACTGTAGCTAATCCATCATCAGTGAGAAACCTGACACATTTAGATAAGGTTTATAAGGGGCTAAGCACCCTTTTTATACTATAACAAATATGAATCATGTTTGTTCTTAGCACTTTTACATGTGAAACACCTCATGGACCTGGCTTTGACTGTAACTTAGTTCTGTCCAGCAGGTGAAAAGTGTTTTTCCCCTGAAGAGGAAGTACTGGCCTCTGAGTTTTGTGTGTTTTTGTGTGCTTCGCATCAGAGACACTATTTACCTTGTTATCGAAATAAATAAGCTAATTCTGCCACACATTTTGTCCTCTGGATTTCCCCTTTATCTCCCAATCTAGTCATTTGCAATTCCCAATTGTGAATCGCTGCCACTTGCACAACCCCTGATCTGATCATAGAGGGCCGGATCAACCCACACCCTCTTGGACATGTGTCCAGCTAAGCTCTATGTGACTTTCCCCATATGACTCCATATCACAGCAGGAGGAGACTTAGTCAGCCCACAAACACGGGCAATTGTGTTTGGGTGGAATCCTGGCCAGGCTGGTGGCTCTGCTGAGATTCGAACACTCTGCAGTGGTGTGCCAGCATGTCCTGAGCGTCTCCACCACATAGGTTAAGACTGGTGCAGGCCATTTAGAAAAAACAGAAGCCATCTTAAATATTTTAAATAATAATGGGTACAAAGATCCAGGTTAAAATTTGCCATTAATACCATTTTTTTTAGAAGGGCTTGTGTCTTGATAGTGGGGTTTGGGTGTAGTTTACGTTTCCATGTTTGTGTTTGTATATAGTCTTAGTAATAATGCCAGCAGTAGTTTGGAATCACTGTAAACAGTCCATGCTGTGTATCCTTTGTTGAAAGTGTTCTTCTTCCATGCTTCTATCTTGTACATAGTGAATATACTGTCTGTCTTTTACCTTTTACTTTCTATTACTTTAAGCGAGTTGTTGTTGCAGTTCTGCTTTTTAATAAAACAGGGTTTTTATGTTGGCTTACCATTACTACTCTCCTAAAAATAAACATTAGTAAGTTTGACTTAAAAAGTACAGTTTGTGGCAGAGCCAGATATGAAACTCTTTTAATGATTCAAGCGGCCAGATCATGAGAAAGAGAGGACATGCCTCATATGCTGCATATTACACCACCGTTTCAGTCATTTTGTCAGTGCTTCAAGCAGTAAAGAAAACAAAACAGTTGCAAAAAAAAGTTTGTGAACCCTTTAAGAATTAGCTTTAGATTTCTATGACTTTAGGTCCGTTCATCTGTGCTTAGTCTACATAAACAAAAGTAAAATGTATGACATGTTAGGGACGCTTAACATTAAATCTTAAAACCATTTAACATTGATGTGCAAAATGTACACAGTAGACTGGATACGTTATGGCTACAAGCATGTTCTGGTCACTGTCCGGCCAAAAGCTACAACAGCAGAGGCTCGCCAGTGTGAATGAAGGACGAGACCACAAAGCAGCTCCAAACCATGATGCTTCCTCCAACTTACAAAATACTTTACAGTTGGGATTAGGGTTGGGTGCTGGACAGCGGTGCTCTTGTCCCTCCATACACAATCCATTTACTGAACCAGAGGTGGTGTTCTTTGGCAAATCTTACCATTCTGGACCAAGATTTGATTCTTTCTGAAAATGAAGGGTAAATTATTCATTCATTTGGGTCACAAACTTTTTTGGGAAACTGATTCTATAATAAATTAGAACAGAATGACTTCTAGAAGTACAATCACAGCTAATTAAACAATTTTAGTATGTTTTTAATGAAACCCATTCTTTTATTTTATTGTTATTTAAACCATCAGTCATTCCTCTTGAGTGCCTTTCAATGTGGTCGTATGTTAAAAATAATAATTTATATTGTGTTCTTTGCATTGTTCTATACTGTGACGTCTAACTGGACACTTCACTGTTCAAACCTATTAATATTCTAATGATTCATCTATCTATCAGATGATTAGCTATTAGCAGAACAGGTGTTTGAGAGGAATGATCGCATGCTGTGTTCGCAAACCCCCAAACCAATACTTGGTTATTTTGATAAACACAACATATCTGACTGTTGTTTTGTAAATAGATTTGTTTTATTTTACTGTGAGTTTATTCTGTCACTGAAATAGATCTGAATATATATTTGTGCCTAGAGTGAAGTGATGTTCAGATGCGAAAAGCACCAGTATTAATCCAACAAACACACCAAGAGACAAATGGACACTTTTTACGAACTGACTTGATAAACACAGGTTGTCTGGAGTGTTGATATTACAGGACAATTTGCAGAATTTGTTAAATCGAAGTAAGAACTTTAACCAAATACTAGTGAATGATTTCTGTTTCAGTATTATCCTGCAGCCAGGTCTTGTAGGAAGGTCGTGTGGGGGTTGAAATTCTTTCTGTTTTTTGTTCTTCTCAAGACTTTTTTGCTTTTCTTGAGCTCATGTGACATGTTGGTTTTGGGCTGGTATAAATCCTGTGTACATTCTTGAACAGTAGCCTGTTTGTGATTAATAAAACTCACTTTAAGATTCATCTTCGCTTTTTATTTACTGTAAAGTGAAAGTCAGAAGGTTGCATATAATGGAGCAAAATGTATTTAATCACTTAATAAATGGGGCGGCACGGCGGCTAAGTGGGTAGCACTGTCGCCTCACAGCAAGAAGGTCCTGGGGTCGATCCCCAGGTGGGGCGGTCTGGGTCCTTTCTGTGTGGAGTTTGCATGTTCTCCCTGTGTCTGTGTGGGTTTCCTCCGGGTGCTCCGGTTTCCTCCCACAGTCCAAAGACATGCAAGTGAGGTGAATTGGAGACACTGAATTGTCCATGACTGTGTTTAATATAACCTTGTGAACTGATTAACCTTGTGTAATGAGTAACTACCGTTCCTGTCATGAATATAACCAAAGTGTAAAACATGACGTCCTAATAAACAAACAAACAAACTTAATAAATATAGAATTTAGTGTCTAAAAGTTAAACATTCCATTACCACAAAAAAATGCTGTAAATTTACTGGATTTAAATTCCAAGCATGCTCAGATGAAGAATGTTACACATTAAAGCTAAATCAGTCTTAATGCTGCATGCTTTATTAGAAGCAGACAAATGTTAGCTCAAGTGTGGGCCCTTATTTGTCCTCAGGAATGCAGCCATGATTCCATCACTCATTAAAATGTGAAGGCATGCAAGACCCCCGAATCCTTTTAAACCTCAGTCATTTTTACAGGAGCCCGACATGGACACGGGACAGCAGAGAATGCACTGCAAAGTTCTGGTGGCTCAAAACACTGCTAAATATATTCAGTAGCATAGAAACCCCATTTCCAGAAAAGTTGGGACATTTGGTAAAATGGAATACAAACGAGTCTGTGATATGAATTCATTCGAACTTTTGTTTAACTGACAGAAAAGATTTTTAATGTTTTCACAGTCCATTTTGTAAATGTAAACATATTAAAATTGTAGAATCTGAGATTAACAGACACTTGCTTGGATTTCATGCTTTGGTTTTTGTCCTGACATTGCAGGAGCTGGAGCCTATCCCAGCTTTTCAATGGGCGCAAGGCACACAGTAACACCCTGGACGGGGTGCCAGTCCATCTCAGGGCAGACACACACACACACACACACACACACCTATTCACCTATAGGGCAATTCAGTGTGTCCAATTAACTTGACTGTGGGAGGAAACCGGAGCTCCTGGAGGAAACCCACGCAGACACGGGGAGAACATGCAAACTCCGCACAGAAAGGACCCGGACCGCCCCGCCTGGGGATCAAACCCAGGACCTTCTTGCTGTGAGGCGACAGTGCTACCCACCGAGCCACCGTGCCGCCCCCTGTCCAAACTATGTCAATCAATTCACATTGCAACAGGTGGACTCCACTTGAGTATCTCAAGGATAATTAAGGCAAACAAGATGCACCTGACCACAGCAAAGGGTCTGAATACTTTTGTCAATAAGAGACTTCGGTTCTGTAATTTTTAGGTAGATTTATGGGTAAAATGGTAATGATATTCATTTAACATCAAATTTGCAACATTGAATCCTTTTGTGTGCATATATATAATAAGTATTGAGACATCAAATTACTAAGCTCAGGTGTTTTAGCCAGACCCACTGTTAGGAGGCGTTTAACATCAATTATGTAAAATACAGTAAATTATAGGCTTTTAACTTTGTGGCAACAGTTTAGAAAAGACAGCATAACTGCTGTTGTGCACAAAACTATTTCTCAGACATGGTTTGATGAGTTTCGTGCGGAGAAATTTCAGTGGCCTGCACACAGACCTGACTGGAATGGGATGTACATTAATTCATCAGGTGTCCACATATTTTTGACCATAAAGTGTATATATATATATATATATATATATACACTGATCAGCCATAACATTAAAACCACCTCCTTGTTTCTACACACATTGTCCATTTTATCAGCTCCACTTCCATATAGAAGCACTTTGCAGTTCTACAATTACTGACTGTAGTCCGTCTGTTTCTCTGCATGCTTTGTTAGCCCCTTTTCATGCTGTTCTGCAATGGTCAGGACCCCCACAGGACCACTACAGAGTAGGTATTATTTGGGTAGTGGATCATTCTCAGCACTGCAGTGATGAAGGTCTAGAAGATGACCAACTCAAACAGCAGCAACAGATGAGCGATCGTCTCTGACTTTACATCTACGAGGTGGACCAACTAGGTAGGAGTGTCTAATAGAGTGGACAGTGAGTGGACACGGTATTTAAAAACTCCAGCAGCGCTGCTGTGTCTGATCCACTCATACCAGCACAACACACACTAACACACCACCACCATGTCAGTGTCACTGCAGTGCTGAGAATGATCCACCACCTAAATAATACCTACTCTGTGGTGGTCCTGGAAAAGTCCTGACTATTGAAGAACAGCATGAAAGGTGGCTAACAAAGCATGTAGAGAAACAGATGGACTACAGTCAGTAATTGTAGAACTACAAAGTGCTTCTATATGGTAAGTGGAGCTGATAAAATGGACAGTGAGTGTAGAAACAAGGAGGTGGTTTTAATGTTATGGTTGATCGGTGTATACCACACATTCATCAAGCACCAAACTATTAGGTACACTGGGTATACTTTGTGGGTATACAGTTACTGGCTGTAGCCCATCTGTTACTCTGTTACATCTGTTACACTTTGTCAAACCCTGAACCTCATTTATCAATTGACAGAACCCCGACAGACCGATGTTACCAACAATAAATATAAAGCCAAATGCATCTTGTGATCAGAAGGTGTCCACTGATAAAAGAGAGGAGGAAGATTAATATACACTGTGTACGAAAATAAAAGCTCTAGTATCTAACTGTACTCCTACAATGAGTGCTAACAGTTAGGTTTTTACCAATCCTAACAACACTGCTGCACCTGATACATAAATACCAGAACAACACAAACTACATGTTCAACATATAAAAAAGTAAAATGTCTTGGACTGGATACAAATATTTTATTATTGAATTCAAAATTGTTTTCATTCCTGTAGGAACAAGATATAAGAAAAATCGAGAGTTTGTATGAAGATTCAGGGCGATTTTACATCCAGAGGAAAGAATGTGTTTAACAGTTACTATAGATCATTTTAATCCTCGTCTAATAAACATGACAGGAGTCGGCTCAAGGTTTGGAATCAGAGTATGTGCTCAGGAGGGAAGGAGTCATTATTTGAGGCTTGGCAGCTGCATCGTAGCTCATTCAGCTGGACATCGTATCTGTATCCTACTCCAACATCTGCAGGCTAATTCAGCCCTCAGCTGCCTGTCCTTCCCTTTCAGCCCAACAGTCCTGAATGCTAACATGCCAACAACACAAGCTGCCAACACCCAACAACAGCAGCCAGCTGGATTTACTCTGTCTGGGTAATTATCTTCTCCAGATAGTTCCAGAGATGAGGCAACACGTCATCGTAGGAGGCTCCTCGCACCCCTGTAGTTGTGGTTCGGTGAATGATAAAACACGTGTTTACGAACTCAAAAGCAATTCATTAGCCAAGAGATTTGATATCTTACTCAGATGTAGGCTTACACGTGTGTGTGTGTGTGTGTGTGTGTGTGTGTGTGTGTCAGGGGCGTAACTACCGGGGGGGGGGCCCATGGCTGGTGGGGGCCCTCAACGACATGAACTAAACCCCCCACCGCAATGCCCCCCATTGCACTTGCCAGGTTGTTATTGTATTACAATATTTTCGTTAAGTAAAATATTAAAATGGAGTGAGTATATAGCATTTATATATACAGATACGTGTGTGTGTGTGTGTGTGTATAAATAAACATCTTCAATATCTTCTCCAAAACTGGACATCACGTTTGGGTGGCACAGGGGTCCATTACTCCAACCCACGACCGCTGAGATCTGGGTTCGAATCTACACAGACATGATTATGCCAGGGGCCCAGCGCGACCCTGACTAGGATAAACCGGTTGATGAAAGTGTAACAAAAAACACTGTTCTAGACAAACTGTGGTTAGTGGTGAACTGTAGTGGTAAACAGCGCGACCTGGTGGTTATATGGAAATATAACATACAGAAAAATGTTCAGCATATTTACATTAGAGTGAAGTTAAATGTGTACATTGCATTATTGTAAGTAATTTGCATGTGCAGAAATACAACAGGTGCAAACAATAATAAAAGCATTTTATTAACATTTTTTATAACAGTGTATATTAAACCCTTCTCACAAATTTTACCAATAAAGGTAAGTGTGAAATATAGCCAGTCACATGACAAATAGATAAACAAGTAGTTACCAGACACAAACTAGTAGTGGTGATGCATATATCATCACACCAAATGATGATGCGGTGAGTTCAGTTCCACCGGAAAACACTGGACAGGTCGCCAATAGGGACAGTGGTAGCCTAGTGGGTAGAGCTTTGGGCTATCAATTGGAAGATTGGCGGTTCAAATCCAGGTTCTGCTAAGCAGCCACTGTTGGGTCCTTGAGCAAGGCCCTTAACCCTGTCTGCTCCAGGGGCGCCGTAAGGTGGCTGACCCTGCGCTCTGACCCCAGCTCCCAAAACAAGCTGGGATATGCGAAGAAAGAATTTCATTGTACTGTACATCTGTATAAGTATAAATGACAAATAAAGTATATCTTCTTCTATCTTCAATCCATGGTATTTAACATTAACATTGTATTAATGACATCTGTATGTCAAATGAAAAACTTTAAGGACTCAGCAACGTTATACATTAACTTGGGCAGCACGGTGGCTCAGTGGGTAGCACTGTCACCTCACAGCAAGAAGGCCCTGGGTTCAGGTCCTTTCTGTGTGGAGTTTGCATGTTCTCCCAGTGTCTGCATGGGTTTCCTCCCACAGTCGGTCCAAAGACGTGCAAGTGAGGTGAATTGGAGATACAAAATTGTCCATGACTGTGTTTGACATTGAACTTCTGAATTGATGAATCTTGTGTAACCAGTAACTGCCGTTTCTGTCATGAATGTAACCAAAAGTGTATAAAACATGACCTTAAAATTGTAACAAATATACTATAAATGTATTAACTCACCTAAATACATATTTGCAATATTACAGACTGATTCTTTAGCACAACATTGTAAAAGCACTATTTTTTAAAAATGGATTTTCTTATGTTCTATAATTTGTCAATTAGGTTAGAATGTAATGTATTGGTTATGTTGGCACCAACCCACAGAGATTCTACTGAACTTCAAACGAAGTGGACACAATGTGATGTTGTGACTAACCTGATGGTAAAATTGTTAGTTCTAACATGTTGTGCTATATGATCTTGGGGTCAACCTGTTCATTACTAATATACAATAATCCATGGAGATTATGTGTTGATGGGTATGACCCTCAGTGGGCCTACTACTCAACAGTCCAGGTAAGCAGTCATGTTTGGTTTTGTAGCTAAGCTGTTCTTGCTGCTTGGCATTTTCACTTCGAAATAACACCCCTAACAGCTGACTGTCAGCTCTAGGTGTGCAGAAATGTGACACATTTGTTTAAAAAAAGATGTTACCCTGTTATAGAGTCCTGTGTTTGTCTATAGAGATTGTTGTGAGGACACTGTTGTGTGCTGTATGATTAATATCATACACTGGTTATTAATTAAAATGGCTGAAAAAGTAAAACCCATTTAGAAGTCTTGTCCACTTACTTTTTGCTGCGTATTGTCTGGTATTTCACTTCGTTTTCATCACCATGTTATTTTCAAGTATGCTCAGTTGGTGGCGGTATTTTACTAACACCATAAACGAGGAGACACGAATCATGGCCCTACTCCCTACTCCCTACGCCCTACACACTACACACTACAGGTTGTATTTTGGGTATTCTGCTACATTAGGATTGTACCGTTTGGAGTTCGTATTGCAGTTCATATCCTAAAGTATTGAAAAAATGATTTTGGATACGACTGATATTAAGAGAAAATATTTAAAACTAGTGCACTAATTATAATGTGGAGTGATTTTGGACACTCACTCCACTAGGAATCATTTAGCGATTCAATTCTTTTAAATGAATCAGATCAGGAAGAAACTGTTAGGTTGAAGGAATCGGTTCAATGACAATTGATTCTTGAATCGCGCATCACTAAAGGGGATCATGACTGGATGTTGGAGCGTTGCTTGCTACAGCTATTAGCATTAATATTTAGAGTTTGAGGGTTACTACGTGCAAGTCATACAATGGTTATGAAAATTCAAAATGTCTGTTTTTGAAGAGGTCTGGTCTTTTCGGTAAGATTTTTTTTTTCAGTTAGCATGGCTGGCTAGTTCGTAACGTACCTTACAGATGCTTTCCGGCTGTCTCAAATGGCACTATAGTTTATAAATAGGGCACTAGGTAGGGTTTAGGGGGTAGTGTTTTCTGTCTTTTTTAGTACACATATATAGGGAGACTAATGGATTTGAGATACAGCCGACTGTTAACGACCGGTTAATGGAAATGCGTTAAATTGGTCCCACTGAAGATTACGATTGTGTTGTTTTACAATCTTGCACTTTAGTAGTAATTTAGTAGCTTTAAATGCCGTTTTAAATATAATCTGTTTAAGCTTATTATTTGGCACAGCTGTAATTTAAAAATAGTCCAGATTTTTGTGATTACAATAATTACTGGAAATATATTTTCTTTTATAAACTGTCATTATATTTATTATTCTTTACATACAGATCCAAAATATGCTTTAAAGCTACTTAAAAGCATGTATAAAATAATCTTATAAAAAGTATTATTGTAATTATCAGATGGAAAATCAGAATGATTTTTAACCATATATCAAATTTAGGCAATCAAGCACTAAACCTGTACTAACTCAACATTTTTAAAAGGTCTTTCTTTATTTTAATTTCGTTTCTTTTAATTTAATTAATAATTAAAAAATCTTCACCAATCTATACATTTATATAGATGACGTTGCAGTGTATTCAAACCTTATTCCTGAAATGCTGGCCTTAATGCAGAATACACACACCTTGAATCACATGGCTTTACACACACTCATCACACACTCTCCCATTCATTAATTCACTCACTCACTCACCCACCTAACCACCCACCCACCTACCCACCTTAAAAAACCTTAATAATCATTTTAATAATTATTGTTGTTGTTATTATTATTATTACTACTATTATTTTTTTTTTTTAAAAGGGGCAGCACGGTGGCTCGGTGGGTAGCACTGTCACCTCACAGCAAGAAGGTCCTGGGTTCGATCCCCAGGTGGGGCGGTCCGGGTCCTTTATGTGTGGAGTTTGCATGTTCTCCCCGTGTCTGTGTGGGTTTCCTCCGGGAGCTCCGGTTTCCTCCCACGTGAGGTTAACTGGAGATACAAAATTGTCCATGACTGTGTTTGACATTGAACTTGTTAACTGATGAATCTTGTGTAATGAGTAACTACCGTTTCTGTCATGAATGTAACCAAACAGTGTAAATCATACTAAATAAATAAAATAAATAAATATTTTTTAAAAAGCTATTTTTTTTTTATTATCACTCCATTCAAGAAAAAAAATCTTTGTATGTGCAGGAACACTTGTAGGAGCCTGCAGTTGTAACTGGCTCTGTGTGGGACAACGACCGCCACCGTGGAAGAAAACGGCAGCTCATGGCACCTGGCCTACACAAATTCGGGCTACGGCCCCTCTCCAGCATCACCCGAACACTTGTGCAAGGCCTGTGGAGACCAGTTTGACATTGCAAGAAGGGTAAGTTACATACACCCAGATCTAATCAGTCTACAGGTAGATCTACTGCATTGCAGGTAGTCTTAGAGCAGTGCTGGTTCAGACATGAACTGGTCAGATTGTGGTTATTAACAGCTCAGCATGGAATTGGCTGGAATTGATTGCTGATTCTTCTCTGTAGCATGTATGTGTAGACTGCAGAAAGCACTTCTGCGAACGATGCTGGGTGCAGCCGGAGCTCAGGCCTGGTCTGTGCCTCACGTGTCGGCGATTTGTGGGTACGCGGTTCGAGCGGAGCGAACTGATGCGCCTGAAAGTGAAGGAGCTACGCGACTACCTGCACCTGCATGACACTCCCACACACATGTGCCGTGAGAAGGAGGAGCTGGTGGAGCTCGTGCTGGATCAACACACACCCAGCAGCAGCAGCAGTAGCAGTAATGGTAGCAGTAACTCCGTCCCCCAGCCAGCTGCTCCAGACATCTCACAATCCCAAGAACATCCCTCTCAAGTGGCTGAGGAAACAGAGTCCCTTACAGAGGGGGAGGAGGATGAAGGGGAGGATGAGGATGAAGAAGATGATGATGATGACGATGAGGTAATAAGATTGCACTTAAATATACAGTGTTCAGACACAGTCTTTAAAAACCCAATAGTTCCAGCCAGAACCCACAGGAATCTATAAAACTACTACAAAATCTTGTTTTTAAGTTGTCCCATTTCTGTGTGTACTCTGGCAACCCCTGCAGGTTGCACAACATCAATGCTGACCAATAAGGGCTGTTGTCTAACACACACCTCCTTTAACACGTGACTTCACTAGCCACTTGAGCATAAGGCATAAATGATGTTTTGAAATTGTTGGCTGCAGAGATTGTTTACTTTTTTCTTTAAAATGTAACAATATATTATTAAAATACAATAATTTGGCTAGGTAGGCCTAAATCCTCGCACACTACTGTTAACACACTGCAGTTATACAAATGACATATAATTGTTTTAATAAAGGATCTTACTCTTTGTGTGTTAATGATAAACTGTTTTTTTTCCGCTGCATAAAGGTGAGTAGCGTATAAACACCTGTGTTTGTGTGTTTTAGTCCTCAGATAGTGAAGAGACGCAGGTACACAGTCGCAGAGCATCTCTGTCCGATCTGACAAGCGTGGAGGACATCGAGGGCCTCAGCGTACGCCAGCTGAAGGAAATCCTGTCACGCAATTTTGTCAACTATCAGGGCTGCTGTGAGAAGTGGGAGCTGATGGAGAGGGTCACCCGGCTCTTCAGTGACCAGAAAGACCTGCACAACCTGGGTACGTCACTCTTCATATAAACACCAACATCTTGCTTAGTTCTGTAAGTTCTGTAATATTTAATGATAAAATATTGCTCACAGTGTGATAACACACACAATCATAAATTCTGTCTGCATAGAGAAAAATAGAAAACAGCATTTTGGAGCGCCAACCTGGTGTAATCTAGTTAACAAGATGTTGATATAATTTGACACTGCAGTGTTTTACTGAGTTGCATTGAGCTGAAGCCTTCGGTTTAGTCTTTATATTTACAGCATTTAGCAGACACTCTTATCCAAACGTGCTTTGTGTTTTTCTCATTAAACCTTTCTTTACTTTAGTACAAATAAACAACAGTCTAAACTCTAATTGGCTGAAACCCTGTTGGAATAAAACACATTATTACTTCAATTACATTCCCTGTACATGTGGGTTTGGTTCTCGCCTAGTCACTGCCTGTGATGTGATGTTTTGCATGTTCCCCCGTGTCTGTGTGGGTTTCTCCCAGGTACTCAAGTTCCCAGAAACATTAAGGTGTTTTGCCCTGTACAAGGTGTGATTCCGGTGTGAGCGCCCAGCATTACATTTACATTTATTGGCCTTTACCCAAAGCAGCTTCCAACTGTGACTGTGCAAGCAAGGCACACGTATCAATATGCATCATATACTTAAAAAATTCACATGACTCAAAGCAGTCAAGGATGGGCGCTCGGGTGGTGCAGTGGTAAAATACGCTGGCCCACTACCAGTAAGATCCATGATTCGAATCTCAGCTGTGTTATCAGGTGGTCGGGTGTCTACACAGACATGATTGTCTATGTCTAATGAAACAGTATGTATTTTATCTAAAACATGTTTGTTTCTTCAATAAGGATTAGTAAATTATTATTGAATTCTAACCATAACCATAGTTTTACTTCTTTATTTTCAGTTTCAAACACTACAAAGGAATCAGATTCAGGTAAACATTATTAGTTTAACATGCTCACACATTTCACTAGTCAGTGTTTAATAAATGTTGTAACTGGTGTGTAACGTGGTCAAACTTGTGCTCTTGTGTTTGTAGCAGAGCCAGCCGAGCCCAGCGGGCAGGAAGAGAACCTGTGTAAGATCTGCATGGACTCACCTATCGACTGTGTGCTGCTGGAATGCGGTCACATGGTCACCTGTAGCAAGTGCGGGGGCCGCATGAGTGAGTGTCCCATTTGCAGACAGTACGTGGTACGCGCCGTGCACGTTTTTAGATCCTGATGAAGGACCACGAGAAGCCTGTAGTTTACTCCTTTAATATCCACACACATTCCATCCACTGTTCCTGAACAGTTTCTAAAGGTGTGACGTTCTGTGTTCAAGTTTTACTGTTCCTTTTCAGATTTCTGTCTGGTTTGGATTAATTTTTTAATGTTATTATGCTTAATGACTCAGTTTCAGTTTAGCTAATATAGCTATGTATGTGCAAACTTTTATTCTAGCTTAAAAAACACTTGGGTGGCTAATTAGCTTTCACTCTCCAAACACAGAGGCTAGCAGCAACCACTTACACAACATAGCGAAGGCTGTGCGATGGTAAATGTTCATCATAGTGCATGAAGGTTAAGGCACACCAAGGTCTGTGTGTTAAACAAAAATAAGAAATAACAAATGGAAAGAATTTTGATTTCCAATAATAATTCCACAGCACTGTCTCAGAACCTTCAGCCAGCATTAAGGTGGCATGACAAGATCAAATACACCTTTGCTCCTTTACTGCTCTGTTTGTTTAACTGGGACCACCAGAGAATAATCTGTTCCCTTTACATCTAGTTTACAGTTTTTTTACTGGTGTTATCCTGTGTTCAAACCAGCAGCATTTTTTAACAAATATTGAATGTGTTACTACAGAAAACAAAACAAAAACATTTAGTCTAGTTTCACTTTGTTTGATACACTATGGATTAGTGCTTTTAACACACTTCAGCAGGTATGGTCAAGTGATGCAACAATGACCGATATGCATAGAATAGTCTGTTCTGAGCTAGTCTGTAGGCTGCATGTGCATGTCTATGATAAGGTGCTACTTTATGTTTCTAGGCATTCACAAAACAGATCTCAAAACAGAAGCCTGGTTGGTGCAGCTTATTTCCAGTCAAAAGTAACCGTAACCTTCAAATTCATTTTTACAACTCAGCTATTGCTGCCTTAAAGCTACAACTTAGTAAAGTTGTGTCATATAATAACAAACAGTATGTGGACAAACATGGGAATCCTTACAGGATAATAAACTTTTAACATAACTGTTGGTTTAATCCATAAATGAAGTAAATAAAACTACACAACAGATTACATTAGAGCTGTTTTGGTTGCTGGCAACACAATAAAATGCACTCACTGAAACTTCTCACTTTATGCACAGTGGTCTATTATTTGGAAACTCCAGTGGACTGCACAGAGCCCTAACCTCAATTGATTTGAACATCCTTTTGGTAAATTGGAATGTTGGGTACAAGCCAGACCTTATGCAAAAACAGTGTCAGTGCCTGACATCACAAATGTGCTTTTGACAGAATGGACATAAAGTCCCAGAAACACACTCCAAACTTTTGTGAAAAGTGCTTACAGAACAGTGAAGGCACCAGCTTAAGAGGGGACCAACTCTATGTTAATAGATGTGGCTTTGGAATTGGATGTACAACAAGCCTATGATCAAGAGTCTACATTCTTTTCATACAGTGGGCCCAAGCCATACACTAACTTAAAAACAAAATTATATCTTAAACATATCTGTGTTTAAAAACTGTTTGGCACAGTGGGCAGCAGGAAGTGTGGATGTCTAAGATCCTGGGCTCTATCCTTAACTTTGGTCACTATCTGTGAGGTGTTTGGTATGTTCTTTCCATGGAACTGAATTTTCTCTGGGTACTTTTTTTTCATGCCAAATTCCAAAAACAAACAACTAATGGAAATGGCTACTGTGTGTAAGAGATAGAGAGAGAGTGACTGAGTGAGTTTTGCCCGCTGATGGATTAACGCTCTGTCTGTGGCATGTTCCAGCATCTCACCCAGTGTTTTGACTGCAACAGGGATGAAGGTAACTGCTTCTGGATGAGGTTAAGTGAATAAGTAAAAATCCAAAACACAGTATGATTACTTCTGACTGGAAATGAACTCTGGAGTTTCTCTTCTTTTCCATCATTCATTCTTTTCCACTCTTTTTTCCACTCTCACCCCTAATATGACACAGTTACGCTAGACGTTAGTCAATAAGCCGTAATTATCTTATCATCGACCATTCTGTTATGCTGATGGTTTCTCAATGGTTTTATAGTCTTCCGTCAAATCCACACAGCTGTAACACTAGCCTCATCAGTGTTGATCACATGGTGCTCTGATTACTGCCCACACATCCACTTAGTGCTGGAGAGCTTTTTACATTCTCAGTAGATACATTATATTACTGCACCTTACACTGAAACCAGGAGTACAACGTGTTTATAGAAACAACTGTAAATACACTGTTTTATTTCTTCCCCAGATGTATCCTTGTTTTGGTAATGCACCTCATCATGCTGTTTTATTACAGTTAATTGTTCAAGTATGCATTATAATCTATGGTATTGTATACATTTATTTTTCTGGAAGAAAGTGGTGCTTCTGGGACAGACAATGCTCATTTCGGAGATATTGTGCCAGAAATGAATGTACTTTATGTTATGTTTTGTTATGCAGCATTATTAATACAGGTGTCAGATCTGTTTGTGAAAAGGTCCAATATATTTTCAGTAATAGACACTTCTGTTTTCTTTTTGTCCATGTGACAGAACAGTGCTGGCAAGAGTGCAGTGTTCTATGCACTTTTTAAAATGGATGCAGTCAAGCTATTTGAATGGGCACAGAGAAGTCAACAGCTGTAGTCAGTCACAATCAATAACAAGCAAACAGGAGGCCATTAAACAAAATCAAATATCATTAAATACATTTTCTGTCTCACCAAATTAATAATCTAAGTTGCTTCATGCATATTTTAACTCAGCTGATTTTAACATTTAACAGTTTTTAACTTAATTAAGAAATCAATTTAGTTAAAGCTTCTGAACAAAGACTTGTGTTCCAGTACTTTAGTTTTATTGCAAAAACAAAAACAGGAGAAAAACGTAGCCCAGTTAAGTCTATGTTTAGTAGCTTTCATTAGATCTTTGAAATGTGAGGGGTGTCTTCACCCACAGCAGAGAATGTTTCAGCCAACCACACAGCACTGCATTAAAAATAAATTAACAAACACATTTTTAATTTGTTTCCTTCATTTAAATCTCTTTCCTGTTGTATTCTGCATGGCCAAAAGTATATTGATTACTAAACAGCCACATCCATAGATAAATTACTTACCAAATCCATTTAAATGTATTTAGAGCTGATTCCCCATTGCTGCTATAAGTGCCTCCAGGAACTTCCAGGAAGGCTTTGGAACATGACTGGGGATATGGTTCCATTCAGCCATAGAGCATTTCTGCGGTTGGAAAATGATACTGAGCAATAATACCTCATTCACTGGGTCCACCAAGGGCCCCAAACCATAGAAAACATCCACCCACCATTATAGATGTTGAAATTTTATTTTTAAGTGTTTTACTGCTTGAGAGTACACTGACAGCAGTTTAGAAATTGGTAGTAAGTGGTGCAACATGCTATTCACATCAGCACTTGATATTACTGTTCTGTGAGCTTGTTGGCTATCACTTCTTGGTTAAACCGATGTTGCTCCTTGATTATTCAACTTCACAACTAACTTACAGGTGTAATTAACAGTGCCAGGTCCAAAGTCATGTTCAGTGGAACCCATTCTACTGCCCTTATATATTTAGATAAAAGTTAGCCTTGCATACATTTGGCCATGTAGTGTAATGCTGAACCTAAAGTCTTTAAAATACATTTTAAATGTATGGCTGGTGGCCCATTCAAAGAAAGAAAAAGAGCTTTAACAGTGTTAAAGTAGGAAACTATGTTTGCCTACAGTATCAGTGAATTTCTCTCAAATGTGTTTTTGTAGCAAGACCACAACCCAGTTGGCCTTTACAGATTTGTGTCTATGGTGCTGAATGGCTGAAGTAAAATGAAAACTAAATTGTAATTGGTTTATTACTCAGTAAGACCGGCTTCTTTTAATCTGCTAGACTAGACACCTTAAAAGAGCTTTCTGTGTTAAAAACATGCACTTTTTGTTAGAAAATAGTACTTCTTCTCGAATAAGTATATTATTAAGATTTGTCTAATTGCTGGTTGGATGAAACAAACATGGTCATGATCACTTCAGAATGAACTGCAGCTTACATGTTCATCTGAATTAAAAAAAGGTTGCTTTTAGTGGTTAATGGGTATTCTCAGAATAAATGCCAGTGTTTCAGTATCAGTTATAGTGAATGAAATATTAATAAAACAAAAATAAAAGTAAAAGGCACGTGCAGTGTAATTTTGCATTTTGCATAAGTGAATTAGGTGCTCAAAACTGTGTATGTGCCATGAGTTGTGTTGTAAATTTGAATGTGAACCAAATTAAAAAAGGAGTTAATGCAGGGTAAACTTTATAGTATATCAAAAGTGACAAAACTGTGGTACAGTATCTTGACAGTTTTGTTTTAAAAGTCTTAAAGACAATATATATGTATGTATGTGGAATGCAATGACAAATCTTTAGAAAAAGAAACATGTAACAGTTTTAGTATCATATTGGATGTGTATCCTAATATAATGATCCTTTAAAAAGCAGAAAAAACTTGTTTAAGATTTAGATCCCAATGCTGAAAATGTGGTATGTTAAAAAGTAATTTAAAACAGTCTGAATATGTGAAAATGTGTTTGTTCATTCTTATTATTTTTGAATGTGTTCTTGTATTTAAAAAAACAATTGTGAAATTATTTTAGCTGTTTATGTTACAAATGTGATTTGTTTCTCTTCACTGATCATATACCTACCTGCATGTGAATTTCACTGTTTTACTGTTTGTTGAATGCTGAATTTAATCTACAGACTACACAACTCCTGGGGTTTATAATCAACTAAAATAATATATTTTTAGAATTTTGTTACTACAGTTGTTTTGTGTTCTTTAATTATTTGTATCACTAAACAAACCAATGATTATAATTTATTAGTTAATAAAAATGTCTTCTGAATAAGCTGCTGTCATTAGAGTGATTAAATGTATCCAGCTCGAGGAGATTCTGCACTGCACTGGAACTAAACTAACTAACTAACTAACTATTTTTTGGAGCGGTTTGGACACCCAACACCCGAACATTGTTTTGTAGCATTAATATGATATTTCTATTACTTCTATAAATGACTTGAAACACATATTTCACAAGACGATTATGTCTTGTGAAAGTTTTATTTGTGGTTGGTTATTAACAACACTAGCACAGCTACCCTCGCAGACTTTAGTAAACCCACCCATGTTTTTGTTCTAAGCTAAAATCCCACAGGACTCAGGACTGAAGTCTTTCTCCACAAAACCATTTTAATGGAGTATTTTCATGCTGAAACGGTAATTTTATTCTGCATTTATCCAGTCAGTATACTTGCCTGTAGGCAAGGACGGATTAAGGATAGTCTGGGCCCCTGGGCAAAGTGAGCTCACTGTTGGACATATTGTCAGGCATGAAAAGAACATCAAATAGCTCAGTTAAGTGTGTGTATGCATTCAAACTGCTTGAAATTGCTTGTCTTAAATTTAAATAATTGCAAAATTGCTAAATTAATTTGTGTCTCTGCGCTTAAGAGAAATTGAACATAATAATTTTGAAACAATACAAATTCAGAAACATTAAGTAAGGGCCTGAATCGCATATTTGCAACAAAACGTCTGTTATGAAATATGGTAGCTTGCCTGGCAATTTGTAGGTCCCTAGAAAGTCAAGGAGCCATGGTAAACGACTTCTATGGAAGTCAAGGGCCCCATAGCAGGGGCCCTCGTGATCAAGGGCCCTCTAATGGTATGCCCTGCTCTTCTCTAGGGCCCCCTGGTAGGGGCTCTCATAACCAGGGCCCTCTAAAAATATGCCGCCCTCTTTCCTAGGACCCCTAATAGCCAGAAGTCGAAGTCAGAGCAGTGCCACAACGCCTCATCCATTTTCATAAGGGGCCCAAAAGCATGGCTAGGGGCCCCAAAAGCATGGCTAGGGCCCCCAAGAGGCCCTGGGGTCAAAGTCCCTAATAGTCAGAGGATCCTTAAAATGGAGGGCCCTCGGAAATAAAAATATATTGGATCATAAATGTTGATAGGCATCGCAAAATGTTTTGGGCCGGGGCCCCCTGACCTCAAGGGCCCCTGGGCGCTGGCCCCCACTGGCCCGGTCAGTAATCCAGCCATGCCTGTAGGGAACTATTGTACAGTATATTGTATATTCCTCAAGCCCATATTTTGTCAGACTGCCAAAATAATGTGATTTATCATAACGCAAGACGCAATAGGAAGATGACTTACACTAACCTGACCCATGTTTGTCATTGTGCATGGTGCTCTTAGGTTTGTGTGTGCATGCCTGGAAGGACCCGGACCCAGCGACAGTGCTACCCACCGAGCCACTGTGCTGCCTATGTCTTGCAGAAACAATTTGAATTTCAGAACTTGCAGAACATCCATGTTTTTGACAAACGTATGAAAACTTTAGACTTAGCCTTACTATAAAGTTAATCTACTCTAAAAGACGTGTTTTTGTAAACACATCATATACAGCATTTTATTTATGTGTTTATTTATTATTTGTCTTGGTTTTGCAACTTTTCCTACAGATGAATAGATTGATCGCGTCTTGATTATTACTCGTTCTTGCTGTGTGGAGTTTGCATGTTCTCCCCGTGTCTGCGGGGGTTTCCCGCGGGAGCTCCGGTTTCCTCCCACAGTCCAAAGACATGCAAGTGAGGTGAATTGGAGATACAAAATTGTCCATGACTGTTGTGTTTGACAAAATCATTATTTATAATGGTTAAGCGTTGTCAAATGTACAGCAGCACTGAAATATGGTGAAATTTTTTCGACTGCTCTCATATATATGGATCGACAGCAGATTGTTCTGGCCCACATACCTGATTTAGCAGAGTTTAACACCGGATGCCCTTCCTGATGCAATCCTTTTTTTGTTTATTCAGGCTTAGGACCAGCACTGAGAGCACACTGACAAGTGCACCTCACCATGGCCTGGCTATTCGGCCACCGAAAGATTGCATTTCCTGTGTGGTTATGGTTAAAATAAATGTATTCTGCAGTTTGGTTTTTCAGTGTTTTTGTAGATTGTTTAATTATTTCGTCTGTCTGGACTAACATCCTCAGTAATAAAACTTAAATGCTTATAATAGCAAAATGACTGAAAGCGTCTTTGAGTATCTTGAAAAGCGCTATATAAATAAAATGTATTATTATTATTATTAACTAATGAATCTTGTGTAATGAGTAACTACAGTTTCTGTCATGAATGTAACCAAATAGTGTAAAAATTACGTTTAAATCCTAATAAATAAATAAACAAACAAATTCTCATCACTCACAGCCCAGCCCACGTGCTCCTGTTGCTGGTAACCATGGTAACAGTGAGAGCCAGAGAGAGAGCCGCTGAGATTTGAGTTTGAACGAGTTTAGATGAAACCGGTTAATTCAGCATATGGTAAATGTATACATTTATTATTATGTTAACATTTTTATTATCGTATACAGTTAAATAAGACTGCGAGTTAAAATAATTGCTCACAGTATTAATCGCTTTATCGGATAGGAGAAAGTAGTTAGCTCTTTGTGCTAACCATCTATTCAGCTGTTTAGCTAACTAGTTACCGAACGAACACTAACATTAGCTCGTTTTATTTCGAGTTTTTATTTAGTAATAAATGTTTATTGGCTGATTTGAATCGTTTATTTGTAATTGTTTAAAGTTCTTTAAACGACGCGACCAGTTTAAGCAAAAAGCACCTGTTAACATCCCTGAAATAAACTGGTGTTAACTGGTTATCTAGCTATGCTAACCTACTTATCTCCAGCTAACCTGGTGCTGTCAACTTTTTATACAATCATTTACAATCATATTTTAAATGTAGGTTTCTTTTTGATTACAAAAGTGAATTTAATATTATTTGTTTTATATCTAATTTTAAATCATATAATAAAAATGAGCTTAAAATACAAAAATGTTTCGTATTTAAACACATGGGCACCACAGATCAAACATCATGTTTTGTTGATTTTTATAAATAAAAACAGGTTAACAGCATCTGCAGGGTGGAAACATTTGCACAATTTAATCCACAGTTTTTTTAATCCATATAATTTTGATATTTTATGTTTTATTTTTTCAATTTGTTAAATTCACCAAATAAATAGAAATTGTGCACCAACATCACAATACCACACTTAAGTTTGTACCTTATAGAGAATATGTAACTTATTTGGGCATCTCTGTGTGTCTGCCACCCAAGCAGAGGTACTTTTCATTTGTCTTTTTTAAATGTAATTAATTGGACAATTTGCCCTCACAAACAGTAACTGGAGGCGAGGTTTGAATTCAGATCCTTAAGGCCTGGGTTGTGTGCAACATCCACACAGACGTGTTATGCTACAACTTGCTCACCACATTCTTTTTTAAAGGTCACTATCCTGGATCATATCAAATCAGATTGACATATTTTTCATTCTGTACCGGACACATAAACCACATTAGACATCCTTACTTTGACATTTTAAGTTGTTTGCTAGGAGATAATTTGAGATATTATTGATTGAGCTCTGATATATACGAATGAAAAAGAAAAACAATTGAAAATAAACCTGGAAAGAGAAGAGAGCAGTTGCGCTGTTGGTAAAGCTATGGAGTGTGGGTTATGTATGGACTTGTATTTCAACAGATATGATGGATTTTAATATAAATGTAATATGCTAAAATTGCATGTTTTAGAGCAGATGAATAAAACTGATGTGAAAAATAAAATATGTTAGTGGCAGCAGGTCATGTTGGTGTTGCACAGTACCAAGGTCCTTGGGAGCTGGATAAAAACCTTCCTATAGATAAATGTCTATAAGGAATTGGTTGTGTTCTCTCCATGCATGTGTAGATTGCTTCTCGATACTATGCTATCCTTAGACTGCCCAACAGTTGGGAAAATGTGCTCTGATGTGTTTTTGGGTGGCATCAGACCAATTGTCATTAAAGATAAATAAATAATTGAAATACTTTAAGCCATTAGTTTACCTTGGGCTGCAGGTCTAGTTTAACCTGTGCATGGGAAGCACTGAACAGTCGTGTTCTGTTGTCTCTGAGTAACTTCTGTGTATTGAGAATCCACGTAAGACTTTTATGCTCAGCTTCCACAGGCTGTCAAGGCACAATGTGCAATGCGGTGCATGTTGTGAGTTAAACAGATATCAAGTTTTAAAGGTTTAATGTTATTAAACTAGTTTATGAGTTTGGCTTATAAACTAAGATAGATTTATAGATAAAGAAGACCAAGATTTATACACAGTAATGTAATATTTAAACTAAGTTGTATTAAGTGTCTCTGGTTTTCTTTGCAGGTCAGAAAGATGCCTCGCTCCTCGGCTGTTGAAGGATCCGTAAGTGTGCTTATTTAAAACTCTGCAGGCATGATTTTTTCTGTTTTTTTTTATTTTGGGGAAATAATCGATGGATTCTAACACTAGATATTTATTGGTAGTTCAGGGCAGATTTGGTTCTGATTTAGTTATTTAGGTATTTAGGTCGCAGCTTAAATCAGGAAGTTGTAAGAGATCAGGAAGGATGTGGTCTTGAGTAGCTAAACACATCTCAGCCATGCTTAGAACCACGGTATGTACTGTTTAGTAATCATAAGTGTTAAGAGCCGTTAAAAAGAATGCTGTCTTTTCATATTTCACTTTCTGTAACAATATTACATGGGAATGTTACTGTAAAAGGGTTTGGTTATGAGCTAATCACAAGCAAAGACAACCCCAAAATGTTTAAGATATTTAGGTGATGGTATGTTGGGCATGCTGATATGCTAGGGAATTATGAACATGCCAATATTTTATTTGGTACACCAACTTAAACTGTTTTGAATTATTTACTGTTTGCATTGTTCACATTAAGAGGTACATGACCAAGTTGTGATGGTGTGGAAATGATTGATTTCACTTTTTATTCACCTTTTTGAACAGTATATAACTGCAGAATGTGCTAGTGAAGAGAAGTCAAGAATAGCAGCGGGTCTTTTGCTTTTTGCAGTCCCGAAAACACAAACAGAGCCTGTACTTTTAGACTCTAGGCATATTTTTATGCTTTATGTTGCAGACCTTGAGAACTTGTAGAATCTGATCTTCAGTTTTCAACTGCAAATGCTTACACAAGACATCATAAATTCAAATCTGCCTGCCTTGACTTTTGTAACACTTTATGCCATAGACTTGTTGCAAAACTGATGAATGCATTCGCTTTTCTTCTGGGTATCCTGGTTTCTTACTGGCTTTTACCTCTTAAAGAGCGTTTACAGGCTGGGCTGGCTGCTCCATGTTGCCCTTAGATTTGAGTAAATGTTGCCCTGCGTGCAGTTTGTTTAGTGTGTATTTGGGTATTCC
Organism: Trichomycterus rosablanca; assembly: GCF_030014385.1. NCBI lineage: Eukaryota > Metazoa > Chordata > Actinopteri > Siluriformes > Trichomycteridae > Trichomycterus > Trichomycterus rosablanca. The sequence goes on along the minus strand of NC_086003.1, from coordinate 25,050,068 downwards.
GGTTTGCACGCATGGATTTAATTTTGTGCCGGACCCAGGGCGACCTTGACCAGGATAAAACGTAGGGTAACGATGTATTTATAAGAATTTTTGGGTGTTTTTATTGTCTGTATCCTTCCGCTTATGGATTACTGAGCTAATGTACCCTGGGGCGTCGCCATAACGACGGCGGCGTGCTCTGCTTGTGCGCATGCGCTCCCTCTCTCTCTCTCTCTCTCTCTCTCTCTCTCTCTCTGTCCAGCCGGGATCGTGTTTCTCAGTATGAGGTAACGGTGAAGCACATATGTGCATCGCTCGATCTGAACCGGTGTACTGCTGCTGCACTTCCTTTGTTTCCCTCACCACTGTACCGATGTGTTGTTAATCCTCACCCGGTAAATAACGGGACTGACTGGACTCCGTGTGCCTCTGTTTTTGGAGTAAGAAGAATGATAGCATCATTATCTAATGGAAATGTGCTGGATGTTCTGCAGGAGGGATTTAATGAGGTATTTGCACTGATACTGGCGTCCCAACATGAACTTTTAGTTTTTGCACACTGATCTCCACAAAGAAGGTGCTCCACTACAGCACTAGTTTTGCTCTTTCTTTGCTTTAATAGTTTGATGTTTGTGTAACATTCAGGAAAGAAACTAAAAGCTCAGTTGCTATTATTACACAGGAAAAACTTACCTACCGACTTCAGGTCCTGAAAGAAGTTAAAGAAAGTGTTTTGCATTAATTGGTTTTAATAAGTGTCTCTTTCTTGTGTAGAGATGCCTGGATCTGTTCTTAAGATTGAACCAGATTGGCTTTGACGTTTGACATTTCCGATCTAAACAACTGACGAAATGATGTGAACACACCTAATGCTGACTGTTTATGGAAAGTCCTTTAGCTTAGCTTGGATCACAATTTAGGCAAATCCTCACAGCTTTCATTCATTCATTGTCTATAACCCTGTCATCTTTTGGAAACGCCACTTGGAAACACTGGGCTCAGGGCAGCAATACATTCTGGGCCGGTCGTCCATCAGTGGCAGAGGGCAACACACACTCACACAAGCCTACACCTAGCTGGAATTTAGAGTAACCCGTCCACCTTTACATGTTTTTGCTAGATGGAAGAAAACCGACCTACCCGTGGCAAACCCACCCAGAAACAGGAGAAACACCTTAATGGCCAAACACCTTACAGACCTAAGTTGTTGCTGAGCTTGCTTTTTTGCAATGGGAGTCAGAATAGGGATGATTGTATTGCAGTCAGTTGCTGGTTTTAGGTTGTCCTGATAATCTTCTCTCGCATTAATTCAGAAAGCGTGCTGTAAAATCTTTCATAGTGCATCTGTCTAGTTTGCACTCCCAGACTGAAGCAATTGTACTGACAGAAATGTTTGAGGTATTTAATATTGGAGGTGGCTTTGTAGCTTTTTCCATTGAAGTTTGTCATTTACATTTAATTATCCCGCCTTGTCATGTAAGACTAATTATTTTTAATTAAATTTTTACTGCTGCTTTGTTTTGGTCAAGGTTGCAATGGGTCCATTTTACCCAGAATCACTGGTTATGTGTTATAAGGTGCAACCTGGCAAGACCTGATGTCTTTCAAAAGTGACCTTGTATTTACTAACTTTGTTTTTGGAAAGGTTGGGACAATATGCGATTAGTTAATTCTCTTCTTGTACTGACAAAAGTGCAAATAAATGGTTTCCATTTTTTCACTGACCACCTGAATATAAACAAGTTTAGAATTTGATTTGGGAACTGAGGACACTGAATTATTATAAATAAAAGGAATTATTGTCCTTTCTTGCTTGATACTGGGCCCCTTGGTGGATCCTCCTTTTATACCCAGTCAACTTTTTATGTTGTGCTGCAGGCATGGTACTTTTGTCGGTTAAGTAAAGGTTCAAGGAAATTAACAAATGGCAAATTTTTTTATTGCTTTTTACAAAATGTCCCAACTTTTCTGAAAATGGGTTTGAATGTGAAAGGGGCTTAGTCAGTTGTCATCTGCACAAGCACTTTTAATGTAGGTCAGTAATACAGTGCCTCCAATCATAGTCTTCTCAACCTTTTTAACTCGGAGAATAAGCAGTTGCCAAAAGCACACAATCAATTAACAATATCAGTTTTATTATAAGCCTGTAGTATAGAGGTATGAGATGTACGGTAGCAGGTCGGAAATGGGTCACTGGCTGAAGGTTAACAGAACCTTAACAGAAATGAAGAAATACATTACAGTTCTGAGAATTTTTGTAGAATTGTAGAATACTCTTTTATACCATTAAGATCTTTTCTGCACAGCTGTATTTTATATTGCAGTGTTTTCTGCAGCATCTGTTAAACCATGTCTCTTGTTGCAGCTGTCTCTGCTTTACCCATAAACCAGTCACAGATTTGCTATGGTTCTAAGCTGCCTACATACTGTGGAGGTGCAGGAAGCTGCAGGAAGAAATGACAGTCACATCCAAAATTGCAGTTGTGTGCTCAGTCTGTTTTTGAAAACAGTAACCACTCATTTACTGTTTTGCCTGGCTACACTAAACTATCATCTTGTTTCAGTCGTCTAGCATGGTCAGTAGTGACAGTGCTTCAGTGCTGAAAGCTCACTGTGTTTTGTATCCTATCTGGAAAGCAGCCGTTTTGGACCACTTTAAGCTTTTAGTGAGACAGATATGCCTCACACAGGGCGGCCATTGTTTTAGCCTGCTCACCGTATGCCAAATGTTCACACAGTTTTCAGAAGGTGATTCAGTTTTCAGAGTGACCACTAAAATCTCTCTACTCTTTGTTTACATGAAAACACCAAAAGTAAAGACAAGCTTTTTAGATTAGCATTGTTGAAGTGTTTTCTCATTTACCATTGTGCGTTTAAAACTCTGCGAAAATGCAGATATCACAAATGACCTTGCATGCTTGCATACGTGTTGCCATCTCATTTCATTTCACCCAGATCTTAGGGGTTGTGGACTAGTGTAATTTACCACTGCTCCACTTAAGCACCCCAGATATAATATTGTATTGTCTGATTGAAATTAATTTGTTTTGAAATAGGTTTGGTGAAGTTATTATAATTACAGCTCTTTAAGGAGAGATAATTTTCACACAGCTTCACACTATTATCATACTGCCAGTGGGCATAATACTGCAGCAGTGCTTTTTGGGCGCACTCCATCCCTGCATGTGCATGACTGCACTCATGTACTGGCTGCAAAGGAAATACAGGCTAAGCCTTTATCATTTTGATGAGACAGAGAAAATGCTGGGTAGCCTAGTCAGCAACAGCATGGATTAGGATCTAACAGACCATTCTGAATTAATGGGGTGGATTTGCTCTATTGTAGGATCTTAGTCCTGAGCTTTGAGTAGTGAAGCCTTTTTTCACAATTGGTGGTCCTTCAGGTGTACCATGTGTACCCTTTCTGTAATATTATGGATTACCTGGTTTGTTAAGTTCTTAAAATAAAAATGAACAGCTCCATGAAATGAAATTTCTTGGACCATTCTTGTGGTATCTGAGACACCATCATACATTTTTTTCTATTGGTTATTAACCATATAATACTCTTATTTTGACAGGTGGGCATTGTTTACACAGCACATGCAAGTGATTTCCCTGGGCTTAATGTATTTTTATGATCTTTTATACAGTAGTTCAGTAACGCAGACTATTAGCTCGAGGGTAACATGTCACCTTCGTAAACTAAGACACTCTGAATTACTTGTACCGGGAACTCAGTTTTAACTTTGGGTTAAGTTATTTACTGCTTACAGCTTATTACAAGCTAGACAGTTCACACGTATATGTGACTACATAAGCAACTTGTCGCTTGTAAGTGTGAACTTGGGCTTATGGGCTGAACCACTTGCAACTGACTATACACTTTCAGTAAATGTGTCTGAGCATACGAAGACTTATTTCAGTCCTAATGCAACTGAACTGACACATCTTTCCATTTTTATTTATACCCTGAGTTTAGGACTGTACTTACCGATCATGTAAATGTGACTTTATTGTGTGTTGTGTTTTTAGCAACAACTGGCAGCATACGTATCATGGGTGAATGCGCAGTTGAAGAAGAAGCCTGGTTTGAAGCCTGTGACTGACCTGCGGCAGGACCTTCGAGACGGAGTGGTGCTGGCACACCTTATTGAGATAGTGGGTAAGCCAGAAAATCTTCTCAGTCTGCCTCACCACCCCAGTGGCCCATATTGTTTTGATTTGTCCTGTGCACAATATGTAATGTAATTATTGACTACATGGACAAACGTATTTGGACACTTGACCATACGTTTTTTGGACATCCCATTTTTAAAAACAAATGATATATAAATCGAGTGACCTCTGTGTGGTCTTTTCAGCTATAACAGCAGCAGAAGAAGGTTTCTCACAACCCTGTCCATCCCAACAAGATGTGCAAATTTTTATAAATATTGTGTAAATAGTTCATAATCCATGCCCATATTGAATATCTTTTATTTTGCTGTGTTGTAGCGGGCGAGCTCTTGGTGGGCATTCACTATTTACCAAACGATATTCATGAGCAGAGAGAGAATGTGGAGAAGGTTTTGCAGTTTATGTCATCCAAGCGGATACGCATGCCTCAGACTTCTTCCCGAGGTGAGTTACCTTTAATTAGATTATCATCTTTGCTTCCTAACGTTCTCTGTTAGATATAACTACCTCTTTCATCTCTCAATTCTCTCTGTTCTAACAGACATTGTGGAAGGAAACCTGAAATCTGCTATGAGACTCATATTGGCCCTGGCAGCACATTTTAAGCCATCTGCTTCAGCCAATCACAAAGCAGGAGTTAGTGTAGGAAGAAAATCAGCTGGTTTCTCAGCCAGTCACAGACCTCATTCCACTATGGCCATGGCCCAGAATGCAGCAGCAGCTCTGGCAGCTGCCCGACACGATGCCTCTCGCTCAGGCCGCAGCGTCCTTCATCTCAGACAAGACTGGCAAAGGTTAGTCCCAATCAAATCATCAATCACATTCGTGTCTGTCTATGATCTTCTCCTTTGTGTAGATATTTCATCAAAATACATTACATGCTTGCAATTACCTACATAAAAGTACTATAGCTGTTTCACTCACACCCATTGCTCACAGTTGCATGAAATCAATTGTACATCACTTGGCATTAAAATTGGTTTATTGCATGGGCTTGGTTTTGATCACAGAGCAGCTGCACAGAAGCCATAGAAGCACAGAGCATTGGCTGAAGTAGTGTAAAGCACAACACAATTGGACTCAGGAGAAATCCATTCTCAGCAGTGATCATACATCACCATATGACAGACGCACAGACATGCATGACATTTGTGTCCTTTGCAGTTAAAAGTCATAATGAGCCATTAATTTTTTTACTGTAAGATGCTTTAATTACATTCATTTCAGAATTCTTTTGAATATTATCATTATTTCTGAATAATCATGCATGACTCGGGCATCTCTGATGAAGCTAAAATGGTGCGTTGGTATCATGTGAAGCTGGAACTCGAACACAATACGTGCACAGTCAGTAAAAGGCAGTGTTATTAGATTGTAACATTTATACCAGACTGATGAAGATGGAGAAGGTTTTAAGGAAGGAGAGACGGTGCAAAAACTTGAGCTGTGCTTTATTTAACTGAGTTAAAATGATGCAAGCTGTTCAGCTGTTTTTTTTTATAAGATGGTGTATGAGAGAGGCTGTTTAGACTGGAGCTCCTCGGCTTAATGCTCATGCAGTATGCTCAGTTTAACTGGATTATAAAAGAATAGAGGCTAAAGTTCTTCCTCTCACTTTGAGTGATCTATTTGTAGCTGTTAATTAACAATTAACATCTCTATCTATTTTTGCCTCCTCTGCCTGAGTGTCATGTTCGGTTCTTAAGATTTTTTTATTCAGAAAGTACATTTTACAATGTACAATACAGTGTTTCCGAGTTGAAGAAATAAGCAGCTAAAAACAGCCTAGCAAGCCGCTCAGGTGGCGCAGCGGTAAAAAGAAACGCGCTGCAACCAGGGCTGGATTCTGAGAAGCGTGGTATCGAATCCAGCCTTGCTTTACCGGTTCGAAGCTGAGTGGCTATATGAGCAACGATTAGCCGGTTGCTCATGTGGGGGGTGGGACAAAGAACCGGATGTGGGTCTCTCTCTGTCAGAATGCGATTGCGTTCTCTGCCGGCTGATTGGAGGCGCTGAGGCACAGAGATGGGAGAGGGTGCCCTTAGGGTGTGTCTCTCCGCATGCAACGCTAGGTGGCGCCAAACTCGTCAATGTGTGGGTGGCAAAGATGCATCTGGCTGCTGCTCGTGTTTCGGAGGGGATACGGGTTAGCTTCAATCACCTCCGTCAGGGCAGGGTTCGGCATAGACAGAGAGGAAGCACGATGCTAATTGAACAATTGGATGCGCTAAAAGGGGAGAAAAAGGGGTAAAAAACAAAACAAACAAAAAAACAGCCTAGCAATCAGTGCTGGTCCCAAGCCCAGATAAAAATAAGAAGGGTTGCATCAGGTAGGGCATCCGGCATAAATACTGTAACAAGTCAGGTATGTGGACCAAAATGATCCACTGTGGCAACCTCTAAATACGGGGGCAGCTGAAATAGAGAAATTTTTTTTGATGCTCATTAAATTTAGAGCAAAATGGTCTGTATAGATGTGAGTCTGCTTATTTGATCTAAAATGTGTTAATATTGGTCCAAATAAAGCTTTATAATAGAAATAATACATATAATTGGTCATTTTTTTATTCATAAGGTAACTTATGAATCAACAAGTTAAAATCATGTATATTGCTGAAAAGCTAGCACTCTAAACTTTCAAATACTACCTTATTTATCAGGCATCTTGACGGGGACCAAACAGCGTTCAGGATGGTTTAGAGGTTGATATATAATAATGCCCTCTTCTGGCTGATGTTATGTACTGCAGTTGTGTTCAAAGTGGTTGTGTAATGACAAAAACCAAACAAATATTCATTTTATTTGTAATTTTCCTTAAAATCCTCTGTCAACTTAACTTAAAGTTTAAAGATGGAAGCTTTCAAGGGTATCATTTGCTTAGTAAGAGATCAACACAGTCATTCCAATTGTTATGATAAAAAAATCAGTTTTAATGCTGAAACATGAAAGGGCATTACCCAGACTGTTGTCAAAGAGTTGGAAATGTAATTTATTTAATTTTATAGGTTTACACTATGTTACAGCTGTGGTAAGCTATAATATGCTGTAGTATGCTTTAGGGATGTAACTATGTACCACCAGACAGTTAATATTCAAAAATTCCACGAGTTAAATAGATTTGACATGTATAATGAATCGATATTCACTTTAAACAGCAGAGGGCGCTCGCGCTATACACCTCGCCTGGTTGACATCACTGGCGCTATACGCCTGGTTGGCAAATTGGGCTTACTTCAAAATTGTTCTGCATAGTTTGCACCAACCTCAGAAATAAAAGAGCATTCATTATTTAGATCAATAAAAGATGATCACAAATACAGTATTTTATTTATGAAGGAAACTTTGTCATCATCTGTCTTTAATTTCAGTTTTAAAAAATTGTATCGTGAACCCAGTATAGTGAATCGCATTGCATCGTTACATCCCTAGTATGCTCCCAGCCTTGCGGTGAGCGAAGTGAAAAAAACGCTTATGTGAAAGTCATCTAATGCTCCTTTTAAGCAGCACTAAAGCAGTGCAGAATTGTGACGGAGCTTTTAGTAGATTTAATAGATCTGAAATGGTAAATATTTACTCTACATATGATGCTAAAAATCAAATAACTGTTATTGGGAATTTAAATACAACTTGAAACAATGTTCTGTGAATCAATTATGGATAAAAACTCAATACAATGTTTCCTTCATACTAATTTTTTTTGGTTATTCTAACCCAAGGCGAAGCTCCAGTGCTGAAGAGGAGATTGATAACTCATGCTGGAGTGTGCGAGCCTTGGTTCAGCAGTATGAGGGACAGAAAGGAGCAGAGGAGGAGGACCAAGAGGCAATGGTTTCTAGGTAAGACCTTCTGCCCTGTGGCACTGTATGGCCAGTATGCGTATGTGGTCACCCCTTTTAATTATTGTGTTCCAGAGTTGTAGCCAACTTTGGCTGGAGTTAGAGCAGCGTCAGCCGATGTAATGCGCCCCTAAAGCCAAGAGGGCCCAACACTTTTTTTTTTTATTCATGGTCCAAAGCTTTACCCACTAGGCTACCACTGTCCCTTTTTTGATCCAGTCATTACAGCAGTAATATTATTCACAAATATTTCACTAAAGACATATCATCCAGCTCTAATCATATGTTAATAGCACCAGAAAGCAACATTTTGGTGCCCAAACACTGTGAGGAATGTAGTTATTTAAAGAAAAACACTGGAACTGATATAGTATCGTCACATATATTAATAATTCCACCCCTGCCAGGTAACATGGACTGGTTTGGTCTAAAGGTTTCTCACAGTAAGACCAGTGTAGCTTTATTTGCCTAAGTACTTCTTCACCTAGATGTGAGCCAAGCAAATGAGTACTGATTAAATGTTATTGCTTGGTCATGTTGGTACCACAGGCTCTCAGTCATCCACTGAGAACAATTGTGGCGTTCTTTATTTCGTTCACTCTGATCAGCTCACTGCCTCTGTTGTTTGTGCTGAAGGACTAACACACCCTAGAGCACCTTGTTACAAACTCTTCATTTTCCCTCCTGCTGTCACAAGCAGCTGATTCAAGAAATTAGTGTCTGTGCTTCTGCGTGATGCGCCTGCAGCTAATATTAGTTAGTCAGCCACTATCGTGAATACCTTAATTTAGTGAGTACATTTCTAATTTTTTACATTTTATTATATTTTTCCTCCCTTTCTCTTCATTTAGTCGTTTTCCATTCCATTTACTCTCCCCCAGGTGAGCTGCAAAGTATTATTTGTCTTGTCTGACATGCCTGCTTCTTTCCACCTGCCGGTGGCAGACTCTTACAGAGCTGTGTCATTTACAGAAAGTCACATAAGGCCCTCCATGAATCAACCACTATTTGTGCAGGCAACTTAACCAAATAGCAGAGCTAGTATTTTCAGCTGCAGTGAGGAACCCCATCAATCCTCCCTTCCTCAGGCACATCCATCCACTGCCAAGATGCAAATTCAGGCTCTAATTGGTGGTGGGCTAGGGCATTAGGCATATACATCTACATTTATGTATTTGGCAGACACTTTTGTACAAAGTGATTTACAGCTTACTCAGTAGTCCAGTATGTCAACTGATACACCACAGACCTGAGACAAACATGTCTAGACACATTATTAATATTATTGAGGCTTGCAGTGGCCCAATATTATTAACTTATTTAAACACATCATGTTAGTTTTTTCTTTCTTTCCATCTGTCACTCAACTGTACATCAGGCAGCCCATGGACGGAGAGGTGGAGGCTAGGGCTAGTTTTCCTAAAGTGCATGCAGATAGCATTCTTGTCTAATAGACTTTCTCTGTTTAGTGCTGTATTAGCTAATATGCTTTGGAGAAATGCTTTTCTGCTTCCTTTTGTGTGCTTATGTCTTGTGATTATTATTCACTGTGAACTCAAGTAAGCAGTTCAGAAAATGTACCAAATCCTGTGCTCTTCTGCTTCCTCTGGCAAGTTTAATTTAAAACATTTCCCCCTGCCCTCGACCCCACCAATGTGCTAATCCTCAAGAGAGGCTGGGAAATTAAGGGGGCAGAGAGGGCTAGAGGGACGGACTGGTGGGTAAAGGAGGAGCAAAATCAAAAGGAGGGACAAACTATGTCTGACAGCTCGACAAGAAAGAGGATAGTGAGAATAAGCAAAAAGAGAAACAGTAGGAATCTGCGATCTGTCTGTGGATCAGACTTTATTTAAAGGAGGAACTCTTTAAAGGACTACAAGGGGAGAGAGAAGGAAAGTAGTAGAAGAGCAGAAAGGGGGCAGGATACAGCTGCCTTGGCGACAGAGTAGCGCCTCTCTTCTCTGTTATTGAAACAGGGAGGAAAAACAGGATTTCCATATGTGCCACGTCGGGAGCAGCTGAGGACTGAAACACACACGGAGGCTTTTTTTAAATGGGCAAAGTTGTTTTTCACTCTTTGAGGCTCTGCACATAGTGCTGCGGTTTTTTGACACACTGTGAATGGGTCAGTTGGGTCGGCCGGGACTTGAGGGGAGGGTGGGTCTGTGGGAAAGATGCTGGGGAGCATTCTAGTCGATGCTAGCGCAGTGGGATAGCAATTTAAAGCCAGCATGGGAGCTAAACAAATGAAATGGTAAGACTTTTATTTTTAGCATGTTTCCTGAGACTGTAAACCAAAGTTCACATGTGGAGATTCTGACTCTCCTCATGTGAGATTAATAAATCTTGATCAATCTTTTTAATGAATACTATATTTTCTATATTTACTATAAGACGCTGTGTTTTTGTATGCTTGTGTATCAGTTTACTGTATGCTATGTTTGCATTATGCTCCTATTTTTATATTCACACTGCAGCCGTATTTCTAAAGATTGGATGTACTTAAGTCCTGCTAAACTGGCAGACCAAGGTTATGCTAAAACTGGCAGTGCAGTTGTAGGCTAGTGGTTAAGGTACTGGATTAGTGATCAGAAGGTTCTTGGTTCAAGCCCACAACACTAAGTTGCCACTGTTGCGCCCCTGAGCAAAGCTCTTAACTCTCGCTTGCATTGTTACAATTGTTAGTCACTTTATTAAATGCCTTAATGTAAACTGTAAGTTACAGTACCTTGAGAAGTATATATTCTCAACTCTTTTATTACATAAATGGACTACATGGACAAAATTATAGTAAAAGAAAAAAGAGGTGGCGTAGTGGCTCGGTGGGTAGCACTGTCACCTCACAGCAAGAAGGTCCTGGGTTGGAGTTGGAACAGTCCGGGTCCTTTCTTTGTGGAGTTTGCATGCTCTCCCCGTGAGTGTGTGTGTGAGTGTGTGTTTGTGTTTGTGTTCTTCCGGGAGCTCCGGTTTCCTCCCACAGTACAAATACATGCAAGTGAGGTGAACTGGAGATACAAAATTGTCCATGACTGTGTTTGACATTAAAAACTTGAAATGATGAATCTTGTGTAACCAGCAACGACCTGTCCCGTCATGAATGTATCCAAAGTGTGTGAAACATGACGTTAAAATCCTAAAAAAAAAATAAGAGAAAAGAACAAACCTTTTTTTGGCTGCTCCAGTATTTAGGGATTGCCACAGCAGGTCTGGTTCATTTACCAGTTTTGGCCAAGTTTTTATGCCGGATACCCTTCCTGATGAAACCCTTTTATTTTTATCCAGACTTGGGACCAGTACTAAAAGCGCACTGATAAGTGCACCTTCCAGTGGATAGGCTATTTCGGTTTTTATCATGTTTTTAAACAAAATCATTATTTATAATGGTTAAGCGTTGTCAAATGTACAGCAGCACTGAAATATGGTGAAATTTTTTCGACTGCTCTCATATATATGGATCGACAGCAGATTGTTCTGGCCCACATACCTGATTTAGCAGAGTTTAACACCGGATGCCCTTCCTGATGCAATCCTTTTTTTGTTTATTCAGGCTTAGGACCAGCACTGAGAGCACACTGACAAGTGCACCTCACCATGGCCTGGCTATTCGGCCACCGAAAGATTGCATTTCCTGTGTGGTTATGGTTAAAATAAATGTATTCTGCAGTTTGGTTTTTCAGTGTTTTTGTAGATTGTTTAATTATTTCGTCTGTCTGGACTAACATCCTCAGTAATAAAACTTAAATGCTTATAATAGCAAAATGTTATGCTCCCTCTTCCTGGCTTTTTTTTAGACAGATGCAAAATGATCTGTTGGGTAACATTTTTTTCATAATTGCTGTTATTTTAGAGGAACATGAATTTCTGGGACTCTTGCCAAATACTGAAGTGTAAACACACTATTTTAATGGGCTTCCTGTGATAAGATGTAATCACTGCTGGTTAATGTAGAGTGGCTAATAGGTCCCCAAACAGTGAGACCATTTCAGATGCTTGTCTAGCAAAAGTAAGATATGTAGAAAGTGTGTATAGCAGTACAGAGATTCACTGATTGTTTGTAGTCACAGAAAATAAACTTTTTGATAAGAGTTTCCCAGAGATGCCACCTGCTGTGTACAGTCACGTAATAGGGAATACACAAAGTGCTCATCAGCAGCTTACAGCCTTCACTACATTTTTAAATATACATACACACACACACACACACATACACACACCCATCCACCTATAGGGCAATTCAGTGTCTCCACTTAACATGTTTTTGGACTGTGGAAAGAAAACCGGAGCTCCTGGAGGAAACCCACGCAGACACAGGGAGAACATGCAAACTCCGCACAGAAAGGACCCAAACCGCCCCGTCTGGGGATCGAACCCTGGACCTTCTTGCAGTGAGGCAACAGTGCTACCCACTGAGCCACCGTGCCGCCCCAATAGTAAAACATCTTTCTAAAAGATAATTGTTGTATTCGTATGTACTGAATTTTATCAGCATTGAATGCACATGTTGGGTTTGCATCAAAATCTAAAAAGTCTGAATGAAAAGGCCACACAGGCTCTTTCTATATGTAGAGAGAAGCCCTGTGATGGATTGGCCCCTGTCCGAGGTATTTCTGCCCTGGGGGAACCGTGCCTGCTGTGATCCTGACCAGGGATCCTGAGCCTTTTTGGTAAAGCAGTATATTATATTATCTCAACACCAATATTTTCATCACTACGTCCTTGTTTTCTTTATCACAGCATTGTTCTTTATTCCACTTCCATTCCATTTGGGCTCTGCAAGTAGGGTGAGGGTTTATGAAATTACACAACCCCAAAAGAGGTCAGCCCCCCCCATGATCACGTTAGCAAAAATAAAGGATATTTATGTTGCAGTAGGGTGTCTCTTTCAAAATCTCAGTCCTGTGCCTTACTGTCTAGCTGAGAACAAAGAGCACATCTAGTACAAGCACACATGCAAACAACTGCTCCTCTGTTTCATTGTAAAACTAACATTATTGTGAAGAGAGAAACTGGGTCACGTGTCTTTGTGTCTCCCATCCTTGCAATGATCACAAGCACAAAACGCATCTTACTGCCTGCAGAACTGTTGGAAGATTTCAGTTATTTCAGTCACGCTGCTTCAAAGCACTGTCAGGGTATATGTCGTGTTATATCATGGTAATTTGTGTAATTTTCCTGCCCAGTGTCAGGTTTTTTATTTAAGCTGAATCATATTTACATAACAGATCTGCTGCACATTTTAATTACAAACAGTCAGTCTTTTTCTTTCTTTGCCATACTTCATCATTACTTACACAGAAATGGTGTAAAGCAGGTCTGTTTACATTTGCATTTACATTTTCAGCATTTAGCAGACGTTTTTATCCAAAGCGACTTACACAATGAGCAGAACACGATGAGCAATTGAGGGTTAAGGGCCTTGCTCAGGGACCCAACAGTGGCAACTTGGTGGTGGTGGGGCTTGAACTGGCAACCTTCTGTTTACTAGTCCAGTACCTTCACCACTGAGCTATCACTGTATGTATATATTATATAAGTTCTTTTTTATGAAAAGTAAAAGTACATGCATTCAGTTCTGAAATAGTAATTTTGTGAATTACAAATTTGTAAATTATTTATAGAAAATATATGCAACATTGATTTTTTTTTTTAAACTGTGCTTCTTGTCTCACTTCATGGCTTTACTGATTATTTAACAGTAGTCTAATAACAGTAGCTACTCTTTTAACATGGCCCTTTGGATTGTAGCACTTTACTGTTGTATATTGAGATCGTACATTCACATTTACAAAAGCCACTTACAATTGTAGCGGAATGCTATTCATGCAATTGAGGATTAACATCCTTGCTGAGGGGCCCAACACTGGCTTGTGAGGCTGCTCGAACCGACAACATTATGAATACTAGCACAGTTAATTCTGACTTCAGGTAAAAGAATAGAATATGTTAAATTTTTCACTGACTGTGTGTGAATCCACAATAATAATTTGACCATTGTTAGATTTTGGCACTGTTTTTTGTTCATGTAAAACTGCATAATACAATATTGATATAAATTCTTTTGACGTGTAATTAACAATTATATTTAGGTAACCTGGTTAAAAGTGACTTTGTTTAGTAAGACAGTAAATTTCCATGATGTTTCATTTTGGGAGACTGTTAGAGTCTGTTACAGTCAGTAATCCGATACAAACAAAAGTATATTTTTAGAGCAATAGTGGCTCAGCAGTTAAGGTACTGGACTAGTAATTATAAGGTTCGAGTCCCACCATGACCAAGTTGCCACTGTTGGGCCCCTAAACAAGGCACTTAACCCTCAATTGCTTGAATTGTATTTGTTCACAATTGTATGTCGCTTCTGCTAAATAACTTAAATGTAGTTGTAATGTAAATGTACTTTAAGACTTGTCTTTAAGGCTCTTCATTCATTTGATCTATTTTTTTTTTTCTTTGTATAGCCTGAGCTCTTCTAGTCCCATCCATGAACCTGGCCTATCAGAGGAGAAGGGACCACTTTTGGACAACCAATTAGGAAAAACAGGTACCTTCTCTTTACTTGTCAAAATGGACAGTGCTGTTTTGCTGGAGCTGATATGAATTTTCTCTCATTAGCCTCTTAACATTGACACCAGATTTTTACATTCACCTTCTGAAACTGCATTAATTTTAATGCTTTCTCTTTAGACCTGAAATGAAATTTTGCAGTGAAATAAAATTTCAGTGAGTTTAAGTAATTTAGTGCATGAGCTTTGTCCCTTTTTTACATTAGTAACTTGTTCTGCCTGAGATCTCATTTTAATATGCAGAGTTTAAAACTTTCTCATACCAATTGTCCCCGATATGTCCCATTGCTTTCACCCTCACCTAACCAGAAGTCTGTATGATTAACACTGTATAGTAACATTATATAGTCTATTTCTATTCCAGATTTGTCATGAGAGCTACTTGAGTAAATCTGCCGCTTTAAATGTCACAAAATGTCACAAAAACTGCTGTTTTTTTAGACCATATGACAAAACTGGCTTTTATTGGGCCAGGAGCTTCCCAGGACCATGATGGGAGGTGTATGAGGAGCTGTTCGTGGGAGGATCAGCTATGGGAACAGCAGGAACAGCTGGAGAGAGAAATGGTGGAGGCCAGGAGAATGGTGTCCAGCCTACAGGTGATCTGCAATACTCTATACAAACCTAAAAAGCCATGAGTCATACGTGCGTTTTTAATGTGCCAGGCTAAAATACAATGCTGATGAGGAGCTTCATCTGTTAAAACCTGGTAATCAGTTTGGAATAAGGAGAGTTATAGTAGGCTTCATAAGCTTTGAAGAATTTGCATAAGCAGTTTAAAAAGATGAGGTTGACAAATTAGCATTCACCCTCTCTGTCATGAAGTAAAAAATTGGTGTTAAAATGAAAGTGCCTAAATTGATAGATAAATGAACCCCATAATCCTTGTTGTATGTGGGTTTTATAATTTTTGTTTTTTATCTTGATGTGTGTTTGGGGTGTTTCACAGGCTCTGCTTCTCC
This sequence comes from Trichomycterus rosablanca, assembly GCF_030014385.1. NCBI lineage: Eukaryota > Metazoa > Chordata > Actinopteri > Siluriformes > Trichomycteridae > Trichomycterus > Trichomycterus rosablanca. The sequence continues at coordinate 25,034,552 of NC_086003.1, read as the reverse complement.
ATGGCACAACACCCGATGAGGAGCAGGATGTCTCCCTAAGTTTGGGCGAGGGAGTGGAAAATCCAGAGCAACAACTGGTATGGATCCTTCATGGACGTGTTTGAGTCTTTTCCTGTTTATTTTAAGTATAGCCAGTGGTTCCTAAACTGGGTTCTGCAGCCCCCATTGACCTTAAATAGATTTATGGGTGCTGCAGAATCAGTTATAAATCAGTTTCTGATTATACCATGAAATCTATTCTATTATTCTATTCTATTCTATCTATTAATGTGTATTCATTTGGTGGTAGTTGATATCATCTATTTGGCCAAAAGAATGCATACACTCCTCCCAGTTGCACAAAATAATATGATTTTAACATTGTTTAGGAAATGATCTTTCCTGTTCCATCATTACTGTGCTCTTGTAAGGACATTATTTCATGAGTCTGGTTTGTAGGAGCTACAGGGACCACACAGAGCCCAGACCTAAACCTCAACAAACACAGTTTGAATTGGTATTTTGATTGCAAGCCAGGCATAGCTGACTGGCCTTAAATTCCTACAGACACACTCCAAAAAAGTGGAGGTTGTTGTAACAGCATTAAAGACACTCCATGGGACTGCTCCATATTAATGCTCATGTTGTGTGATCTGCACAGATATGTTAGCAAATGCATCATGTGTGCACAGTAAGTTATCAAAACTAATAAAACATGCACCCAGTATATATCTAAGCTGATACTTTAAAATGTCAAATACTATTCAGACTTTAATACAGTTATTGATGCGAGTACGACAGCTACTAATACTTAATTATTTATATTGCTATTATTGTTGTTTTAATTATAATTAAGATAAGATTTTGTAATATTATAAATAGTTAACTGTAGTCGTAAAAGAAGTTCACTGCCATTTTGCACTGCTGAGAACAAAGGGAATTATTTACAGGAGTTTAGTGGCCTCAAGATGTTTGAGAATTAGTAAATTATTACATGTTAATGGAAAACGTTTTCTGGCAAACTGTTTGTGATCTCTCCTCCTACTGCTTTCTGTTTCACACTCCCTCGATATCACACTTAGTTCTAGCTGACCTGATCAGGTTACTCTCTGCTGACTTAAACTTTGTCTGTGTGAAAGAACCAGGTATCAATTTCCCTTCCTCCCTGTTTACCTGCCTCTTCCTCCAGCACAGTTTCTGCTTCGTTTGGCTGCCTGTCAGTGTTTCTGTTGGTTAAAGTTTGTTTGATCGTCTGTTTCGGGTTAGTGTGTTTAGTCTGGAAGTAAAAGAATCCTGTGTGTTTCCGTGCAGGTTATAATCCGCAGTCGTCTTGATCAGAGCATGGAGGAAAGCCATGAACTAAAGGTTTGTACTGTTTCTGTTTGGGTATTTAATGGCATTTTGGTTCTTTGCTTTATGTTTGCTGTTTTCAGTTGTTATATTAAACTTCTACCTACCAAGCAGGTTGTATATATAATATAATACATATAAGTCAATATAATATAAGTCACACAAACATTACTTTTAGAATTGGAGCTTTTTTCTCACCTCTGCTTGATATTTTGCTTTTCCTATAGAGGGAGCTGTTGAAGTACAAACAGGAGGCACGCAATCTGCAAGGAGTCAAAGTGAGTCATTTTTTAAACCTTCATGACATCAAAACTAGGAGTCACCGAGAGCTACGACTACTCTAACATTTATACTAGCAAACGACAAAGAAAATAATCTCATACCTTTATGTTTATTTTAATTTTATTTAAAGAGACTAGCTAGACTGTGACAGGTGACATTTAAATAAAGCTTTTGCAAGTATTAAAGTATTAGCCAAAATCCTAGATCCAGATTGCTGGCCCCAGTAAGCTCCTCTGACCAGTCATCTAATTCCACCTTAATTCTGCACTCTAGCAATTGAAAGTTTACGTAAGAAAAAATAAAGAGAAGTTTTACTGTCTGTGCTAAAAAAGGAGTGATGATATATATTATTATATTATTTTTTTTATATTAAATGTTGTGTCGTCATTAAAGAGAGAGGACTTTGCAAGCCAGCAAGTAAAAAATAAAAAATAAATGTGATATTTTGTTAGCTAGCTAGACAGCGAATTTACCTCGGCCAAAAATGGCAGTGAATGTAATTTCTTTTTTTTTTCTATTTTATTTATGTATTTTCTCCCATTTCCCCCCAATTTAACGTAGTCATTTTGTCTTCTGCTGCTGGGGGATCCCTGATTGCAGTTGAGGAGGGTATATTGCTGCTCACGCCTCCTCAGACCTGCGTGCAGCCCTTAGCGGAACCCTTTTTCACCCATGCACTCTGCACAGGTGCCTCTCTATCTGCCAATCAGGGTCCTTACACAGCATTTTTGAAGACCCCACCCACATGTTCCGGTCACCCCACCCACATGTTCCGGTCACCCCGCCCTAGCAGAAACGTGTCAGCTGCAGGCACTGCCAATTATGCCCGCTAGATGGCACCCAGCCAACTGGTGGCAACGCCAAGTTTCAAACGGAGGAATTCAGAATCTCGGCGCTGGTGTGCTAGCAGAATATCCCGCTGCGCCACCTGGGCTCCTGCAGCGAATGTAATTTAACCCAAACCTATGACCTGTAAGCTAGTTGACTAAGTTTAATTTACTGGTAAAAATAAAAATAATCATTTTAGCAGGTAAAGTCGGTAGAAATATTTTCCCCTCGGATGAATGGATAGGAGGTTAAAAAATACTGTTTACCCTCATGTTGTTAGCTTGAACAGTATAACAGGATAAACGCTGTTGTGTAGCACTATGTAACAGTAAAAACTTAAATGTAATTTATGTTCATGTGCTGCATATGTACAGAATGCTCTCCAACAGCGGATGGCAATGCAGGAAACGTCAGTGTTACAGCTGAAACAGGAGCTCCTACGCACC